>NC_064644.1:433194190-433500579 GCF_023864345.2 Schistocerca serialis cubense | reverse complement strand
AGATGATGAGGAACAGTAGTTCTTTTGTCGTTGAAATCGATGTCCACTGTTCTTTCTGTTAAAATTTCATCTTTTTTTTACATGTTTTGCTGGTGCTGATGATGTTTATAATGATTTTTTTGAAGTGTTTTCATTTTGGAGTCAGGCAATGGCGATGCAATTATCGTTTTGGTTTTGAATTTATTTTGGACGTTTTTAATTCCCTTGGTTATCAGGCTTGTCAGATATTCTTTCCCTAAGTCATTCAGGTGAAGTCTGTGTTGCGTGTGGAATCTACGTCCAATACTGCTTATATCAACGCATTTCACGTTTTTAAAATGTCTGCAGATTTTTGCAAACTTATTGTTGGCACTTTTTATTTCCCTGTTAACACATGACCATCTTACAAGATCATAGCGATGCGGAATATTGACAAGTATTACGTTAGTGTGAGTGAGATTCCTCAGGCACTGTTTAAGATTGCGCATTGCACTCGCCCACTATTAGCGAACGAGGGCACTACATGCTTGTCAAATTGGTTGCCAGCGATTCATTTGTCGAGAACAGTTGCCGTAGGTTCCAAATGATTGAAACAGTCAAAGACATCACTTTTCCCACCAAAAACTGCACTGGCATCATTCGTAGTGGAATTACCAACATGAAAAAATGAAATAAAAAATTTACGTCTGTGAAATAAATCTTTGGCACATTTCCAAGTTCTCAACATCATAAAAAAATTACTTTGTTGATGAAAAAGTTTAGGGGTACACATCCCCCAGCATTCCCCCAGAAAAACAGCACTGCCCTTGAAGATAATGCCAATTGTCCCATGAAAACCATAAAAGTTTGAAGAACCAGCTTTAACTGAGAAAAACCCATTTACTAGAATCCAACAGCAGATTATTATGAAAAGGATAGATTTCCATTCACCATTCGCCTGTTTTTCGACTCAACATCTCCACTAAGATGTTGAGTCGAAAAACAGGCAGAACAAAAAGACTGCTAAACAAGTAAGCTTTTGGCCAAAATGCCACCGAGGTCATGTGTGTGTAAGTTGCATTTGCGTGAATGAGAGTGTGTATGTTGTCTAATATAGAAGAAGGCCTCTTGGCAAAAAGTTTACTTGTCTAGCAGTCATTTTGTTGTGCCTGTCTGCAACTCAACATCATGGCATGGTGAGTAGCAGTTTACTATAATCCCCTTACATATTTCTCTTGTAGGGATCACAAAGACAATATTAGGCTACATCATGCCCCCCTTCTTGCAACGGTGTACCGTAGGTCTCTAGAAGAGTATAGTGTAGCGTTCCAAAGGATTGGAAAAGGACACAGGTCATCCCCGTTTTCAAGAAAGGATGTCGAACAGATGTGCATAACTATAGACCTATTTCTCTAACATCAGTCAGTTGTAGAATTTTGGAACACATATTATGCTCGAGTATAATGACTTTTCTGAAGACAAGAAATCTGCTCTGTAGGAATCAGGATGGGTTTCGAAAAAGACGATCGTATGAAACCCAGCTTGCACTATTCGTCCACGAGACTCAGAATGCCACAGACACAGGTTCCCAGCTAGATGCCGTGTTTCTTGACTTCCGCAAGGTGTTTGATACAATTCCCCACAGTTGTTTAATGAACAAAGTAAGAGCATATGGACTATCAGACCAATTGTGTGATTGGATTGAATAGTTTGTAGATAACAGAACGCAGCATGTCATTCTCAATGGAGAGAAGTCTTCTGAAGTAAGAGTGATTTCAGGTGTGCTGCAGGGGAGTAGGACCGTTGCTATTCACAATATATATAAATGACCTTGTGCATAACATCAGAAGTTCACTGAGGCTTTTTGTGGATGATGCTGTAGTATATCGAGATAATTGTACTGAAATGGAGGAGGATCTGCAACAAATTGATGCATGGTGCAGGGAATGGCAATTGAATCTTAATATAGACAAGTGTAATGCGCTGTGAATACATAGAAAGAAAGATCCTTTATCATTTAGCCACAATATCGCAGGTCAGCAACTGGAAGCAATTAATTCCATAAACTATCTGGGAGTAGGCATTAGGAGTGATCTAAAATGGAACGACCATATAAAATTAATCGTCAGTAAAGCAGATGCCAGACTGAGATTCATTGAAAGAATCCTAAGGAAATGCAGTCCAGAAACAAAGGAAGTAGGTTACAGTACACTTCTCCATTAAGTTTCGGGAATGCAGCCGCATGAATTCTGCTTCTTCTTCTAATATTTCGGCTGTATACCTTTCAGCCATCTTCAGAGAGAGCCGTACGACTGACGCTCCAGCGCTCGCTCCATCCTTTTAAACTCGCGGACCACACCACTGCGCATGCGGCCACAGATAAACAAGGCGCCAGTGATCTTGATCGGCAGCAAAGACGTACAGTATGCATGAGTTACGTCTGTGGCTGCGCATTCGATCCAGGCTGGGAGGTCGATGTATTACTGGGAGCTGAACTGTAGCGACGTCTTTGTAAGTTCAATATTGAAAGTGCCGGATTCCATGATTTATCTAATGTGAAACCGCTGTCTCTATTAATTAAATTCTTCATCAAGCGGATTTCAATGGCCTCTTTTACTACGGAGTCCCAGAAAGATGAAACAGAAGTCAGAATTTCGACATTTTCATATACCATAGAGTGACCAGAACCAATACAATGCTCTGCCACAGCCGATTTACTGGGTTGTAAGAGCCGAGTGTACCTGCGATGTTCCGTACACCTCTCTTGGACTGTACGATTCGTTTGTCCGATATATGAAGGCCACATTCACATGGTATCTTGTAAACTCCAGGCTTGTGGAGTAGTAAGTCATCTTTAGTAAGTCATCTTTAACGGAACCCAGGAGTGCAGCCATCTTCGCCGGTGGACGAAAAATCACTTTTACTTTATGTTTAGTGAGGATCCGTCCTATTTTGGATGAAAGGCTTCCCACATACGGCAGGAAAGCCATGGATTTAAATGTTTCCTCATCATCTTCTGCATTCCTTACGGACACCTTAGGTTTTATTTGTAGTGCCTTACGTATCTGTTGTGGAGAATACCCATTGTCCTCAAAAACTCTCTTCAGATGTAAAAGTTCGTCTTTTAAACTGTTAGTGAAGTGGAGGCACAAGCATATGGAATAGGTTCACAGATATGTGAGTGGCTCGAAGACTTTTTAGAACACAATATGTTGTCCTTAATGGCAAGTGTTCATTGCGGACAAGGTTATCATCAGGAGTGCCCCAGGGAAGTATAATAGCACCACTGTTGTTTTCTATATACATAAATGATTTGTTGGACCGTGTGGGGATAAATTTGCAGTTGTTTGCTGTTGATGCTATGATGTACAATATGGAATTGAAGCTGAGTAACTGTAGGAGGATATTAGATGACTTAGACAAAATTTATAGGTGGTGTGATGAATGGCACCTAGCTCTAGATGTAGAAAAATGTAAGTTAATGCGGATGAGTAGGAGAAACAAACCCGTGATGTTCGGATACTGCATTATCTGTCACAGTCACATCGTTTAAATATCTGGCATAACATTGCAAAGCAATATGAAATGGAATGAGCTTGTAATGCCTATGGTAGGGATGGCGAATGGTCAACTTTAGTTTATGGTAAGAATTTTATTAAAGTGTGTTTGTCTGTAAAGGAACTGCATATAGGACACTAGTGCGACCTATTCTTGAGTACTGCTTGAGTGTTTGGGATTCATATCAGCTCAGATTAAAGGAAGATGTTGAAGAAATTCAGAGGCGGGCTGCTAGATTTGTTGCTGGCAAATTTGAACTACAAGTAAGTGTTACGGAGCTACTTCGGGAACTAAAATGTGAATTCCTGGATGGCAGGTAATGTTCTTTTCAAGAAACACTGTTGAGAAAATTTAGAGAACTGGCACTTGAAGCTGACTGCCAAACAATTCTACTGCCGCCAACATACGTTGCACATAAGGACCACAAAGATAAGATATGAGAAATCAGGACTTATACAGAGGCATATAGACAGTTGTTTTTCTCTTGCTGTGTTTGCAAGTGGAACAGGAAAGGAAATGACTAGTGGTGGTACAGGGTACCCTCCGCGACATGCAGTATGGTGGCTTGCGGAGTATCTATGTAGATGTAGCTGTAGATGTAGAAGTGAGTACAGTGGTTGCTTTGGAGTGTGGTGGATGGTGTATGTTGGTGCCTACTGGGTGGTCATGTGACACTCTGTCACTGACAGGAATTGTGGCAGTGAAGTGGTATTTATGTGTCAGTCAGTTGTCTGGAATCAACTCAGTAAGTATGGTTGATGTGGAGGCATGACAGAATGCGAGAAAGACAATATTGTGTTTGGACATTCCCGTGACCACACTGTGAATGAAGCTACCTAATTTGTTGGTGCATCAGTCTGGACTGTCAACATGTCTAATATGGATGGTGTACCAATCGCAGCCATGTAACTTGGCAGGAGAACTAACAGAGACCAGAGACAAATGTCATACCAACAGATGTTGCTTCTGTCAGTGAATGTAAGCTTATCTCAGCCAGTTTCTTAGTAAACCTTTGTGGAGGGAACTGCACGCAGTGGACATTTAGAGTTAGATAACTCGCAAGAGACTATTACTCATGGAAGCACAGGAAGCTGCACATCTCTAATGGTTGAAATGACACAGAAACTGGATAGTAACTGATGAGGCCTGATGAATCACAGTTTTGCCTCTTTTTCCAAATTATGCAAAATCCATTGCAGCATTTACCTCACAGTGCGTGTAGGGTGTAATTCAGATATTGTTCTATGTAGAGTTTTGTAGGGGTTCTGCTAGGACCTGGGGCTTTGTTCAGTTTTATTGACTTCAGCTGTTTTTCATCTCCAGTGACACTAATGTCTACTATACCAGTCAACTTCACACTGACACAGTTATTAAGCTGTAACTATTTGACAACACTCATGGATTTTGCTTTGTATAGAAACATTTTAAATCAAAGTTCAACATTTCTGTCTTTGCTTTGTTACTATCAATTTCAGTTGCTGTTTCATCCATGAGTGTCTGGACACTAACTTTGGTACTACAGACAGCATTCACATATAGCCAGAATTTTTGTGGGTTTGTGTGAGAGGGCTTTTGGAGGATTCTGCTATGGTAGTCACTGAAGACTTCACGCATTGCACTGCCAAGATTGGGATGTAAATTTCATATATGTTGGCTTCTCAGATCACAAGGCATTTACTGTAGGTGTAAGATCACTGTAGAATAGATAATACTAAAGTGAAAAGCTACCATAAACATGTCTAGTGCTGATCACTTCTTTTTGTATTTTTTATTCTGCTTCACAGACAAAGCAATCTGCATTTTCACTGAAAACAGTATCTTGTAGCTCACAGCTACAGGATTCTTTCCTGTTATTTTCTTTAAAATGTCCACAGTCACTGAGGAAAACACTTTTTAAGCACCAGATGACTGAACCCAGTACTTGGTGTTAAGTCAACCACCATATTAAAAAGACATATAAATGGACATTCACCCACATTCCAGTCTGTTGGATGATTTTGTTATTTATTTGTATTGATTTGTATTTTAATTTTTAAGAGAAATTTTAGGATCAGAAAATGTGGACTTAATACTGTTTGTTAATTGCATACATTATACACTCGTGAATTTAGTAGAAAATATTTAACTAATGTCCAGACAAAATTACTTCAACCCACACACACAATATAACCACAATCTTTAGCAAACTAATAAATACAGTAGCCCTGAAAAATATAGCATATTCGATTTATGTCTCTGTTAAGTTTGTAGTTAATATCATAGCCCTGGAAATTTACAGCAAAATTTAAAACTCCCCTGTTCTCCTTTGATCATAATTGATAAGTCTCACACCTTCTGTTTCAGTATATTTGAATTGTAATTCACCAGAATTTCTAATGAAACAAACTTTCAAGTCCTTCTTCAGGAACCAGTTCCTCAAAGCAACCAACGTCAAATTTAACGGTTGTTTTTTTTTTACTTGGAAAATTCACTTAAAACCACTCCTTTGATTTAGGGTCATCCAAATTTTAGCCTTGTTATCTTACTGTTCAACCTATTCATCTGATGAATCGTTAGTGGAATACTGTCAGTCTTCAGCTGTCATTGGAATCCTGCAATGCTGACTGTTTTATTTTTATATTGGTTTCCATAGCTTCTCCTTTCCTTTGTTTCTCAGTTAACACAGGATGCGAGATTTCTTCATTTGGCTGAGGTGTTTTACCTTCAGTACTGGTGCTGGCAACACCTTTTCCTGGCTCAGTTTCTATTTTTCTTTTCCTTGTTTTGGCACGTGGTGATTTTTTGTAACTCATGCTCTGGAGCAGTTTCACGAATGCTTCCCCACTAATGCCAGTGTGGACTGAGATTCTGGAGGCTCTGCAATACCAGATTACAATGATGCTACTTTATTGTGAACTTTTTCTGGCTTGAATGGAGACATTCCGCAGGCCAGAATCCAGACTGCTGCATTAGATTTGATGGTCTCCGCCGACATACTAGAAAGAGCAGGGAAAGTGTCCTTTGGAATGGAAGTCAATCTTCTGTCTACTTTCTGGCACCATTTTGTCAATACTGATCTCCATGCCATTATAAGGGGTCTGTAAAATGCCACATTTAAATGTGGTAGCAAATATGTGGTACTCAGAGAGAGACAGATGAATTTAGTTTTGTGCTTCTTATACATTTTCAGCACTTCCGATGAAGAGTGAAAAGATGTATTGTCACCCAGCACTGCTTTCCCCCCTTCTTGTTTCCTGCCCAAAGTTATTACAATAGTCTGGAACTAATCTTTGAATGTGACTTCATCAAACCATCCAGAGCCTGCCTGGCTAGCTGCACAGTTTAACACGCTGCTTCCTGAACGGGAAGGCATGCCAGTCCCCGGCAAAAATTCACCTGGTGGATTAGAGTCGAGGTCTGGCAGCCGACCAGCCTGTGGATGGTTTTTCAGGCGGTTTTCCATCTACCTTGGCGAATGCGGGCTGCTTCCTCTTATTCCGCCTCAGTTACACTGTGTTGGCGATTGCTGCACAAACACCATTTCCAGGTATGCGTACACCATAATTATTCTACCTTGCAAATATTTGGGGTTACACTCGTCTGTTATGAGATGTTTCTGGAAGGGAGGGGGGGGGGGTCCATTGTGGTCCAAACTGCACAATAAATCTGGGTTTGTGGGGTGAGACAAAGCCTCTCCGTCATTTCTAGGTTCCCAGTTTTAAAACATACATACATATAAACCATCCAGACTTTGATCTGTTATATCTCATTCATGGAGACCCTCCTTGTGTCCAAGTGTTCCACATATGCTTGGATTTATAATGACGTATGCAGACAGTAGTTCCCCATTGGCTCTACCAGTAAACAACACACTGGTTACTGATTTAGAAAAATTGATCATTCTCTATGGGTAGTTGGTTCCTCATTTGAAAGAACACAGTTTTTTATGAGATTCATTTGCTAGATAGGTTTCTTCATAATTCAGGATATCAGAAGGGCTGATGCTCTCTAGTGTCTTTTAAAGATTTGCAAAATAGCTCTTAATTGTGTTGATATCAATCTGCAACACAAATAATAGAAAAATTATAATTTTAAACATAGAAAATAAAAATTGCTACTCACCATATAGTGGAGATGCTGAGTCACAGATAGGCACAACAAAAAGACTCTCACAATTAAAAATTTCAGCCATTAAAGCCTTCGTCAACAATAGACACACATACACACACACTCACGCAAATGCAACTCACACACATATTGTTACATTCCATCCTGGATTTTCCATTGTTGAAAATAAAAATTCCTTCATAAAACAGAAAATGACATAAAATCAATTCTGTCACTAACTATTTAAAATACAGTAACTTTGCTCTCTTACCAGGCATGTTTCTTGAAATTCTTGTTGACAGCATGGCATTTCGGTGAATGAAACCATCCACTCACTCTTCTCCAGGTAAATTGTTTTTGAACGCTTTTGCACTCCATCAGCTTTTGTCAAGTTAAAGATTTGCTAACAATCAAACATTGAATTTCGAAAATTAACACTCTGATGTTGAATTTTGAAAATGGGAATCCCCACTTTGAATTATTTTTCCTAACTCTACATTAACACAGTTTCTTTTCTATGTTTTCTCATATGTCCCCCAAGGTAGTTTGTGGTATTCCATATGTCTTCACAGCATTTCTAATTAGTAATGCATTTGACTTTATATCTTCATTTATTTAGCAAACTGTAGATATTTAGAAGACACGTGTATCGTCTACTGTATTATAAAAAAGACTGAGAATGAAATTATAGAAATCATGGCAAGATGACAATGGTTTTCAAGGCAGAATGAAATCACACTGTAACCAGTGCAGCTGTTCTGCCTTCTCAGATGCCTGGTCAACTCTGTATTGGAATACTATTTCAACACGTGACAAGTTTCAAGAAAATAGAAAAAAATTGTTCTAATATTTTGTCAACCTGAAAATCATGATTATATAAATATGATTATTTTGTATTTCAGTGCAGCTTAAAAGGACTAAATTGATCAAAGTTAGACAGAACACAATTTTTTTTACTGTTTTTGCTGTTGGCAACCATGCATATAAATCATCAAGAACACAGAATATGTTCCACTTCACCTTGCGAGGTCAAAGGGGAGAGCTTGTCACTCAGCTATATGCTAGCAATGGCATCTAGTTGCTAAATGTGTTGGTGTGAAGATTCAAATTTTGTAAGTGTACTCAGAGTTCGAATCTAGACCACAGGTCATTTTAAATAGTTCTGTCATACATTTAAACAAGGTAACTCTAAATAATTCTTATTTGCAAACTTTTTAGTCAAAAAATTTGATCTAAAAATCATGTAGGTGTTATCTTTCATTGTACAAAAATTTTAAGCAAATAACTTGAATCTCATAATGTACAAGCGTGAAAATTACCGCAGAATCATGGGTAATGTAATCAGCATGAGGAAAGACTGTATTTTTTCATGTGGAATGTTCCGATATGTCATTCATGAAGAATGATGCTAGTCATAGCTGGAGATGTGGACTAATATCAAATTTCATCCTCATTTGGGCAGTAGCACAAGAGAAATTATCAGTTTTGTGAGCTGCAGTTTGCAGTAGTAATGCTAGGTCTAGACCCGGAGACAAAATTCCAGTCTAGCCTTCCAAATCTGTGGAAAAAATCCAGGAAACTTGCCTCCCCTTGCCTCTTACACTTCTAGAAGTAGATAACCGTAAGTTCTCAGGGATATAATAAATTTTTTGTGCCAAATTTAGTTCTTGTGGCATGACACGTCGAAAAACTGACTACCTCATTTACATATAAAATGGAAATTTTAGAGTCCCCCCACCCCAAATAAATTTCTGCAGACCTCCATGGATGTCACCTGTGATTTTCGCACTTTGGGGAAGGATCTTGAGTACAAGGTCATGTATTGTTGGGGATATGGGCAACAGATTGGACCATAATCTAAATTATATGACTGAGGCTGACATTAGGCACATTGCTGAGGATTTTTCTCACATTATTGTGAAGATTGTGTTGCTCTTTGAACAGTACAACAAATCCTGGATGAAATGCTCTAAGGAATGTATTAATGCAAAACTTGGAAAATCATTCAGGAAAGTTGGAAGTTCATACATGGGCGTGCCTGATGCATTCCCCTCAGTTGGTCACACTGTACAAAAGATTTTCATCTGAATGATTCTGGTAAGAGGTTGCTAACACAAGTAATTGCCAGAAGCACCCAGTCTGACCAATGCAGTTTTTATTCTATCTCAGTCATTTTCAGTATGTTCCCAAGGGTAAACTCATCTGAAAAATGGTGATGAAGAATAAAACATTGGAAAATCCAGGATGAAATAACAACAATACAGAAAGGATAGAACAACGGAGGTGCTCATGTAGCAACGGAGGTACTCATGTAGCTATCATTGGGGTGAATGTCATGGACTGTGCGGCTGGTCCCGGCGGAGGTTCGAGTCCTCCCTCGAGCATGGGTGTGTGTGTTTGTCCTTAGGATAATTTAGGTTAAGTAGTGTGTAAGCTTAGGGACTGATGACCTTAGCAGTTAAGTCCCATAAGATTTCACACACATTTGAACATTTTTTTGGGGTGAATGTCGACATTGATAAAGGTGACTTGTTGGGCTGAGGAGGATCAGGTGAAATGATTGGGGGAGAAGGTGGTGAGCTGCTGGAGGAATATGGATAACGTGTTCTCACCCTCAGTCCATAACATGAAGATGTCATCAATTAATCTGAACCAGTTACAGGGTTTGGGGTTCTGGGTGGTTAGGAAGGATTGCTGTAGATAAATAGGTTAGCATAGGATGGTGTCTTGCAGCTGCCCACTGCTGTACCTCAAATTTGTTTCTAGGTGTTGCCTTCAAAGAAGAAGTAATTGTGGGTGAGCATGTAGTTGGACGTGGTGACCAGGAAGGAGGCTGTAGATTTGGAGTTGGTCAGGTGTCTGCAAAGGTAGCATTCCATAGCAGTAAGACCATACATGGGTACTGGGAATGCTAGTGCAGAGGGAGGTGGCACCAACAGTGATGATAATGTTGCTGGGTCATTAAAAAAATGGGAATTTTAGAGAGTTTGTGGAAGAGACGATTGATGTCTTTTGTCTAGCAGGTAGGTTACAAATAATAGGCTGAAAGTGTTGATCCACAAGGGCAGAGAATCTGTATGTGAAGACACAGTAACTAGCCATAATGGGGCATCCTATGTGATTTGCTTTAGGTACTTTAGGAAGCACATAAAAGATAGGAGTTTGGGGAGTGGTAGGAGAGTGGAGAGACAGAATTAGGAGAGGTGTTCTGGGATAGGCCTAAGGATTTGTGGAGAGACTAGAGATCTTGCTGAGTTTCTGGAATGGGTTCACTGAGGCAGGGCTTGTAGGAGAACATTGTCACAGTTAGTGGAGGCCTGCCACCAGGTAATCCCTGTGGTTCATAACCACAATGGTGGAGCCATTGTCAGTAGGTAAGATTATAAGTTTTGGATCATTTTTCATGTTCTGGATTGTGGTTCTTTCAGTGGATATGAGGTTTGTTTTCATGTTCAGAGATTTGACGATGAGGCTAGCTTCGAGACTAGGAAATAAAGGAAATTACCAAGGGGTAATCTAGGGGTGGTGGGGATGGACTATGGTTTGATGAAAGTGCAAACTGACTCTACATCTTCATCTATACTCTGCAAACTACCACGAAGTGCATGGCAGAGGGTACACCCCATTGTATCAGTTAGTAGGGTTTCTTCCTGTTCCATTCAGATATGGAGCACAGGAAGAATGAATGTTTGAATGGTTCTGTGTGTGCAATAATGATTCTAATCTTATCCACACAGTCCCTAGGTGAGTGATATGTGGAGGGCTTGTAGTATATATGTAAAGTCATTATTTAAAACCAGTTCTTAAAACTTTGTTAATAGACTTTCTCAGGACAGTTTACATCCATTTTCAAGAGTCTACCAGTTCAGTAACTTCAGTATCTCTGAGACAAACTCCTGTGGATCAGAAAAACCTGAGACAATTTGTGTTGCCCTTCTTCGTATATGTTCAATATCCCCTGTTAGTCTTGTTTGGTATGGATCCCACACACTTGAGCAATATTCTAGGACTGGTTGCACAAGTGGTTTGTAACCAATCTCGTTTGTAGACTGATTACACTTCCCCAGTATTCTAGCAATAAACTTAAGTCTGTCACCTGCTTTAGCCATGACTGAGCATATGCAATCCATTTCGTGTCCCTACAAAGTGTTGTGCACAGGTTTTTGTGTGAGTTGGCAAATTACAACTGTAACTTATTCATATTATACATAGGATACCCCATTTTTTGTTTTGTGAAATGCACAATTTTACATTTGAGGAAGTTTAAAGCAAGTTGCCAGTCTTTGCACCACTTTGAAATCTTATCAAGCTCACACTGAATATTTATGCAGCTTCTTTTAGACAGTACTTCATTATAGATAACTGCATCATCTACAAAAAGTATGAGGCTGCTATTAATATTGTCTGCAAGGTCATTAGTATACAACATGAACAGCAAGGCTCCCAACACACTTTCCAGGGGCACACATGAAGTCACTTCTACATCTGATGATGAGTCTCCATCCAAGATAACATGCTGTGTTCTCCCTACCAAAAAGTCATCAATTCAGCCACAAATTTCACATGATACCCATTATGATCATGCTTTTTGCAATAAGTATAGTTGTGGTACTGATTCAAACCCTTTTCCAGAATCAAGAAATATTGCATCCACCTGACTACCTTGATCCAATGCTTTCAGTATTTCATGTGAGAAAAGTGCAAGTTTGGGTTCACATGATGAATGTTTATGGAATCCATGCTGGTTGGCAGATACCTCATTATGTTTGTGTTAAATCTTCAAATTTAACACATATATTTCGGACAACACAACAACACATATAAGTCACTGAGTAAGTTGACCTGTGTACAAGTCGGCATTCGATTAAACACTGAGTCTCAGTCTAGCGGTCGCTGCTCGGCTGGGCGCTTAGGTGTTGCAGCTGCTGCATTGCTGGCAGACAGCGCCGCATGTAGAGGACATGCGTAATTGCGCGGCGGCACTTTGAACAATCGGCGAGTCACAACACTTTTCCCCCCTTTGAAATTGTTGCACTGGTCTTGATGGAGGTGTCCTGGAGATGGCTAACGTCCATAGGCGTTGTTTGACTCGCCGTAAAGTCTCGAGGAGGAGGCTTCCCGTACGGACGGAAGTGTCCACGATGATAACGGGTCGAGATGACAGGAGACGTAGGGGTCGAATCTGCTGGGGCCCCATGCACCAGTCTGCCCGTTGCGGCAAGTCCAGTTGATATGACAGGAGACATGGACGATGTGTCCGCGTCCGTTGGAGGAGGAGGCGAGTAGATGTACTCTGACAGAGGATGGTCCTCCGGTTCCTGCACGGGCACGTCTCCTGGTGGCGTCCGTTCTGGTGCTGGCATCGCGATGATGGTGAGAGGGCTGCGTTGTGAGTATTGTGAGATGCCAAGATCCCGAACATCAGGTAGAGCCAAAGGTAGTGTGGCGGCATTCAGAACAGGCGTTGCTGGCACCCGAGGCCGAAGCTGGTCCGAATGACGCACTGCAACACCTGTGTCCGTCTGGATTTCATACGGCGTCTGCCACGGTGTCTTAAGATGCAGCCCGGGCTCAATTTTGGCCGCCTGCCATATCCCCGTACCCAGACGAGGTCATCGGCGGTGAACCGGCCAAGTTAAGGCACCCGCGGCCGTGAGGTGGGAGGCCGCAGAAGATGAAGTAGCGTGCGGGGCTGTCGGCCATGTAAGAGCTCAGCCGGGCTGTGATCGCCCATGGGGGTGAAACGGTAAGACGCCAGGAACTGGAGAAGCGCATCATCAGCAGCAGAAGAAGTCAGAAGTTTCCGCATCTGAGCCTTAAATGTGCGGACCAGTCATTCAGCCTCACCGTTGGATTGTGGATGGAACGGTGGGGCCGTGACATGTGTAACGCCGTGACGAGCACAAAAATCTGCCAAGTCGGAAGAGGCAAATTGCGGACCATTATCAGTAACAAGAGTAGAGGGGAGGTCTTCCAAAGAAAAAATGCGGGCGAGAGCACTGGTGGTTGCCGCGGTGGTAGGTGACGTGCAACGGACAATGAAAGGAAAGTTAGAATAGGCGTCAATTACGAGGAGCCAATAAGTACCTAAAAATGGTCCCGCAAAGTCAGCATGAATGCGCTCCCAGGGCTTCTCAGGCGAAGGCCACGGTGACAAAGATGACTTCAGGGCAGTGGCCTGTGACGCACAAGGGCCGCAGGCAGCGACCATGTGTGCTATTTCAGAGTCCATCCAGGCCAGTACACATGACGGCGTGCCAGAGATTTTGTGCGAGACACACCCTAGTGCCGCTGGTGAAGGAGGTGCAAGACCGAAGCAAGCAAAGACGCAGGCACCACAACACGCGGCGAAGCATTGTCAGTGGAGAGGAGGATAACACCATCCCTAGCCGTGAGGCGGTAGCGCAAAGTGTAGTAGTTCCGCAACGGATCAGAAGTCTTAGCGGATGGGTGATCTGGCCAACCCTTCTGAATACAGCGTAAAACCTGGGAGAGGGTAGGGTCAGAACCCGTAGCAGCCGCCAGCCTGTCCCCAGTGATGGGGAACCCGTCCACAACCCGCTGCTCGGCAACATCCAGGTGGAAACACAAAAGTTCGTCCCTATTGAATGCCTGATCAGGACCAATGGGAAGGCGAGACAAAGGATCAGCATTCACATGTTGAGCCGTTGGCCGGAAATGAATCTCATAATTGAAACGGGACAAGTAAAGAGCCCAACACTGGAGGCGGTGTGCAGCCTTGTCGGGAAGTGACGTTGATGGATGAAACAAGGAAGCAAGTGGTTTGTGATCCGTAACAAGATGAAATTTTGAGCCATAGAGAAAAACACCAAACTTATGAAGAGCATAAATGATGGCCAAAGCTTCTTTCTCAATTTTAGAATACTTTTGTTGGGCATCCGTGAGCGTTTTGGAGGCATAAGCGATGGGTTGTTCCGAAACGTCAGAAAAACGGTGCGCAAGGACTGCACCGACCCCGTATTGAGAGGCGTCTGTGGCAAGAACAAGATGTTGGCCAGGTCGATAAGTAGCCAGGCACGGGGCCTGTTTCAGCATAGTCTTTAATTTCCGGAAAGCCGCGTTACGTGGCGCGGACCAGTGAAAAGGCACGTTTTTATGCAACAGGCGATGCAACGGCTGAGCCACCAACGCCGCAGATAGTAAAAACTTGTGATAGTATGCTATTTTCCCCAAGAAGGCCTGCAGTTCCTTGTAGGGTGAGGAAGGGCATCGATCGCAGCGACAGTGTGTTGAAGCGGACGAATACCATCCCGAGAGAGTTGAAACCCAAAGTACGTGATAGATGCCTCAAAAAATTGTGATTTCTGAAGATTACACTTAAGACCGGCAGTCTGTAAGACATTAAAAAGTGTGCGGAGATTTTGAAGATGTTCTTCAGTGGTGGAACCAGTGACAACAATGTCGTCCATGTAATTGATACACCCAGGGACAGGGAGCAATAATTGTTCCAAGAATCGCTGAAAGAGAGCAGGGGCGCTATCAACCCTGAATGGCAAGCGTTGGTATTGATAGAGGCCGAAAGGCGTGTTAAGGACCAGAAACTGCCGGGAAGCAGCGTCGAGAGGAAGTTGATGATAAGCTTCTGACAGGTCAATTTTAGAAAAATACTGTCCTCCAGCGAGTTTAGTGAACAGTTCTTCAGGAGGGGGCATAGGGTAAGTGTCGATGAGGCATTGAGCATTGACAGTGGCTTTGAAATCGCCACAGAGACGAATATCACCATTGGGCTTAGCAACTACAACGACAGGAGAGGACCACTCACTGGAAGTGACAGGAAGCAAGACCCCTGAAGCAGTGAGACGATCCAACTCCCGTTTTACCCGATCACGAAGGGCCACAGGAATGGGCCGAGCCCGAAAAACCTTAGGCCGAGCAGTGGGTTTGAGCGTGATATGAGCTTCAAAGTCGTCTGCACGGCCTAACCCAGGAGAAAAAAGGGACGAAAATGTCGCCGACAAGGAATCTAGTTGAGCATAAGGAATAGCGTCAGAGACAATATTGACAGTCATCTATGGAGAACCCAAAAATGCGAAAGGCATCGAAACCAAAAAGATTTTCTGCGTTGCTCTGGTTGACCACAAATATGGGAACAGTGCGAACGACAGATTTGTAAGATACCTCAGCATTAAACTGTCCCAAGAGAGAAATCTTCTGTTTATTGTACGTCCGTAATTGCCGAGTGACAGGGGACAGGAGTGGAG
The DNA here is from genome assembly GCF_023864345.2 of Schistocerca serialis cubense. Lineage (NCBI taxonomy): Eukaryota > Metazoa > Arthropoda > Insecta > Orthoptera > Acrididae > Schistocerca > Schistocerca serialis. The sequence continues at coordinate 433,484,755 of NC_064644.1, read as the reverse complement.
AACCCAGCTGAAGATACGTCTGAGAATTAATTATAGTGGCAGCAGAACCGGTATCCACTTGCATGCGAACATCTCGACCAAGGATTTGGACAGTGAGGAATAACTTCCCTGAAAGGGAAGAAGTGCAATTGACAGACAACACAGAATCAGAATCAGCGTCATGTTCATGAGCATCATGTATGCAGTCGGTTTTGCAAACGGAAGACACATGACCTTTCTTTTTGCAATTGTGACACACAACCCAATGTTGGGGACAATCCTCACGTGAATGTTTCGTAAAACACCGCGGACATGAAGGAAGTTGCCGGGGATTTTGCTGCAGTTTCTTAGTGGGTTGTTTACGGCTAGGCCGAGGCTGCGCATGGGAGCGTACTGCGGCCACGTCGGCCGGCGGGGACGCGCCGCACGCGTCGTCAACAGCGCACAGAGGTTGTATTTCCCCGACATCACCCCACGCTTCTATTTGCGCCCCAGTGGCGCGAGAAATTTCAAAAGACTGCGCAATGGAGAGAACTTCATCTAGAGTCAGATTCGCCAACTGAAGGGCACGTTGCCGAACTTCTTTGTTGGGCGCCGACTGGATAATAGCATCCCGTACCATGGAATTGGCATAGGATTCTTTGTGAACGTCAGTAACAAATTGACACTTTCGACTGAGGCCGTGAAGTTCAGCAGCCCAAGCGCGATAGGATTGATTTGGTTGTTTTTGACAATGATAAAAGGCAACATGAGAGGCTACCACATGCATTTGCTTTTGAAAATAGACAGACAGAAGTGAGCACATTTCAGCAAAGGACAAAGACGCAGGATCCTTCAAAGGAGCCAATTGCGACAACAACTGATACATTTGAGGTGAAATCCAGGAAAGGAACAGAGACTTACATGGTTGTTCGTCCGTGACATGAAATGCCAAGAAGTGCTGTCGAAGACGTTTTTCATAATCAGACCAGTCTTCCGCCATCTCGTCGTAAGGTGGAAAAGGAGGTACAGCCAACGACGAGAAACGCCCCGCATTTGACGCCGCGACGAAATCGCGAATCACCGCTGTTAGCAGCATTTGCTGTTCAAGGAGATATTGCAAGAGTAGTTCGACAGTAGCCATGGAACCCTGTGAGTCAACGGTGAAAAGTAAAAATCCACTACCTCGTCGCCAATTGTTAAATTTTCAAATTTAACACATATATTTCGGACAACACAACAACACATGTAAGTCAGTGAGTAAGTTGACCTGTGTACAAGTCGGCATTCGATTAAACACTGAGTCTCAGTCTAGCGGCCGCTGCTCGGCTGGCCGCTTAGGTGGTGCAACTGCTGCATGGCTGGCAGACAGCGCCGCACATAGAGGACGTGCGTAATTGTGCAGCGGCACTTAGAATAATCGGCGAGTCACAACAGTTGGAGCTCAGAATATCTTCTAAGAGTCTGTAACAAATCAATGTCAAGGATAACAGATGGTAGTTTTGTGGATCACTTCTGCTACCCTTCCTGTAGATGGGTGTGACCTGTGCTTTTTTCCCAAGAACTCACCAAGGTTTTTTGTTCAAGGGATCTACAATAGCTTATAGTTAGAAGATGAGTTAACTCAGCCACAAATTCAGTATTGAATCTGAGAAAGATCCCATTTGGCCCTGGAGCTTTGTTCAGTTTTAATGATTTCAACTCTTTCTCAACAACACTGACACTGAAACTTATTTCATTCGCCTTTTCAGTAGTACAAGGATTTTATTGGGGCAATTCTACTGGGTTTTCCTTTATAAAGGAACATTTGAAAACAAAGTTAAACATTTCAGCCTTTGCTTTGCTGCTCTCAGTTTCAGTTTCTGCCTCATTCACTAGGGTCTGGACACTAAGTTTGGTGTGACAAACAGCCTTTACAAATGACCAGAATTTCTTTGGGTTTTGTGAAATATCATTTGCTAATATTCTGCTATGGTAGTCATTGAAGGTATCACACATTGCTCTCTTGGAAACGAAATGCATTTCTCTCTCTATCTACAGACCTATGGTTTGTTTTACACCTATTATGCAGTAATTTTTGTTTGTTTGGATGTTTCTTTACGATGACTGTATAGCATGGAGAGGACCTCCATTATGAACTGTTCCACTGTGTACAACATGTCTGTCCAGTATGTGGTCAACTATTAAACTTGAGCCATGGTTCCTCTACATGCTCCTGCCCCGTGCTGAAAGTTTCATGTTCATCATCAAGATATAACAGTACTGATTTGTTTTATCTACTTTACTGAACGTATATATCTTTTTCTGCTTGTTTTAGTTGTCCTTTATACTTTGGTAATCACTAGAGACCAGATTATATGCATTTGCATATTGCACATGAATTTGCATATTTGGCTCCTTTTCATCTGTTACTGCATATTTTTACTAAAAAGTAGTGAGATGCATATTTTTGCTCTATGCTTCCAATATTTTAAAAAATTTGATGGGTGGTGTATAACTCGATCTAGTTTTGATGTGTCACAGAGTGACCATGACTTAGAACTGCGTGCAACAGCTAACCGAGAGGCCGCTGCCTAGCAAAATCATTATGGAAGAGGAACAGGAACAGGAACAGGAACAGGCAGACAGAGTCAATTCTGCTGCACCTGCTGTTAATCCCTCTGCTGTCATACCGTGTACATCAGCAAACAATTAAATTAAACTACGCAAGCCTTTAGTTGCACATCCATTGTTTCAGTTTAGCTTTCTATTAACTTGTACACAGTTGAACATGTTTACAATGTGTAGTGTGTAACGTGTTGTGCGCCATGCCGCATGAAAAAAGAAACGTCGTTTCATGGATAGATGATCATCCTGGAACATTTAGATAAGACAGAATTGTTTTATATTGTCCAGTTTCCAAGAGAAATGTTTTGTACAAAAGAAAAGTTTCAAATAGACCAGCATGTCAAGACAAGTCTTCATATACCAAGAACGCAGACTAAAGGACCACGACAACTTCTGACAACAGCAAGTTGCTTTGGGAGGGATTTGGCCAAAGGTAACCAAAAAAGTCAGTCTAACATGGATCTATGTGAAGCATTCATTGCAAGCAATATTCCTCCTCACAACATACAAGGCCTATCCTCAAAGGCTTCCTGCACAGATATTGATTAAATCAAAATATACCAGATGAATCAACATTGTGTAAAAATTACACACTGACAATTTACGTAAATGTTCTGGAAGAAATACACAATGAAGTCAAGGACAGCATTATCTGGATTTCAGTTGACATAAATACAGACACTTATGGCCATTACATTACAAATTTAATTGTTGGCACTTTAAAAGAAGAGCTTTCTTCTTCCTATTTAATGGCCAACAAAGAACTTGAAAAATTGAATCATTCTACAATCACCAGATTTGTGAAAGAGGATATTAGAAAAATATTTCCAGAATCTTCTGCAGATGAAAGGGTGTTTGTGTTTATTTCAGATGCTGCCCCCTATATGATCAAAGCCTTGCTGAAGAAGTATGTTCAATGTTTGTGAATGTAAATAAACTGATTTCATCCACAAATATAGTGTTTTTAAAGGCTCCTGCTTACATCAAGACCTACAAAGAAAACCACCAAATGTGCCTTTACCTCCCAAAGTAGCGGTAACTCGTTGGGGTACCTGGGTCGAAGCTCTGTTGTTTTACAATAAACATTTTGAGGCCATTAGAGGGGTAGTACATGACTTTGATAGTGCAGAGGCTTTGGCAGTATGCAAGTGCAAGGAAGCTTTTAATGATTCTGGTATTAAAAAAGACATTGCTGTGATTAACACTCATTTTTCCCATTTACATGCAAGTATTATAAAGCTTGAAACTCAAGGTTTGGGGTTGAATGAAACTATTCAGTTAATGAATGAAACTATTCTAGTGAACTTCTCATTGCCAGAGGTATTCCCAATAAAACTTAAAAAACAGTTTGAAAACATTTTAAACAATAACCCAGGCTTTGAACTCTTCCGCCAGATTGATAGTTTTATTAATGGGATGGGTGAACTTTTACCAGAACAATAAGTACCAACATAGCACCCAAATTCAAATACTGCGCAGATAGCTCAGTTGATGTAGAGCAGTCCTTTTCGGATTATAAAAATGTTTTGAGTGATCAAAGAGACAATCTTACTACTGAACATTTGGAACAGTACAAGAGTAGAAAAATGTAAAATAATTGTAAATGATGCTTTAGCCCAATTGTATTAATTAAAAGTTAATGCTGCTAAAAAAATTCATGATTGTGTGTTTTTTAAATAAAATATTACGGAGTTTTTGAGCATGCCCCTCTGCGTGTGATATATCTCGAAGTTGGTCCTGTACATATCAATTGTTTCACTGTGACTCATCCACTTGTTAATGACAACAATAGCAAAGAAGGAATAATTCTTCAATCATGGCATTTGTCCCCATTTTGCATACTTTTAGAAAATAATCCCAGCAAGGTCCACTTGCTAACCCCTACCAGAAAGTATTCAGAAAATATCGGCATTCTAAATGTACTGATTTTTCGTGTGGCCGGCACTCTTCCTCCCATAACTGATATGCACAGGTTTGACTTTGAGATATAATGCACGTAGTAACTATCATGTTTTTTTATTATTTGATCTTGAATATTTCAATACTTTTCACATACTTTTCATGCATATTTGCAGGCATGTTTTAAAGCTTTCATGATGCATATAATCTGGTCTCTAGTAATCACTGTTGCCACAGCCATGTCGTGGTCACTGATGCCAGTTTTGATGTCAGGCAGCAGTCATTAATGGTTTCAGATTGAATCTGATTGGTAGAGTTAGTAGTAAACAAGTGTTTGGACCGTTACTTCTGGGAGAAGGAGAGAATGTTTTTAACAAGCCTAGCATATAGAATTTGAGAGTGGGGTGAAACTTAAGACTTTTGGAAAGCACTGATACTTCTACGAGATTGAAGCTCCTGGAGGGCAGGCCTGTTTAGGCTCTGGATTGTGTGTGTAGGATGGCAGATCAGACTTTCTAATGTTGTGATAAATGTAGAACTGGAGGCTGGGTTTGGTGGCCATGATGGGATGTGGGGGAGGCTTGATGGAGGTTCTTGTAGTGATGGTGGGCAGTGGTAGTCCAAGGTGGGAGGATGAGGTGAACAGACTGGATAGTTGTTTTGAAGTATCATTGTACATGCTGTAGGGCAATGGTTTCAATTTGGGAGATGGGATGCAGGAATCTGGGGTTGTAGATAAGAAGAATTTCATCAATGGAGAGGAAGTAGTGCAAGGCATGTTTGGGTGCAATTGGTGTGGGTTTGCAGGACTAATATGATGAGGGTTGTGGCCTGATAAAATTTCAGTAAATAAAAGTAATTTTGGAAGGAGGAGCTGCAGCCAGGAATGGATAATTTGATAGTCAGGTCATTTTGGTGGATGCCATGAATTAGGCAACAATGCAGGTACAATATGTGGGACTGGGTTCTGGCTAGCGGTAGGAAATTTTTTCACATTAGTGCAGATCAAAGGAGCAAGAAGTCATGTTGTTGTTGTTGTGGTCTTCAGTCCTGAGACTGGTTTGATGCAGCTCTCCATGCCACTCTATCCCATGCAAGCTTCTTCATCTCCCAGTACCTACCGCAACCTACATCCTTCTGAATCTACATCTACATCTATACTCCGCGAGCCACCTTACGGTGTGTGGCGGAGGGTACTTATTGTACCACTATCTGATCCCCCCATCCCTGTTCCATTCACGAATTGTGCGTGGGAAGAACGACTGCTTGTAAGTCTCCGTATTTGCTCTAATTTCTCGGATCTTTTCGTTGTGATCATTACGCGAGATATATGTGGGCGGTAGTAATATGTTGCCCATCTCTTCCCGGAATGTGCTCTCTCGTAATTTCGATAATAAACCTCTCCGTATTGCGTAACGCCTTTCTTGAAGTGTCCGCCACTGGAGCTTGTTCAGCATCTCCGTAACGCTCTCGCGCTGACTAAATGTCCCCATGACGAATCGCGCTGCTTTTCGCTGGATCATGTCTATCTCTTCTATTAATCCAACCTGGTAAGGGTCCCATACTGATGAGCAATACTCAAGAATCGGACGAACAAGCGTTTTGTAAGCTACTTCTTTCGTCGATGAGTCACATTTTCTTAGAATTCTTCCTATGAATCTCAACCTGGTGCCTGCTTTTCCCACTATTTGTTTTATGTGATCATTCCACTTCAGATCGCTCTGGATAGTAACTCCTAAGTATTTTACGGTCGTTACCGCTTCCAATGATTTACCACCTATGGCATAATCGTACTGGAATGGATTTCTGCCCCTATGTATGCGCATTATATTACATTTATCTACGTTTAGGGAAAGCTGCCAGCTGTCGCACCATGCATTAATCCTCTGCAGGTCATCCTGGAGTACGTACGAGTCTTCTGATGTTGCTACTTTCTTGTAGACAACCGTGTCATCTGCAAATAGCCTCACGGAGCTACCGTGTATTCATCTCTTGGTCTCCCTCTACGATTTTTACCCTCCACGCTGCCCTCCAATACTAAATTGGTGATCCCTTGATGCCTCAGAACATGTCCTACCAACTGGTCCCTTCTTCTAGTCAAGTTGTGCCACAAACTTCTCTTCTCCCCAGTCCTATTCAATACTTCCTCATCTAATCTTCAGCATTCTTCTGTAGCACCATATTTCAAAAGCTTCTATTCTCTTCTTGTCCAAACTATTTATCGTCCATGTTTCACTTCCATACATGGCTACACTCCATACAAATACTTTCAAAAATGACTTCCTGACACTTAAATTTATACTCGATGTTAACAAATTTCTCTTCTTCAGAAACGCTTTCCTTGCCATTGCCAGCCTACATTTTATATCCTCTCTACTTCGACCATCATCAGTTATTTTGCTCCCCAAATAGCAAAACTCCTTTACTACTTTAAGTGCCTCATTTCCTAATCTAATTCCCTCAGCATCACCCGACTTAATTCGACTACATTCCATTATCCTCATTTTGCTTTTGTTGATGTTCATCTTATATCCTTCTTTCAAGACACTATCCATTCCGTTCAACTCCTCTTCCAACTCCTTTGCTGTCTCTGACAGAATTACAATGTCATCGGCGAACCTCAACGTTTTTATTTCTTCTCCATGGATTTTAATACCTACTCCAAATTTTTCTTTTGTTTCCTTCACTGCTTGCTCAATATACAGATTGAATAACATCGGGGAGAGGCCACAACCCTGTCTCACTCCCTTCCCAACCACTGCTTCCCTTTCATGCCCCTCAACTCTTATAACTGCCATCTGGTTTCTGTACAAATTGTAAATAGCCTTTTGCTCCCTGTATTTTACCCTTGCCACCTTCAGAATTTGAAAGAGAGTATTCCAGTCAACATTCTCAAAAGTTTTCTCTAAGTCTACAAATGCTAGAAATGTAGGTTTGCCCTTCCTTAATCTAGCTTCTAAGATAAGTCGTAGGGTCAATATTGTCTCACGTGTTCCAACATTTCTACGGAATCCAAACCGATCTTCCCCGAGGTCGGCTTCTACTAGTTTTTCCATTCGTCTGTAAAGAATTCGCGTTAGTATTTTGCAGCTGTGACTTATTAAACTGATAGTTCGGTAATTTTCACATCTGTCAACACCTGCTTTCTTTGGGGTTGGAATTATTATATTCTTCTTGAAGTCTGAGGGTATTTCTCCTGTTTCATACATCTTGCTCACCAGATGGTAGAGTTTTTTCAGGACTGGCTCTCCCAAGGCCATCAGTAGTTCTAATGGAATGTTGTCTACTTCGGGGGCCTTGTTTTGACTCAGGTCTTTCAGTGCTCTTTCAAACTCTTCACACAGTATCGTATCTCCCATTTCATCTTCATCTACGTCCTCTTCCATTTCCATAATATTGTCCTCAAGTACATCGCCCTTGTATAGACCCTCTATTTACTCCTTCCAACTTTCTGCTTTCCCTTCTTTGCTTAGAACTGGGTTTCCATCTGAGTTTATGATGTTCATGCAAGTGGTTCTCTTATCTCCAAAGGTCTTTTTAATTTTCCTGTAGGCAGTATCTATATTACCCCTAGTGATACTCACTTCTACATCCTTACATTTGTCCTCTAGCCATCCCTGCTTAGCAATTTTGCACTTCCTGTCGATCTCATTTTTGAGACGTTTGTATTCCTTTTTGCCTGCTTCACTTACTGCATTTTTATATTTTCTCCTTTCATCAATTAAATTCAATATATCTTCTGTTACCCAAGGATTTCTACTAGCCCTCATCTTTTTACCTACTTGATCCTCTGCTGCCTTCACTACTTCATCCCTCAGAGCTACCCATTCTTCTTCTATTGTATTTCTTTCCCCCATTCCTGTCAATTGTTCCCTTATGCTCTCCCTGAAACTCTGTACAACCTCTGGTTTAGTCAGTTTACCCAGGTCCCATCTCCTTAAATTCCCACCTTTTTGCAGTTTCTTCAGTTTTAATCTACAGTTCATAACCAATAGATTGTGGTCAGAGTCCACATCTGCCCCTGGAAATGTCTTACAACATAAAACCTGGTTCCTGAATCTCTGTCTTACCATTCTATAATCTATCTGATACCTTCTAGTATCTCCAGGATTCTTCCATGTATACAACCTTCTTTTATGATTACTGAACCAAGTGTTAGTTATGATTAAGTTATGCTCTGTGCAAAATTCTACCAGGCGGCTTCCTCTTTCATTTCTTAGCCCCAATCCATATTCACCTACTACATTTCCTTCTCTCCTGTTTCCTATTACCGAATTCCAGTCACCCATGACTATTAAATTTTCATCACCCTTCACTATCTGAATAATTTCTTTTATTTCATCATACATTTCTTCGTCATCTGCAGAGCTAGTTGGCATATAAACTTGTATTACTGTAGTAGGCATGGGCTTCGTATCTATCTTTACCACAGTAATGCGTTCACTATGCTGTTTGTAGTAGTTTACCCACATTCCTATTTTCCTATTCATTATTAAACCTACTCCTGCATTACCCCTATTTGATTTTGTGTTTATAACCCTGTAGTCACCTGACCAGAAGTCTTGTTCCTCCTGCCACCGAACTTCACTAATTCCCACTATATCTAACTTTAACCTATCCATTTCCCTTTTTAAATTTTCTAACCTACCTGCCTGATTAAGGGATCTGACATTCCACATTCCGATCCGTAGAACGCCAGTTTTCTTTCTCCTGATAACGACATCCTCTTGAGTAGTCCCCGCCCGGAGATCCGAATGGGGGACTATTTTACCTCCGAAATATTTTACCCAAGAGGACGCCATCATCATTTAACCATACAGTAAAACTGCATGCCCTCGGGAAAAATTACGGCCGTAGTTTCCCCTTGCTTTCAGCTGTTCATAGTACCAGCACAGCAAGGTCGTTTTGGTTACTGTTACAAGGCCAAATCAGTCAATCATCCAGACTGTTGCCCTTGCAACTACTGAAAAGGCTGCTGCCCCTCTTCAGGAACCACACGTTTGTCTGGCCTCTCAACAGATACCCCTCCGTTGCGGTTGCACCTACAGTACGGCTATCTGTATCGCTGAGGCACGCAAGCCTCCCCACCAACAGCAAGATCCATGGTTCATGGGGTGGGGGGGGGGGGCAAGGAGTCATATGGAGGATAAAAAATGCACAAAAAAGGAGTCATATGGAGGATTAGAAAAAATGCATAAAATTACACAAAAATACTTGGGGAAATGACAAAAGGATGACACGGATGAAACCTGGGTAAATAGCATATTTAGTGAAAAAAGAAAATGAAATAAAATTTTCATAAAAAAGGGATGAGATCAAGGTGAAAATATAAATAAGAATATGATAATACAGTGGCATGCATGTTAATGAGTAGATATATGTGAAGAGAGAGGGCAGCAGGTGTAACTGGAGTATGTGAAGGTATAATTTGCAGGCTTGAATAATGGAAGAGGTGATATAAGGTATGACATGCAATGATGTATGTGTATGTGACATATGAGGGTACAGAAAAATGCACATATGCATATGAAGGCCCAGGAATAATTATATCAGTTATAGTTATGCAGGACCTACCATCAGCACATTGAGGTAGCTGCGTGTTGTGCTCTGTAAGGCAATCAAGCCAATGATACAGTAAGAATCCTATGATATTGATGTCTTTGGTTATATAAAAATGACTTTGTATAAATACATGTTCATAAAAACTGTTATTTCATACTTAAAATATATGTATTCTTCATATTTTAATTAATATAGGGGCATTTTACTTAAGGTTCTGTAAATTCATTTTAATGTTTTTTGAAAGATGTACCAACAACTGTTATTATTGAAGCTGTAAACTCTTTGGTTTTGAATGTTACATCTCTGTTCTTCTTCATTGTGCACAATCTTGGCAGGAGAGCTGTTGTAAGTGGAGCTGGTGTCATTTTGTACAATTGCTGAAGGCAGTGGTAATTTGTGTTACTAGTTCAGAGTGTGAAACATTGCTGTATATTTCAAATTCAGAAACTTTATTTTATTTAATAATCTTTGGAAGCCACCTGAATATCACAATCCCATCATCAGTTAAAGTTTCTTGAGTAATGTAATGTGACAGAAAATTAATAACAAAGGGAAATAGCTCTGGGTTGCAGGATTTTAATGAAGCCATTAGGCAAATTCAAACAATGGAAAGCTCATGATGGAATAACAAAAATAATGAAATTGTACGTTGCTATTCACCACATAGAGGAGGTTTGGAGTGGCAGGCAGGCACAAGGAAAAGACTGCTGACAACATTAAAGTTTTCAAACAAAGTCCTTTCTCAGAAGTTGAACTCTCATACGTTCACTCAACATGAACAACTCACACACATGGCTACTGTCTCCTTGCAATAAAGCCTAAATGTGCTAAACGTGACTGCATCTGATGTGAGCAGCAACCCGCTGGGGTGGGTGGTGAGGATAATGTGGTGGTATAGGGCAATGAGCAGGAGGGCTAGCAGGGTAGAGATGGGGTAGAGGCTAGTGCCACCTCTGGGTACAGGCTATGAAGCAGCTGTTAAAAGTTAAGCACATCATGTTTGGCAGCATGTCCATAACTAGATGTTCCACCTATCTCTTGCCACAGTTGGGCAGTGGGCATTTATGTGAACAAGCAGCTTTTTAGTAGTCATCCCCATGCAAATGCGGCAGCTAAGTTGGTAGATCACGTGGCACCTTTTCAAGGGTTACCCTCCTTTTAATGGGGTAGGAGATGGCAGTGACAGGACTGGGGTATGTGGTAGTGAGAAGGTGTGTGGGGCAGGTCTTGTATATCAGTCTATTGCAAGGATATGATCCTTGAGGCAAGGAGTTGAGAGAAGTAGTGGTGTCAGGACAGACGGATGAAGTGGGAAGCAAAATACCATTGTGGGAGGGGTGGGGAGATATTTATCACCTCTGGCACGATGAGAGATAGTTGAAATACTGGTGGGGAATGTGATTCTGATGCTCCAGTCCTGGCTGACATTGAATCAGGGAGAGGAATAATCCTTCATTGTTGAACAGTTGATACTAGGAGAGGGGGGGGGGGAGGGGAGGTGACTGGTGGGGCAAGATATGGAAGATCTGTTTCTGGATAAGGTCGGAGGGGTAATTTTGGTCTGTGGAGACTTCAGTAAGACTCTTGGTAAATTTGAAGAGGGACTGCACACCATGACATGTGCATTGACCATGGCTGGGTAGTCTATTTGGCTGGGACTTCTTGGTGCGATGTGAGCGGCAGCTGTCAAAGTGGTGGTGCTGTTGGTGGTTGGTATGTTTGATGGGGACTGAGGTACTGATGTAGCCATCCTTGAGATGGAGGTTGAAATAAAGCTGGTTACAGTGAGATACATGTACTAACTGATCTTGGATCATATGAAGTGAACGATACCACACCAAAGACATAAAAATTAAAAATCTACTACTACATAGCTATGCGAAAATGTTTAAATGTCAATGTTTATAAATACTTAACGTAATTACAATGATTATTATTGACTTCTCAACAAAGATAGAGAATTTATTATATTTTATTTATGAAATGTAAAGGAGAGGGGGGGGAAAGACGGGATGGAGGGCAAGACGGGGTGTTTGCAAGTGCTGCCACGGCAGATGTCGCAACCTAGCGGCAAATAGTTGAACTAGTAGGCTCTTGCTATGCGAGTGTCTGACAGTGCTGGCAGCCATTTTGAACAAACCATTCAGCGTGTATACATCAAAATGTGTTTTCATCTGTGCAGATGTAATTTTTTGTCGTTTTCAGATGTGAAAAGGTAAGAGAAGTAATTGTTTCTCAAACTCTTAAGTATTATAATTGAAAAAAGTATGCATGCAATAACTAATTGAATATATCCTTTGTGCTATGATATTAACCTAACCTAGAAATGGTCCCTGGGAGCAAGACGGGGTACGTAGTGGGAGGGCAAGATGGGGTGCCCCACATGACATAACATATAATGCAATAAATCTAATTATATTTTTTATTTCCAGAAAATGGTTCGGACATATAAAAGGAGAACAGAGAGGGGTCCAGGGTGTGAAGAAGCTATGAGAAATGCTGTCACTGAAGTAGTCAATGACCGAATGGGTTATTATCGAGCAGCAACGGCATTTCAGGTTCCTCAAACAACTCTTGAACGTTAGGTCAAAAAATTCAAATCAAAATCTAATGAAGGTGAAAAAAGTGAATCTTTTGTTGTAAAGGATCAACTGGGACCTTACAAAAGTGTATTTAGCCTTGAAGAAGAACAAGAATTAGTTATTTATATAAAGAATATGGAAAGCCGTTTGATTGGTTTGACTGGTAATGATGTAAAGCGGCTGGCATACCAGTTAGTTGTGAGAAACAACAAGCATCATAATTTTAACCAGACCAAAGAATCAGCCAGAAAAGATTGGCTTAGGGGATTTTTGCAAAGAAACCCAGGTTTATCATTTAGGAAACCTGAGCTTACCTCCACAGCTAGAGTGATGGCTTTTAACAAAGTTAATGTATCCAAATTCTTTGATTTATTAGGGGAACTATATGACCAGTACAAATTTACAGCAGATCAAATTTATAATTGCAATGAAAGTGGGATTTCTGCTGTTTCAAAGAACACTTCCAAGATATAAAGAGAAAAAACAAGTAGGCTCGTTATCACCTGCCGAAAGAGGGAAAATTGTCTCTGTTGAATTTTGCACGAATGCAGCTGGAGGTTTTATGCTGCCTATGTTAGTATATCCTTGCCAGCGAATGAAGTCGGAACTACTTAACAATTGTTCACCTGGAATGTGGGTGGAGTGTCATGTCTCTGGTTGGTTGCAAAAAGACATTTTAGAGAAATGGTTCAGCAAATTCCTTGAATTTTCTAAAGCAACCAAAGAGAAACCCGCGCTGATGCTTATGCTTGCTCTGATCATACACTCTTCTGTGTCGAATTTCGTGCATGGTGGGGCATCACATGACCATGTACAGCCCTGTGGCATGTTGAGAGGACATACAGAGTTGTACTTAGAGCAATTGTTTTATCATATCTCACCCAGATAAAGGATGCTAATAAGGAAGCAGTTCTTGGCATAATATCATTTAAAAATTAGACTCCACAGCTCAAAGAACTGTAACATTTTGCTATGGGGTGGCTTTGACAGTCTTTTTAATTCGTACTCTGCAATATTATTGTGTAGCATTACCAATCAGGTTTACACGTACACAGCACTGCAAAAAGCTGGTAGGACAAAATACAAATGTCTTGAAAAAAAAAAAAGAGAAACAGTTTCTTGTGTAGCTTACACCAGAATAAAGGACAATAAATTACATGACTATTTCAAAATGTGTAAAAAATTAACAAGGTTGTCTGTGAGGCAAAGAAACTGTATAACTGACAGTTTATATTCTACTCTAGGAATAAATATAAATCCATGTGGGGAGTTAAAACAATAAAACACGGTATGCTGCCGGTCTACAATTAGCATAGAATGGCATTCTATTAATTTAAGATGTAAACACAAATTAAGAAATAACTTCAGGCCTAGAGGAAGTACTAGACAACTGCCTTGTGATCGAAAAACACTGTTTCACAGAAGGCAGATTTGTAAAATTCTGCTACAACTGTCAATATATTTGAAACAAAGTATTTAGTTCAAAACTAGTGACCAAATTTGCCTACTTAATCAGCTTCAAGTCAACGTTTACACGTGTTCATACATATATAGTATTAAGAGATCTTACAGTGACATAAAAGGAACAGGACATCAGAGACTACTCCAGCAGCATCGGAGTTTCATAAACCATACTAAAATGCTTCATTCCACTCTAATTGCACATCTATATGTTCAGATGCACTCTGAAGTACCTGATATTCAGCTTTTCTATGTAGTTTTCATGATACCAATTTTCTTGGAGATCCAGTACTGTATTCTCATGTTTGGTTCTTTATTATGGTATAATGTCATTCCTCCCAGAAAATGAAAATTTGCACTTGAAATTGAACGAAGTCGAAAGTAACCAATAGTGTGGAATGAAACACTTCATTTCAAATAAAGTAACTGCCTCAGAGGAAAAAAATTAATAGAAGCAAATTTCTCTACAAAATAGACAGAAATAGCTTCATTGAGACATTAATTGTTGATTGCTAATAACGTGGAAATAATATAAAATCAGAAAATTGAAACTACTAACTTATTTTGGTCTTTCATGATTAAGAGAATGTATATTAATTCACTTTATGGCTCCCGGCCACAGAAAACTGTTTTGTTTTCATTTGACATGGGAGCCGTAAATGAAGAGACCAGCAACATCACGAAACATATACACGGGTCACGTGGAGAAGGATCCCTCTCCCCCTCCTCACCCCACTAACTATAACTCAGCTTGCTCTGCACATGCACGAATCTGGCAGCTTGGGCACATTGGAAAAAATTTTTTGGGTAACATCTGGCTACTTGCTGCTACTGCTCATACGGCAAACAGCCACGCTTCAAGTAGCCAGAAGTGGGAGGAAGGCACTGATCATATGTGAATTCAGCTCTGCTTATGTGCATGAGCCTGCTGGCAACTGCTTAAATGAACCTACTAGCTCCCATTACAAAAGAGAACTTCTGGAGAGTGCAAGTAAAGTTAGGCCTGGCAAAAAGAAGGAACAAGAAGGAAAGAGTGCACCTGAGAAGAATGTTAAAAAATCCCTCTTTGTTTGTAAAGGAAAAAGTGGGTAAAATAAAAAAACAATTACAAATCTGGCAAAGAAGGGGAAAAATGAAGAACAAAGCACATCAGAAGAAGAAGAAACTGCCTGCCTGTGGTGTGGCTATTTCTACTCGCAGTCAACAGAAGGATGGGTGTCATGCGTCTCTTGTAAAAAGTGGGCTCACCGTTCATGTGCAGGAGAAGAGGAGGGGGATGCTGAGGTACATCATGTTTGTGAATTTTACTACAGAAAAATGTTGATAACTGAATAACAATAAACTAAACCTACTAGCGATTAAAGTAAAAGTGATTGAACATCTTTATCCTCCATTAACAAGAGTTATTTTAGTTAGGTCTATTGAAGTTAATATTTTGAGTAACTAAGATAACTTTTTATCATACAGTGTTTTAGGCATTGAAGTTAATGTTACAATTACTTTTTTAAGTTAGTAGCCTATTTATATAATTTCTTCATAATACAATGTTAAAAAGATGATTCGTGTTTAGTTGTTGGAGTTATCTTTAGTACTTAAAGTTAATGTTTAAAGTTAATAGTTACTGAACTTTAACATCATATAATGTTTACTTAATGCATTTTCATTAGATATTGAAATAAATCTTTTATAAATTTGTAAACCTGTGTTCATTTAATTACACATATAGGCAAGACGGGGTACTTGGTAAACCCAGAAAAAATATTTTTTTTTATAGTAAATATTAACATTTTTTGTCCTAATTTTTTAATAAACTCTAGAAATACTGAACTTTAAGGTGGAATGTCTGGTATTTTTATTGAGCATTTTGTAAGCCTACAAAAACTTGTTAAGTGCTTAAGTATCATATCTTGCCCCACTCTCCCCTATCTTCCAAAGATTGTTTTGCACAAATAGATTGATACATGATTGTAATTTCTTTGCTACATGTTGTTAGAGGTAAATCTTTCTTCTTTTGTGCAGTTGGTTGTACAAGTTTGAAGTGCGAGGGTGGAGAACGAGTTATGTGTGTTTTATTGATTTGTACTGTGAAGTGAAATGACTAAAAATGTATGTGTAATTCTGCAGAAACCCCACCAGATTGCACATTACTACTGGAACAACAATGTGATCGTCCTGTAGATGATTATAGAAAGTTACACCTCAGAAATCAAATACATAATGAGCCATCAGCACACAACAAAGGAGAGCAACAAAAGAGATGAGTATTTTTATTATTGACAGATTTGGTTATTTAAATTCAACTTCCCTGTCAGTTGCTGCAGTATGTCACTATCTCAGCATGGCAAGTGCTGTGAAAATGTGACCAGCCACCCAAATTACTAACTTACACCAAACATTAATTAATCAACTTTGGGCAACAAGAGGGTGGGGGTGGTTAGCAGATCAACATCGAGGAATGTGGCTTGTTACCTTAAGGAGGACCAAGTGAAGAAAATGGGGGAGGTGTTTAGGTTCTGGAGAAACATGGACATGGTGTCACCACCCTCAGCCCAGAGCACGAAGGTGTCGTCAATGAATCTGAACCAAGGGGGGTGGAGTGTCTGGTTTTGTAGGTGGTTAGGAAGGATTCCTCCAGATGGTCCATGATTAGGTTAGTGTAGCATGGTACCAAGTGGGTGCCCATTATTGTTCCATGGATTTGTTTGTAACTAATCCATTCAAAGGAGAAGTAATAATCTGATAAGCACATAACTAGATATTGTATGCTGGAGGTCTTGGGGATCATGGCCATTCACTATTGTAAGAAAATGAAATGCTACAACCAACCTTATTATCTTATTTATTGCGCAGCTACCAGATTTGGCTCTTCAATGTGCCATCTTCAGGCCTTAGTTGATGCTGAATGGGATATCACAATCCATATATACATTTCATCAGTGGCTAACATAACTTGTTCACGCAGACTATCTGTAATTCTGATGTCAGCACTCCAGCTACCAACAGACTGGCAGTTCTTACAAATATATAACTGGTCATGGTAACCAGGAAGCATATTATGGGCTTCAGATCAACCAGGTGTTGGGAGAGGTAGTGTTCAGTAGTGGCATTGGGAATGGTAGTGTAGCAGTAGAGGGAGGTGATGCCATCAGTTATGATAAGGGAGCTCAGTGGTAATGAAAAAGGAACTATGAAGAGTCGGTGGAGCAAATGGTTGATGTCTTTTACATAGATGTTGGTTCACAAGGGCAGAGATTCTCTCTGTGGGGTGCAGTAACCAGCCACAATGAGATGTCCTGGGTGGTTTGGTTTATGAGCTACAGGTGTGCAGGAGTGGTGGGGGTTTAGAGAGAGAGATAGACAGAGGGAGAGGTTCTGGGATGAAATTAAGGATTTGGGTAGAGATTGGGAATCCTGTTGAATTTCTGGTATGAGGTAACTGTGGCAAGCTTGTAGATGGCCATATCGCCTAGGTAATCCCTGCTGTTCATAACTGTGTTGGGGACTTTGTCAGCACATAGTATTGGAATCAGTTTTTGGTTGGTTGATTGTGACTCTTTCTGAGTATGTGAGGTTGTTTTCCATGTTGAGGGATTTGAGGAATGATGGTGGGGTAAGTGTCAAGGTTAGGAAATCTTAGAAATTTAATGGTGGGAATCTGGGGGCAGTGGGGATGAATCATTGTTGGATGGAGGAGTAAATTGAGTCAGGCAGCATCCACAGATGGTTTTGAATTGAGTCTGACTGTCAGGATTAGTAACAGAAAAGTGCTTCCATTATTGGAATGGGAGAAGGAAAGATCTTCAACAAATCAAGTGTGATCAAATTTGGGAAGCCTTTTGAAAGCAGTGATATGTCTATGGGACTGAGACTTTTGGAGGAAAGGTTCATGTTGCAGGTCTATATTAACTCTAGAATCTGTAGGGCAGTGGAAGGGAATCTCTGATTGTGTGGTAAATGTAGTACTGTAACACAGGGTTTGGTGGCCATGGGGAAATGTGTGATGTGGGGGAGAGGGGGGTATTAATCGAGATTCTTGTAGTGGTGGTGGACAGTGGTAGTCCAAGGTGGGAGTATGAGTTGCACAGACTGAACCATTTCTTGACATGGTGTTGTGCACGCTGATAGGAATGTGAAGTTGGAAATCAGGAGAATTTATACTGCATTCTATGTAGGCATGACATAACAAGTTATATGTCTGCATGGATGCCATCCTCCAAAGTATAGCCAAAGATAGTTGCACCACCCAGTTGCTGAAATTGCTGCCCAACACAATGCACTTCAGTTTAATGATTGCTTCACAGCCTGTGCCATATGCATTCTTTCCACCAATAACAGCTTTTCTGAATAGTGCAAATGGGAACTCTTCCTACAATGAGTGCTTTGTGCCTCTAACACCCTTGGACTCCACCTGCCTATCTGTTTCAATTCTGTTTAGTTAATGCGGTGACCACCATTTGAATTCAGCACCATTTCCAGTGCACTCAGAAACCAAGAGATTTTCAGCTTATGTAACTCTTTTCTATATGTGCCCTTTGGTGCAGCTTGGTAATTTGTCCCAAAACATTTCTGTGTAATGATGATAATGTCACTGTAGTGTCATTCTATGCATTGTAAGTGTGTGTTTATCTGCAATATGTTTATTAACAGTGATGTGTGTGTTATAGTTCAACCACGTACCCTAATCCACATCTTATTACATGTCACACACTTGAAAATTGCAACAGGGGTTATGGGCCTACTGCGTGGTGTGTTTGTGTTTGATGACAAGAAGAACATTAAGTGCGAATACTGATGAAGATGATGTATCTAACATTCTTCAATAGCCAACGATGAAGACAACAATTCAGAATGATGGAACCATCAATGAAGATTGATCATCTGCGCAGCAATAACTATTTTATGTGGTCCATCAGTGTTGATTCACTGACACTACAGCATCTTGAGGCAAACGAGATGGCCTTACCCATCATTCCAATGGTGGCTGAAGACCACTATCTAGAGACAATTGGTACTTTGAAATTAGCAAAGGAAGCATGGGAGAAGGTCAGAAAGATATACTGCAACAACAGTCTACTCAGCACTGTGTCCAAGATAAGAGACTTGGTAAATATAAAGAAAGAAGACAATATGACTATGGATGGCTGTGTAACAAAGAAAGTGGCTGCCAATAGATTAGTGAAGCAAGGGATATGACAAAACATTTGCAGGCTTCATGCTTCTCGGGCTGGCTCTAGAGAAGTATAAAGACTTCCTTAAGAGCTCAAGTCCCTCGAGTGCTGAGGAAAAGCCAAAGCATATGCAGCACAAGATGGAGGTCAGAAGCAACTCAAGTTTGTCCAGAGCCAATACAAAAACCATAAACAAAAACCAAAATAGGTGAAAAGAACATATTCAACGGAAACAGACTCTGTTTTTCCAGTGGAGAAGCAGACCACATTGCCAGGGAGAACCCACATTGTCAATAGAAACAAGCATGGACTTGCCGAGTAAGGAGAATATTCCCAGAAAATCAGCATACAGGGCAAGTGAGTGGAAGCTCAAGTGCTAAAAATGACCCATACAGCGAAGATTCATAAGGTGCAAATACAAAGGAAAATGGTGAAATAGTGGCTATGACAGGACCAAGATGGAGGAGGTGCTGATGGAAAGGTGTGGATTCTGGATTTAGAAGCATCACATCATATGACTTGTCACCAAGAGATACTACAGGAGTTAGAGATGTGTAACTTTGGAGAAGTGAATGTGAGGTGATGGGAAAGTTACTAAAGTGATTGTTAAGAAAAGTGTTATTATGAAAGCAATAAAATTAGTGGTAATAAGTCAATTCATTTTATAGAAGTGTGTCTGGTGAAAGAACTAGATGAGAACTTGTTGTCTGTTAAACAGATGGACAAGAAAGGAAAGTGTATTAGATTAGAAAACAGTGAAGTTAGACTACCTATAGGTAACAAGGAAATGTTGAGTGGAAAATCATCAAGCAGCGTTGTTATTTAATGCACTGCAAATATTACATAGTGAATAACAGTGCAGTGAGGTCACACAGCAACAAAGTGCATCAACAATAAAATTGTACAACAGGACTTAAATTCCCATCAACATTGAGGTCATTAAAGACAGAAACACAAGTGGAAAATGAGACAGCAGCCAGATGAGCAGAAGTTTTGTGGCACCAAAAACTTGAACACAGAGAAGCTTTACCCAGAGTATGTGGAGCTAGTAAGTACAAAGAAAAATTTGTAGTGTGAGTGTGTGCAAGAAAAAGTAAAGACAGCATTTCAAACCAAGCCACATCACTACTTAAAATGTTCTGTAACTGGTACATAGTGATGTAGGTTATAGCAGACAGACCTTCTTGGGTAGAGCACATTATTATGCTACTTATCTGGATGGTCACTCAAGATATTCACTAGTGAAAGTTCTAAAGCAGAGAAGTGACATGTTTGACTCTTTTGTGGAGTTTGAGGGATGTGCTGAGTGTGAGACAGGAAGGAAACTGCAAAGTTTCGAATCAGACAATAGGGCCAAGTACATAAGCAGCAAATTTAAAGAATTGTTCAAGGCTGAGGGCACATCTAACAGAAAAGCTTAGTGCCCTATTTAAACACTAATATGCACCATGAGGAGTCTACTATTCCAAGGAGGTCTGTCCAACACCTTTTGGGGAGAAGCTCTGATGTTGGTCTGCTATATCTGAAATAGATGCCCAACTAGATTCTTTTGTGTAAAAACCCCATATGAAGTCTGGAAGCAAAAAGAACGTTTTAAAGAAGGTTTGAAAAGGGTTGGTGTGTTTGGTTGCAGAGCCTGGGTGAGCACTTAGCCATCTGATAAACTCAGGGATTGAACAGAAGAATGTGTTTATCTTGGAGTGGAAGTAGGATAGAAAGGATATCATCTGTGGAACCATGGACAGGAAAAAATTCTTATGAGAAGAGATTCCATCTTTGGCAAGAGAGTATTCCTTCTGAAGGCTACAGTAAACAAGGAACTGTGTCTTCCAGAGGAAGCAAACATGAAGCAGACTACAACAACCAACAAGCAGAACCAACAGGAGATGAAGCACCTGAGTCAACAGCTGTTCGAAGAGATGAGGACCAATCTCGGGTCAAAAAAGAAGATAGATACGATACAGAAGACAGTGTAGCTACCTGCAGCAAAGGTAGTGATGTGTGCATAAGGAGAGCAATACAGTGTTGTAAATTGCAATTTCCAATGTAAATAGCGAAGTGGGATCACAACACTCTTCACATATGGGAAAACTGTAAAGGTGTGATTTGTGACTCTTTGCATGCTTATTAGCTACCACATATCAAGTGAATCCATCTGATTTAACATCCGTAGAAGATGCTTTAGTCTCATTTCATAGGGGTGCATGGCATATCGTCACAGAGTCAGAGATGAGTAGCCCAAAATACTACAATACAAGACAACTTATTGATAGATCAAAAGTTGATGATGTTATAGAAAGTAAGTGGATATTTAAACAAATCAAACAAAGAAGGTGGTATTACTAAATTTAAAGAAAGGTTAGTGGCTCTAGGTTATAGCCAAATATTTGGGGTAGATTATTGGAAAAGCTATAGCCCACTAATGAGATAAAGTAGCTTGAGAATTATGACAGCAATAACTCTACTAATGTGATGGAAAAATCAAATACATTGATGTATGCAGTGTAACTGCAATGCTGGGAATAAAAGAATGTTGTCGTAAAAAAGAAAGTAAACTGAAAGTAAATCGTCTTTTCCTAATGGTAATGGTAGTTTTAAATTAAGTTCTTTTAATTTGGTGGATGTAACTTGCTACCTCTAGAATAATAATTAATGCCATTAACTTAGCTTGCACTTGGTGCTCTCAATAGGAAAGGTAAGGGAAAACTGTCTGGGCTGATTGCAGAAAACTTAAGGGGGGGACACTGTCAC
Source organism: Schistocerca serialis cubense (assembly GCF_023864345.2). Classification (NCBI taxonomy): domain Eukaryota; kingdom Metazoa; phylum Arthropoda; class Insecta; order Orthoptera; family Acrididae; genus Schistocerca; species Schistocerca serialis. The sequence goes on along the minus strand of NC_064644.1, from coordinate 433,462,767 downwards.
AAGTGGTAAAATACCAGTGGAAACAGGTATCAGAGGGCTGCCTTTTTTAGGATAGGGAAGGGGGAAAGGAAACGAGTTTTAAGAGAGATTGGCAGACACACTCAGTTTGAGAAAACAGATGAACAGGAGTCAGATTTTAGCATACAGCCTCCATTTAAACAATGTTTAACAGAAAGTAATCATAAACTGCCAGTTCATCTTCGCCAAAGCAGTTATAATCCCATTAGTATGCAGTATCAGTTATCTTTATTACACCAGAATATTCCAGGACTCAGAAATAAAGTTGATGAACTACTCATTCGTATTGATGAAATGAATTCATCTAACCAAATTGACATAATCTGCCTCTCTGAACATCAAGTGATATGTTAGACATTTCAGGATATAAGCTAGCTTCCTACTTCTACAGAGTAGATATGGATGGAGGAGGAGTTGCCACATTTATTAAAAACTGCCATAAATTCAAGAACATTGACATTAACAAATTCTGTTTAGAGCAGCATCTAGAAGCATGTGCAACAGAAGTAGAATTCCATAACAGATCCTATATAATAGTACTATTTATCAAGCACCTGCAGGAAATTATAATCTATTCATAACTCATCTAGAAGCTCTTTTGGGTTATTTAACAGGAAGAAACAAAGAAATTTTGATTGCTGGTGACTTTAATACAGATTTTCTAATGCAGTCTTCCAGTAAACATTTACTGCAGTTAGTAATGTTATCTTTCAATCTAATCCACACTGTAAACTTTCCAACTAGGGTCACTAAATCCTCAAGTACAGCCATTGATAACATTTTTATAGACAAATCAAAGGAACAAAATCATATCATAAAACCTGTAATAAATGGACTATCAGATCATGACATGCAGCTCCTTGTTTTAGATGTAAATTCTAAGCAGATTATCAAGACTGCTAAATCTGAGTACAGGAGAGTAGTCAATCAACCAAAAATTGAGTGTTTTAGAAAACTGCTCAAAGATATGAACTGGAAAGATGTTTATAGTGCTCAAGACATGAATGAAAAATATAACACATTCATTAACAATGTCAGTACCATGTTTGAAAACTGTTTTCCTCTAAAAGTTACTCAAATTTAACAGAAGTCTATAATAAAACCATGGATTACACAAGGAATAAAGATTTCCTGTAAGACAAAAAGGAAAATGTATCTGTCAACCAAGAATAGCTTCAATGCTGATGATTTAGCTAAATACAAGGAATACTGTAAAATATTGAAAAAAGTAATTCAGACATCTAAACAAATGAACTACGAGAAGAAGATAGCAATGTCAGGGAACAAAATAAAAACAACATGGGATTTAATGAAAGAGGAGACCGGTAGAACCAGAAAGGAGCGGGAGCAAATAGAATTAAGGGTAGATGACACATTAATAACTGATGGGCATAGTGTGGCAAATCTATTTAACAAGTACTTTATATCTGTTACTGATAGAATGGGATTGTCAGGATCGGTAAATAATGCCCTTGAATATCTGAAACTAGTCTTTACAAATAGCTTCAGGTACATGAATATGTCACTGCTGTGGTCGAGCGGTTCTAGGCGCTATAGTGTGGAACAGCGCGACCGCTATGGTCGCAGGTTCGAATCCTGCCTTGGGCGTGGATGTGTGTGATGTCCTTAGGTTAGTTAGGTTTAAGTAGTTCTAAGTTCTAGGGGACTGATGACCTCAGAAGTTAAGTCCCATAGTGCTTAGAGCCATTTGAACCATGAATATGTCACTCACTTCACCAAAAGAAATAACTTCCATAATAAAATCTTTAAAAACAAAGTATTAGTGGTTATGATGAAATATCTACAAAGTTAATTAAGGCATGTTCTTGTGCATTTAGTACAATTGTAAGTTACTTGTGTAACCAGTCAATTATAACTGGGACATTACCTGACTGGCTAAAATATGCAGATGTTAAGCCTCTATTCAAGAACGGGGATAAAAAGATACCATCAAACTACAGACCGATTTCGCTTTTGCCAGCATTCTCAAAAATTTTAGAAAAAGTAATGTACAGGCAGCTTCTCAACCATCTGACCACAAATAACATATTATCAAGAACACAGTTTGGATTTCTGAAGGGTTCTGATATCAAGAAGGCTATTTACACCTACAGTGAAAATGTACTTAATTCATTAAATAACAAATTACAAGCAGTAGGTATTTTCTGTGATTTGTCAAAGGCATTTGATTGTGTGACCCACAACATCTTTTAAATAAATTAGAATTCTATGGTGTCACGGGCAGTGCTCCAGAATGGTTCAAGTCATACCTCGCTAATTGGAAACAAAGGGTGTCAGTGCAAGGGACTAGTGAATTAAGTCGTCAGTCATCATCAGAATGGGGAGAAATTACATGTGGTGTCCCACAAGGATCCATCTTAGGGCCATTGCTTTTTCTTGTGTACATTAATGATCTCCCATCAGTTACACTGCCAGAAGCAATGTTCGTTTTGTTTACAGATGACACAAATATTGCAATAAATAGTATGTTGAGTGTAGTTCTAGAAAGATCTGCTAATGATATTTTCTTGGATATTAATAAATGGTTTAAAGCCAACTCACTGACATTAAACTTCGAAAAGACTCACTATATGCAATTCAGAACCTGTACGAGGTTTCCACGCAGCATATGCATGAAGTATGAAGAAGAGCAGATAGAAGAGGTCGACAGTCTTAAATTCCTGGGATTACAACTTGATAATAAATTCAGTTTGGAGGAGCACACCACAGAACTGCAGAAACGCCTTAACAAATCTGTATTTGCAATTTTGCAATTCGAGTGTTAGCTGACATAGGCGACATAAAAATGAAAAAGCTTGCATACTTTGCCTACTTTCATTCCATAATGTCATATGGTATAATATTTTGGGGTAACTGTTCAAGTAAACAAAAGTTTTCAGAGTCCAAAAGTGTGTAATACGTATTATTTGTGGAGTAAATTCACAGACGTCCTGTAGAAACCCCTTCAAAGAACTGGGTATGCTAACTACTGCCTCTCAGTATATTTACTCCTTAATGAAATTTGTCCTAAATATGATATCTCTTTTTTCAACAAACAGCTCAATTCATATATACAATATCAGGAACAAAAATGATCTGCACAAGGACTTAAAAGCACTTACTTTAGTTCAAAAAGGGGTCCACTACTCAGGAACACTAATCTTCAATAATTTGCCAGCAAACATAAAAAATTTAGTTACAAATAAAGATCAGATTAAAAGGAGGTTGAAAGACTTACTAGTGGCCAACTCCTTCTACTCCATTGATGATTTTTTTTAATAGAAACAAATTATGTATTGTATATATTCATACTACTATTATTGTTATTTCACCTCAAAAAAAAAAAAAAATATTGACATGTTCCACATCCATGAGGATCTCCTCAGCATGGATCTATGCAATGAAAAACTAATCTAATCTAATCTAAGGCTTCACTGCAGATGCAGTTTCGTGAAAATGACCAGAGAACTGCATGGTTCTCAAATTGTGTAAAGACAGTTGTTGTTTCAGGTGTACTATTTACTACATCACAGAGTACTCATTGTAATCGTACATCATACTGGTGATCTCTACTCCTCCTCTTACACTCCTTATATACCTTTATAACAATCAATACATTGTTACATACAGCAAACTTGCTAATTACAATTACAAAAGCTATCAGCAGCTACAAAAAATAACATTATCCACTAGTTACAAATGAAATGCATAGAAAGTGATATAAAAGCAATCTCAGTTCTTCTGTTTTAAAGGAAATACTATCAAAATGCTTTGAATTAACAATGCTGGCTACATTTTTGTTAATCACACAGAAACTACTCCATCCCAAATCTTCCTAATATGTTCCTGGTTTCCAATATACGTACATTATTATTTGATATGAACAAAATTTCAATAAATATTACAGTAGTCCAAATAATCACTTTGTTTACATTGTCAATAAGATTTTGCTTTATGATTTCAGTAATTACTAAGTAAGTAAGTAAGTGTTGTTATGATTATCAATTGCGTAGTAAGCTGACAGTATGTTAATCAGTGTTGTAACAGTATTTTTGGTGTCTCTTTCATTATTTGATTGTTCATAACTGAACAGCTCTAATTGTAACTAAACAAACTGATTATACATGTTCTTAGCAATGGATGGATATAGTACTGATGAGTACTTTGACGTGATATTATTGAAAATCACATTTCGGTGTTCAAAAAGTGACATTACCTACATGGGTCCTGCTGAACAATATAACAGTTAATTAAGCAGACTGAATTAACTTTAGTGTCATGTGAAAGACAAGCAAAATTAGTTCTTGGAATCATATGAAAAATGATGTATTACACTTCAATACTTCCCCCCCCCCTTATCCACCCCCTCCCAAAAAACATATTGTACACCCACAGACAGGACAAAATTTTTGCAGGCATTCCACAGAACAGATAACAACGTACAATAACTAAACATTTATATATATTGCAGTAAATACAACACAGACAGCATATTATTTATCGGCAAATGGTCATAATAGAACAAAATCTTTTCAACTTCCTCTTATATACTACAAAGTTAGTCTTTTTTTCATGATATGGCTCATTTTAACAATAGTATTGGAATGAAGTAGAAAAAATTCAATATATCTCGTAACTTTAATTTGTGGCAGCCAAGCACAGCTTATGTCCCAAATTTCTGTTCACTTCAAAAATAATGCAGACAGATTTTGTACAAATCTCTCTATACAACTAGTCAGTTTACAGTATTTCAGCTCTCTCTGTTCACTCTGATCTCAGTCTAACAATCATCAGTCTCATTTTATTGCTAAAGACATTTCCAGTCATCTATTAATATTTACTCAACATACGCCATTTGCATTTAGATACATATTCTCTTTTTACACAGAGCATAACAGGATTGAAACTTCCTGGCAGATTAAAACTGTGTGCCGGACCGAGACTCGAACTCGGGACCTTTGCCTTTCGCGGGCAAGTGCTCTACCAACTGAGATACCCAAGCACGACTCACGCCCCGTCCTCACAGCTTTACTTCTCCCAGTACCTCATCTCTTACCTTCCAGACTTTACAGAAGCTCTCCTGCGAACCTTACAGAACTAGCACTCCTGAAAGAAAGGATATTGCGGAGACATGGCTTAGCCACAGCCTGGGGGATGTTTCCAGAATGAGATTTTCACTCTGGAGTGTAATGTGTGCTGATATGAAACTTCCTGGCAGATTAAAACTGTGTGCCGGACCGAGACTCGAACTCAGGACCTTTGCCTTTAGCAGGCAAGTGCTCTACCAACTGAGCTACCCAAGCATGACTCACGCCCTCAGAGCTTCACTTCTGCCAGTTCCTCGTCTCCTACCTTCCAAACTTTACAGAAGCTCTCCTGCGAACCTGGCATAAAAGTATTGCTTTTCTTTTGCATAATGGCAGAACATCTCAAGTAAAATATCATATCTCTTCTACAATGTGTAACAAGTCATCGGTAGAGTGTGTTTCAACTTGAATGATTCCAGAATGTGTAAATAATCATGACATAAACAAAAGTTAGTGAAGTGTCCCAGCTAAGGGCAATTTTACATTAAGTATGTGATTAGACTCACAAATCAGTTTATTGACACAATCAGTTTATGTTCACAAATGTAACTTCCGTGCTGTTAGCAGTTCAAAACAAATGAGAAAAATCCTTCTTGAAAAGTAAAAGAATGACTTCTTTGACAAGTAAAAGTGTTATAACCTTTAATCACCAATAATTGCGTGGATATTCAAACACACTCACTTAGAAACAATAGCTGGTTACATGATAACAACTCAGTATCTCTTATTCGACTGCCGCGCCGTGACATGCGGCCGGCGCCGTTCGTGGCTAGGTGTCGCTCCCGAGCTCAGCCGAGTTGCGGAGCGCCTCTATCGCCGTTTGCGCGTACTGTCGTGGCGGCACTGCTAAATGTGGCACTGTCACAACACTTTTCCCCCCTTGAAAAAAAAATCACTCACTTCCTTGGAGACATGGACAGTGCGGAGACATCCATGGCCTCTTGTGAGGCTCCGAGAAGATCCCGCGGAGAGACACGAGAGTATGGTTGAAAATGTCCAGGACGGAAGCTCGTGCGCGGAACGTGCCTCCTGGACGAGATGATGGGTGAAAACTCCGGAGCAGCATCCATAGGTGTCGTGGACCTGGGGGTGTGCTCCAGTGAGATGGGTCCCGGAGAAGGCGGCGTTGCGCCTGGGGTCGGTTCCAGCGTACTCAGAAGCGGTAGCGACGTCGGCTGCATCAACACGTACGGTAGATCGGCAGCACCGACAGGACTGGCTTCTCGGGCTGGTGGAGGCAAAGGAAGGGGCGGTGGCACCGGCGTGGCCACCACTCATGGGCGCATCTGGTCATAATGGCGAACAACCATGCCGTCATCCGTACGTATTTCACAAAGCCGGCGGCCGCGAAGAGCCTTGACCACCCCTGGAATCCATTTAGGGCGAGATCCATACCCTCGTGCCCACACGTCAGCGCCCACTGAGTATTTTCCCGCACTATGGGACACAGCACAAGGCCTGACAGGGTGAAGCAGGTGCAGTAGAGTGCGCAGTTGGCGGCCATGCAAGAGTTCAGCAGGGCTGTGATCACCCAGCGGCGTGAAGCGATAAGAACTCAGAAATTGCAGCAGAGCGTCATCTGTGGAAAAATCACTACGGAATTTTTTCATCTGGCATCTGAAAGTGCGGACAAGGCACTCGACCTCCCCATTCGATTGTGAATGGAAGGGCGGTGCTGTAACATGATGAATCCCTTGTCCAGTACAAAAATCACGGAAGGCCTGCGAAGAGAACTGACGATCATGGATGGAAGACCTTCTAGCGCAAAGATTTTGGACAAAGCCAGCGTCGTCGTCGCAGTGGTGGGCGACGGACATCAAACAACAAATGGAAACATCAACTTCAAGAAGGCGTCAATCAACAGTAGCCAATAAGTACCGAGGAGGGGGCCGGCAAAGTCAGCATGTACCCATTCCCATGGCTGCGCCGGATCAGGCCACGGAGAGGGCAGTGTACGAGGTGCAGTCAGATGTTGAGCACACGGACCACATGCAGCAACCATGTGGGCGATGTCCGAATGAATACCGGGTCAATAAACGTGCCTGCGGGCCAGGGACTTAGTCCGAGAAATACCCCAATGGCCTTCATGCAGCCACACTTTAGTGATCCCTTGATGTCTCAGAATGAGTCCCCTCAACTGATCCCTTCTTTCAGTCAAATTGTGCCTTTCAGCCTTTGCGAAGAGAGGCTGGCACCACAACCCGTGGAGATGTGCCATCCATGGCCAGAAGAACAACACCATCACAAACAGACAGACGAAGGCGCAAGGCATGGTAGTTGCGAAGGGGATCTGATGCCCGGCCCTTGGTCCTGTCCGGCCAACCCCGTTGAACAAAACCGATCACCTGACGCAGGACCGGCTCCCGCGCAGTAGCCGACGCGACCTCCAAACCTGTAAGTGGAAAACCCTCGACCGCACGACGTCCTTCCTCATCAATGCGTAAACAGAGTAGTTTATCACGATCAAAAACCGGGTCGGGGCCCATCGGCAATCACGACAATGCGTCAGTGTTGGCGTGCTGGGCCGTGGGGTGATAGTGAATCTCATAGTGAAAATGAGACAAGTATAAGGCCCAATATTGCAGGCAGTGAGCTGCCTTATCCAGAAGCGACACCGATGGGCTGAGCAGAGAGACAAGTGGCTTGTGGTCGGTGATGAGGTGAAACTTAGAACCATACAAAAAAACGCTGAACTTCTTTAGAGCATAAATGATAGCGAGCGCCTCCTTTTCGATTTGAGAGTAACGCCATTGCGCATCGTTGAGGGTCTTGGAAGCATAGGCGATGGGTCGTTCCGACCCATCCTCATACCGATGGGTGAGAACAGCCCCTAGGCCATACTGTGATGCATCAGTCGCCAGAACCAAGTGCTGACCCGGACGGAATGTGGCAAGACAAGGCGCCGACTGCAAATGAGCCTTCAGGCGGACAAAAGACTGCTCACACTCATCGGACCAACAGAAAGGGACGTTTTTGCATAACAGCTGATGCAGAGGATGAGCTACCGCTGCTGCGGATGGAATGAATTTGTGATAATAAGCAATCTTGCCTAGAAACACCTGAAGTTCTTTGACCGTAGACGGCCGGGGTAGAGTGTTAATGGCCGCAACGTGCTGACGTAGAGGACGTATACCCTCACGGGACAAGTGGAAACCAAGATACACAATGGAGGGTTGGAAGAACTGTGACTTGTCCAGATTGCACCTCAACCCAGCCGAATGCAAAACCCGAAACAGTGAACGCAAATTGCGAAGGTGCTCCTCAGTGGAGGCCCCCGTGACAACAATGTCATCCAGATAGTTTATGCAGCCGGGAATGGAAGCCGTGAGCTGTTCCAAAAACTGCTGAAAAATGGCCGGAACACTAGCGACGCCAAATGGTAACCGCTGGTACTGATACAACCCACAAGGAGTGTTGATGACAAGAAATTCCTTGGAAGAAGCACCCAACGGCAACTGATGGTACGCCTCCGATAAGCCAAGTTTGGAAAAGAACTGGCCCCCAGCGAGCTTGGTAAATAACTCCTCAGGACGGGGAAGAGGATAAGTGTCAATGAGGCTCTGAGCGTTGACAGTGGCTTTAAAATCACCATACAATCGCAGACTTCCATTTGGTTTAGAAAACACCACGATTGGCGATGCCCATTCGCTGGAGGTAACAGGAAAGAGAATCCCTGAAGCTGTTAACCTGTCTATATCAGCCTTGACAGGTGCATGCAACGCCACCAGAATAGGGCGTGCCCAGAAAAACTTAGGGCGAGCTGTAGGTTTAAGAGTAATGTGGCCTTCAAAATCCTTGGCACGACCCAGACCAGGAGAGAACATGGACAAAAATTCAGAACACAATCCATCCAGCTGTTGATATGGAATATCCTCAATATGAGGTGCACATCATCATCAATGGAGAACCCAAACAACTGGAAAGCTTCATAACCGAACAGGTTTTCATTGCCCGCATGATCCACCACATAAAACGTGAGGGGCCTAACAACAGACTTGTAGGCAGTGGAAGCATCAAACTGGCCAATGATAGGAATTTTCTGTTTATTATAAGTTCTCAGATTTCGCATAACTGGAGACAAGGGAGGGGAGCCCAACTCCAAATACGTGCGAGAATTAATGAGAGTTACTGCAGAGCCAGTGACCACTTGCATGTGAATGTCTTTATCCAGAACACGAACAGTAACAAACGACTTATTTGTTTGAGAAAGCACACAGTTAACATCCATGTCCGATGCCTCGTCCTCGTCGACAGGAACTTTAGGGGACTGACACACAGAAGCAATGTGGCCTTTTTTCCTACATGAATTACACGTGGCCCAACGTTTTGGACACGCGGCCCTGTCATGCTGTACAAAACAACGTGGACAAGAAGGAAGTGCGGAACGAACCTGCTTCTGTGGTTGCTGTTTTCGCTGCGAGCATTGCGGCCCAACGCGACGTTGTTTACGCGAGTGAACTGCCGCCACATCTTCGTTCTCCTGTGAAAGAGGCAAATTGTCCGTGTCGAAAGTTGACTGTACAGCGCCTACATCACACCACGCGTCTATTTGTGTGCCAGCAGCGTGAGACACTTCAAAGGATTGAGCGATGCTTAGAACTTCTGACAATGACGGGTTTGGCAGTTGTAGGGCACGTTGCCGAACTTCTTTATCTGGAGCAAGCCATAGAATAGCATCCCTAACCATTGAATCAGCATAAGACTCATGATGAGTGTCCGTGACAAACTGACATTTCCTACTCAGACCGTGTAGTTCCGCCGCCCAAGCCCAGTAAGATTGATGGGGCTGTTTACGACACCAGTAGAATGCCACGCAGGTGGCAACGGTGTGGGTGTTTTTTCGGTAATAGTTAGACAATAAGTCACACATTTCTTGGAAGGACAGAGAGGCCGGTTCCCGCAGAGGGGCTAACTGAGATAGCAGCTGATAGATCCGTGGGGAAATCCAAGATAGAAATAACGACTTACACATAGGAGCATCGACAACGCCGAAAGCGAAGAAGTGTTGCCGCAAACGCTTCTCATAATCCTCCCAGTCTTCAGCGGCCTCGTTGTAAGGAGGGAATGGAGGCGGAGAAGAGGAAGACAGACGATGAGTAAGCGACGTCGACAACGCCTGAATAGCAGCTGTCAGCTGTGTTTGTTGTGCCTGAATAGCAGCCATCAGCTGTGTTTGTTGTTCAATAAGCGCTTGCATAAGCTGTTCCATGTCTGCCTCGTCACGAACACACAAATCCGCAACACAGTGAAAATATCCGACCTTGTCGCCAAAAAGTGTTATAACCTTTAATCACCAATAATTGCGTGGATATTCAAATACACTCACTTAGAAACAATAGCTGGTTACATGATAACAACTCAGTATCTCTTATTCGACTGCCGTGCCGTGACATGCGGCCAGCGCCGTTCGTAGCTAGGTGGCGCTCCCGCGCTCAGCCGAGTTGCGGAGCGCCTCTATCGCCGTTTGCCCGTACTGCAATGGCGGCACTGTTAAATGTCGTGGCACTGTCACAACAAAAAGTTCTTTGAAAACAACATAAATAAATCTTTACATGAGTCTATCCTGTGAAAAGTTCACTTGCTAACGAAAATGACTATCTTCTTAGCCATGTACAGTAGGCGGAAAATTAAAGTCCCGTATTATGAGCAATACAAGGAGTTCCAGCCTCAGAATACACACCCAGAGCAGTGGTTGTCCTGGGTGACAAGGGTGACATCGAGTCCAGGTGGGAGTGTAGTGCTGGTGAACATTCGCTTCTGCTGGCAGAGATGCAGAGATGGAACTGCCTGGTGCTCACTGGGTGAGGGCTGTTACACCCACGTAGCAGATGACTAGTAGGTAGCTATTGGTCTGGCGATTTGGGCTTGGATTGGGTGAGGACAAATGGAATGGTGGATGCAGCAAAAGGTCCATATATGTGGCGGCCTCTACTGCTATTGTGCACACCCCTGGAACTAGTCTGCTGCCTGCAGGCCAGGCGAAGTTCAGCTGGCTTCGGCCGGTGCGCCTGGAGAGCTGGAGCAATGACCTGCGTAGCAGTGCAATGTTGTGGGTTGGTGACAGTGTAGGAGACTCCAAAAGCATGCTAAATCTTTCCCACTGAGACTGAGGAGAGTTGAGATGGTACTGTTGCTGCAAACATCACCACAGGGCCAGGCAGGGGATATGAGGGGGGTGGGGGGGGTGGGGGGGGGGGGGGCGGTCAACATACATTGGGATGGCGGGTGGAGGCATCAACAGGCTGGGTACACCAGATGGCAGAAGCAACACATCGGCTAAGTGTGCAGTGAGCCACTTGGAACTCCTGTGTATATGGAACAGAGTGTGGAGGGGTGGAGTCTGCCTGAGGTGGAGAACCACAACAGGAGCAGAGTTGGTTGATATGCTTGTGGGATTGGGAGCCAACAAGAAGTGTGATGAGAAGCGTAGCTAATCCCAGGAGATCAGAAACAGTGGCCGGCACCCACCGAGGCTGACAATGGACAAAATTCACAGCCCAGACCGGGTCTCCAGGAGAAATACGATGCTAGCGAGAAGGGGAAGAGGTGGGATGGTGTGGGGAGGGGGGCGGGGTGGAGAAAGGACAGAGAGGAGTGGAGAGGTTGACCATGGAGTCACTCTGCCAGAGAGGAGCCTTCCATCAGAGTGGCTCAGTATGATGTGAGAAAAAGATGAAGTGCCTCATCGAGGGAGTGGTGCTGGCATAGTTTGGACATTTGATGCTTAAACGTCTGCACTAAATGCTTGACAATGCTACTGGGGTCAGGGTGGAAAGGCATGGTGTGGATTAATGCAATGCTGCGAGTAGCACAGAAGGCAGAAAATTCAGAGGAAGTAAACTGAGGCCCATTATCAATGACAGTAGATTCAGGGAGGCTCTCAATGGAGAAAAGTTGGGTAAGGGCCCAAAAGGTGTGTGAAGAGGAAGTGGAAGACATGCAGGCCACGAATGGGAAGTCAGACTCAGCATCCATAGTGATAAGCCACTTAGAGCCAAGGAAGGGGCCGGTGAAGTCCAGATGGAGGTGGGACTAAGCAATGCCTGTGATAGGCCATGGGACATAACACTGAAGTGCGGCTGCCTGCTGACTCTGGCAGGTGGTGACCAAATCTGTCATAGCAGAATCCTTGCCCCACCAGTAGACATGATGGTGATTCAGCTGTTCAGTAAGAACAGTCCCACAATGTGCTTTGTGGATCAAACTGGAGGATGTGGAGAGCCACCAGAATGACCACCCAAGTGCGGCCATTGTCATCCTGGAGTGGGACACCCAGTCCTGGAAAGATAGGTCCTGGCAATGACCCTAAAAAATCTGAAGATCCAGGTGCACCACAGCCTTCCAGTTTGCTGGCCAGCAATTACAGATGTGCTGGGGGACCACGCAGAGGTCAGGATCATCAGTAGTGAGGCATCGGATGAGGTCAACATCCAGGGGTAGCTGTGCAATGGTGTCAGCAGCAGCAGCAGAGTCGAGGTGGCAGCAGTCTTCCAGATCAGTGTCAAGTGCCAGGTTCTCTCCCAGTGGAAACCAGGAAGGGAGATGAGCATTGGCATGGCAGGTAGTGAGGCAAAAAACAATCTCACAAGAATAGGCAGAAAGCAACAGGGCTCAGTGCTGGAGATAGCAGCCTTTGTTCATGGAGACAGGTGTTGAAGCCCAGAGGAGGGAGAGCAGGGGGTTATGGTCTGTATAGAAGGTAAATGGAGAAATAGACACAATCATGGAACTTTTTGAGCACAAAAATAATGGCCAATGCTTCTTTTTCAATTTGGCTGTAGTTATTCTGGGCAGATTTTTAGAGACAAATGCAATTATCCACTCTATTGACCACGTGGGAGAGACCAGCTGCCTCACCATAATTGGAGGTGTTGGTGGTGAGCATGAGTGGCTGGGAGGGATCACAGGTCATCAAGCAGGTAGGCTTGAGGAGCACTTGTTTTAATAAGCAGAACACACTCAGGGGACCAATGGCACTGGACATTCTTGTGGAGGAGATGATGAAAAGGCTCCACAACAGCAGCTGCATGGGGAATGAAATGGTGATAAAAGCTCAGTTTAGATTTGAGTTGAGTCTTGTCTTGAGACACAGGGAGCTTCTGGATGGGCTCAACAAACTGTGGGACTGGTCAGATGCTGGAAGTACCAAGGACATGACCAAGACGTTCCATTTAACGTACAAACAAGTCACACTTGCCCTTGTTTCAATGGCGGCCCACACAATCAAACACTGCAAATAAAACATCCAGATAGTGCACAAGGTCTTCAGAGGAGGCTCTGACAACCAGCATATCATTTAAGTAGTTGGCAGCATGGGGAACATCTCACAGCAGTTGTTAAAGACACTGCTGGAAAATCGCTGGTGCACTGGTGATACTTAAAGGGACATGATTCTATTGAAAAAGACCAAACAGGGTATTGATAACCAAACTGTCCAGTGATGCTGCACACAAAGGAACTTGGAGGCAGGAGTCATCAACATTGATTTTTGCGAAAACCTCCTCAACTCTGGGGTAGGTCCACCACTGACTGGGAGTTGACCATGACACTGAAATCGCTACAGCTGTGCAAGGCACCATTGGGCTTTTCAGAGAGAACTATGAGGGTAACACAGTGACTGGTGGAGGTGGGAGTGAGGACACCAGCATCCTGTAAATGACAGAGTTCCTGTCAGAGATGGTCACTGAGAACAAAGGGAATGGTCTGAGCTTTTTAAAACTTAGGAACAGCCAGCTGATGGAGGAAGTGTGACATGGGCATCAACATCCTTGACATCAGAAGAGGGTGCAGAAAACACTTTGGGGCACTTGGCAAACACTTTGGAGGCATGGGAATGGGCCTTTGCCTGACTGTCATGAGCACTGGCATCATGAAACTGCAGGCACAGAGCAGTGAATGGGCGCAAGGGAAATCAATCATCAGACCACTTCCTGTGAGAGCTGTGTCCCCGTACTGAATATAGGCTGAGAGGGCGCCCTTGATGGGAATGAGGTTGTTGTCAAAACTGCATACCTGGGTACAGAAGGGCTGGAGGGGAGGAGATACCAGTGCCTTATACATCGGCCAGTTGATGATGATGGCAGAGGGCTAGTACTGATTTGGAGAGAAACCGGGATTCCCTCAAGCAGGAAAGGAAGAGACATTGGTTTGTGGGCAGAAGGGAGCATCATGTGGACCAAAAGAACATGTGGTGGACCATCACCATCCCCGGAGCCATCATTGTTGGGGGTGACAGGAGATGCCCAGTTGACAGACATCACAAGGAGGGAAGAGTGCACAGGTGATACCCACCCTGCTGGTCTGTGTCATGGGGATGTTTGGAAGGGACAGAAGGTTCTGAGATGGCTTAGAGGCAAAGATCAATGTTAGATGCTGCAGGGATGCTAAGGAGCACTGAGATTGCTCATATGCCCAAATAATGGGAATGCAAGACTCAAGGGAGAGATCCTTAAAGTTGAGGGCATCGTGTCAGAGAGCCTCATCTGGGGAATGCACTAGAATCATGTCATACACATGGGAGGAAGCATACGAACATTTACACTAGCCATTCACAAACTGGAAATAACAGTTCCAAGAGAGTCCCTGGAGTCACATAATCCACTCTCAAGAAGATTCATGTGAAAGTTTGTGATAACTAAAAAATTGAGGTGGGCCATGTCCACATGGACGTTGGAATCAAAGTAGTCAGAGGCTAGACATCAGAAGTACATAGGAAACCGAATCTGGATGAGCCTTAGGATGCAGTTCTTGGGTGAGATGATACACAAAGGGGCTGGCATTAGCCAGCAGATAATTGTGCCACTGGGTGTCACCTGTCAACCCATGGACCAAGAAATGTTGTTCCATATGCACTGTGTAGCATGACCATGGCTCTACTTTACAGTTAAATGCACAGAAGGAGGTGGTGAGTGCAGGATTCCCTGGCTGTGGGCAGGTGTCATGTCCCCGGGCTAAGAAACCTCCGGAGCGAGTGTGCCAGATGCCTGAGCTTTGCCAGCAGAGCCTCATTGGCTTGCTGCACCTGTTGTAGCTAAAGGAGGATCAGATGAGTAAAGTCCACAGGCAAGTCTGCTGATGCTGTGGCAACAAAAACACAGGAGTCCTATCTGGAACAGTCATGTGAAATTCTTGAAACACTTCATCACCAGTTGAAGTGTCCTCGTTTGGGGCACTTTTACACAAAGTCAGTGGTTATATTCACAAATCCATTTATTGACACAATAAGTTTATATTCACAAACATAAGTTCTGTACTCTATTAGCAATTCAAAACAAATATGAAAATCTTTCTTGAAAAACAAGGGACTGACTTCTTTAACAACTAAAAGGTCTTGAAAACAACATAAATAACCTTGTATGAGATTATCCTCTGAAAAGTTCTCTTGCAAACGAAAACAACTATCACCTTACTCACGTACAGTAAGCAGAAAATTAAGGTACCATCTCATGAGCAATACAAGGAGTTCCAGCCTCAGAGTCTACAAATGGAGCAGTGGGTCCCCATGCACAGTGGTCCAGGGTGGCAAGGACAATGTCAAGTCTGGGCTGTGGTGTAGTGCTGGGAAACTTCTGCTTATGCTGGCGGAGACAGAACTACCTGCTGCTCACCAGGCGAGAGCAGGTATACACACGTGATGGATGACTACTAGATAGCTTTTGGTCTAGTAACGTGGGCTTGAATAGGCTGAGGGAAAATGGCGCAGCAGATGCACCAAAAGGTCCATATATGTGGTAGGTCTATGCTGCTCTTGTGCGGGTTCTCTCGACTAGTCTGCTTCCTGCAGTCCAGGCAAAGTTCGGCTGACTTCAGCCAATGAGCTTGCAGAGCTGGAGTGATGAAGCACACAGCAGTGTGATGTTGCAGGTCGGTGGCATTGTAGGAGACCCCAGAAACATGCCACTTAATAGTATCACATAAAAAGTACATCATTCTTATATTCAAGGTAAGTAATGCAAATCAGTAGCGTTTATACCAGATATGCCAGGGCACATTTCAAATATGAATGACAATTCTGAATTCTAAAGTTTAATATACCTAATCCCAAGTAAAAACATCTATTTATTTACACAGATACAATGGTGTATACCACATACGACAAAGAATGAAAGAATATTTTCATAAATCTCTGCAACTAACTAATTCCTTTTCCATACAGGTATTTCACTAAAGTTGTTCACTACTAAATGTGATAATACCAACTACATCTAAATATTGATGACGTTGCTGTATTGTTATACAATCAATAAAACCTCAAACTTCAAACATAAAACTAAAAATAATTTATTCTACTGTCCAGTTTTCAAAAATACAATTCTAATGACATGAGTAATGCATAAGCAGAGCATACATTTCCTGTCTCAGTGTCCCTACACCATCATAATGCAGTGACGAGTAAAGACACACATGTTTCTGGCAATAAGTATATCAGTCCATCAAAGTTACAAGTAAGTGCAGGATAAGTAATCATAAGAATAGTTCCAAATGTCTAATTCAGTGTATGTTTCCCATTCTCTTATGATTAAATGATCAATGACAAATTCTGATCTTTTCTTTCACATTTCAGACTGCATAGCTCAAAGTGTAGCAGAGTAACTGAACTTCATTCTCAATATCTCTCCTGTGTGGTAAGGCTTTATGCTATAATTCGTAATTTCAGCAACAAAATGTGAAGTATTTTCAGTTCTCATTATCCACAACCATAAAAAAGCTGCATGCTATAGTAATCTGAAGAAACAAATGTAACATCATTTCTTCTTCACATAATCAAAGTGTCTTAGCATAGTGTAATAAACAATATCCATAAACATCAGCACATCATTGTGCTCAGGATAACTAAATAAATATTCCACATGTAAATAACTGTGCATTCAAGATATGTATGAATACAATACAATAGAAGCTTATTGCCTTGTACATACAACTTCAAGTCATTGACTTAAATGTACAGGAGACTCATCAAAGCACAAAAATTAGTTTACAATTTTTCTTACAATACACTTAATACAATATACTGTACTGTATATGTAATTAATATGCAACTAATAATTTTTCTTAAAAAGTAACAAACTTTTAAAAACTAATAGTGCTAAGTACTTACTCTCTCCTGCTCAAATTTTCTGGCTGTCCTCCATGAATTCTTCTGCTGAATATAAACATTTCTGCACCCATTTCTATAAGGCTTTTTTCTGTGTTTCTGAGTCTATGCTGAGCAATTCTCTTCCTTTCACTTTGTCATAAATTTCATGCCTATATACATGGAGTATGAGCATGAAATTTTAAATGATGGGTGGGCAGTATAAATTATTTTGATTTCTGGTGTTGCAATCATGTTGAAAATGATTTGCTACAAATAAATCAGGGTTACCATACACAAAGATAATCAGCTCATAGACATACAGTGAGGGAACACTTAATGTACTTAGATATTTTAGGAGTGGGTGATATCATTTCATTCGATATTTTAGGAGTGGGTGATATCATTTCATTCGCCCTACAGTGTGCATATTTCTAATGATGGTTTTCTGAAGTTTTAATATTCGACACATTTGGTCGGAGTTACCCCAAAATACAATTCCATAGGTGTGATATACTACTCTTCTTATGTCCACACTGGTAGCATTGTGTAATATCTTCATTGCAAATCCTAGGCTATTTAATTTATTTGCAAGGTAATGTATATGTGAGCCCAATAATAGATTTTTAGCCAGTTGGATCCCTAGGAATTTCACACAGCTAGCTTCCTGCAAATCCTGGTTTTTGTGATTAATTTGTATATCATTTAACTTTGCTTGTTTGGATTTAAACTACATTAACTGAGTCTTTTCCATGTTTAATTTTAATCAGCTATCTAATTTTTGTAAAGTATTTAATACAGTTTGAGGAATTTTGTCAATACTGTTACTTTCAATGATTACAGATGTGTCATCTGCAAATAAAACTGAGTGATTCTCAATATTACGTGGTAGGTCATTTATGTAAAACAGAAACAGAATGGGACCTAACACAGAACCTTGGGGAATTACTTGTGAAATGGTCTTCCATTCTGAAGTATAAGTTCCTCTCTCTGATGATGTAACCACTCTTTGTCTTTAGGTGGTAACGTAGGACTTAAACCATTCTATACAGTGCACCTAATTCCATATTTCTCCATTTATAGAGTAGCAAGCAGTGGTTCACACTTTCAGAGGACTTTGACAGATCACAAAAAATTCCTGTGGCATGCAATCAGTTGTCTAGAGAGGAGTTAATTTTATCTACAAAAATGGTTTACAGTAGATACTGTGGTTTTGTCTGTTTAAAATCTATATTGATTTTTTGAGATTAAGTTTTTCTATGAAATTTTGAATTTGTATTGTAATGATCTTTTTAAATATTTTTGATAGTGGTGGAAGAAGAGAAATTGGTCAATAGTTTCCTCTATGTTCTTTTGTGCCATAAGTCCATAAGTCTGGAAAATACCCTCCTTGAAGTGACTGGTTGACTATTGTAGATAGTGGCTCTGCAATTATTTTAGAGGCAGTTTTTAACATTGTTGATGGTATCCCACCCCATTCTGCCGATATTTTACTTTTTAGTGATAGTATCATGTCTTCTATATCGTTTACTGTAGTTTTGCTGAATGTACTGAAAAGTTCACCTTCAAATTGCTCAATGTTAAAGAAATTTACCTACATCGATGCTTGATTTGTTTACATTTATAAAGAATTCACTTAAATCATTCTGAAATTGATCAGGATTTACAATAGTTTTGTCCTCTACCTTGATTTCAGAACTATCATGGCCTGTAGCTGTGACACATGTTTCAGCTTTGATCACTGACCATAATGCCTTTGATTTGTTTTCACAATCCAAAATAAATATATTGGTTGCCAGTCTTTTTGCTGCCTTTACAACTTTTTTAAAAATATCTTTGCAATTTTTTTGCATAGATAACAAAATAGTGGATTTTGTTGAGCTTTATTTCTATATGTCGCTGTCTGTTTCTTGAACTAGACATTTTCATTCTTTCAGTAGTTCACTTTATTTCCTATTGTTTATGATGTACAGTAAGGGAGAAAGTTTCTTTAAAAATATGTAGGAAATTTTCCAAGAAAGTAGCAAATTTTTCAGAATGTGAAATACTATGATCCATAGCCCACTTCACCTTATTTAATCTATGATGGAATAAGCTCAATAATAATAATCAAACAATGGAAAATCCAGGATGGAATAAGCTGTGCTGAACTGGTGTTTGGTGTAAGTTTTTTTGGAGCAAGTGTCTATTGTTTTGGTAACTCCATATACAGAGCTCAATGATCAGAAAGTCCTAAATCTAAACGAAACATATTTGCCTCATTGTAAGTATAACTGGTTATCTATACATGTTGCTAACATTCTGTTTACTTGAGTAAAATCAGTGGAATTGCCATTGAAACTCAATATTTGAATCGTGTCAATGAAGTTTGTTAAGTTGCTGCCTTCACTGGCTTAATCTATGTTGAAATCAGCAATTACCAAGACACTTTTTGTGGTTTATTTTCGAAGTTTTTGCTATAGGCACTAGAATTTCAGCAAAAATTATTTTGTTATTTTGCCTGCAATTCTATATGCATATTGTAATAACTTCAAGTTGAACAAATATATTTCAAGGAAGATGCAATACATGAAAGTCACAGATCAAGTAAATACAGTAAGATGTGTGTACACTTTAACAGTCAAATCATAACTGACTCCAAGTCTAGCGGAAGCTGGCTGGCTGGCCGCTTAGGTGGCGCTGCTACTGCATGGTTGGCAGAGAGCGCTGCATGTAGAGGATGCGTGTAACTGCATGGCGGCACTTTGAAAGATCGGCGAGTCACAACGCTTTTCCCCCCTTTGAATTTTTTGCACAGGTCTTGATGGAGGTGGCCTGTAGATCGCTAACGTTCATAGGTGTTGTTTGACTGGTCGTAAAGTCTTGAGGAGGAGGCTTCCCGTACCGACGGAAGTGACCCTGATGATAACGGGTTGAGATGACAGGACACATGGGGGACGAATCTGCTGGGGCCCCATGCACCAATCTGCCCGTTGCGGCAAGCCCGGCTGTTATAACAGGAGACATGGGTGATGTGTCCGCGTCCGTAACAGAAGGAGGCAAGTAGAGTTGCTCCGACAGATGATGGTCATCTGATTCCTGAATGGGCATGTCTCCTGGTGGCGTCAGTTCTTGTGCTGGCACCGGCTGGCCGGCATCCGGAACACACGTTGCCAGCATACAAGGCCGAAACTGGTCCGAATGACGCACTGCAACACCCGTGTCTGTCCGGGTTTCATACAGGCATCGGCCATGGTGTCGTAAGATGCGGCCAGGACTCCATTTTGGCCACCTGCCATATCCCTATATCCATACAAGGTTGGCGGCGGTGAACCAGACAAGCAAAGGCACCCGCGGCCGTGAGGTGGAAGGCCGCAGAAGATGAAGTAGCGTGCGGGGCTGTCGGCCATGTAAGAGCTCAGACGGACTGTGGTAGCCCCTGGGGGTGAACGGTAAGAAGCCAGAAATTGGAGAAGCGCATCATCATCAGCAGCAGAAGAAGTCAGGAGTTTCCTCATCTGAGACTTACATGTGCGGACCAGTCGTTCAGCTTCTCCGTTTGACTTTGGATGGAACAGAGGGGCCGAGATGTGCATGACGCTGTGACAGGCACGAAAATCCGCAAAATTTGAAGAGGCAAATTGCAGACCATTATCAGTAACAAGAGTAGATGGAAGGCCTTCCAAAGAGAAAATGCAAGCTATAGAGCATTGGTGGTTGCCGTGGTGGTAGGCGGCGTGCAACGGACAATGAAAGGAAAGTTAGAGTAGGCGTCAATAACGAGAAGCCAATAAGTACCTAAAAAAGGTCCCACAAAGTCAGCATGAATACGCTCCCAGGGCTTCTCAGGCGAAGGCCACGGTGACAAAGATGATGTTGGGGCGGCGACCTGTGACACACAAGGGCCGCAGGCAGCAACCATGTGTGCAATTTCAGAGTCGATGCCGGGCCAGTACACATGACGGCGCACCAGAGTTTTTGTGTGAGAGACACCCAAGTGCCCTTGGTGAAGGAGGCACAAGACCAAAGCATGCAAAGACGCAGGTACCACAACACGCGGTGAAGCATTTTCGGTGGAATGGAGGATAACACCATCCCTAGCCATGAGGCAGTAACACAAAGTGTAGTAGTTCTGCAACGGATCAGAAGTCTTAGCAGACAGACAATCTGGCCAACCCTTCTGAATACAGCATAAAACCGGGGAGAGGGTAGGGTCAGAACCCGTAGCAGCCGCCAGCCGGTCCCCGGTGATGGGGAACCCTTCCCAAACCCACTGCTCGGCAACATCCAGGTGGAAACACAACAGTTCATCCCTATCGAATGCCGTATAAGGACCCATGGGAAGGTGAGACAGTGCATCAGCATTTGCATGTTGAGCCGTCAGCCAGAAATGAATCTCACAATTGAAACAAGACAAGTAAAGAGTCCAATGCTGGAGGCGGTGTGCAGCCTTGTCGGGAAGTGACGTTGATGGATGAAACAAGGAAACAAGCGAATTGTGATCCATAACAAGATGAAATTTGGATCCATAGAGAAAAACACCAAACATATGAAGAGCATAAATAACGGCCAAAGCTTCTTTTTCAATATGAGAATACTTTTGTTGGGCATCCATGAGCGTTTTGGAGGCATAAGCAATGGGTTGTTCAGAACCATCAGAAAAACGTTGCGCAAGGACTGCACCTACCCCGTATTTAGAGGCGACCGTGGCAGGAACAAGATGTTGGCCAGGTCGATAAGTAGCCAGGCACGGGGCCTGTTTCAGCATAGTCTTCAATTTCTGGAAAGCCGCATCGCATATGATGCGGACCAGTGAAAAGGCACATTTTTGTGCAACAGGCGATGCAACGGCTGAGCCACCAAAGCAGCAGATAGTAAAAACTTGTGATAGTATGCTATTTTCCCCAAGAAGGCCTGCAGTTCCTTAACAGATGTAGGGCGACTAAGGGCATCGATCGCAGTGACAGTTTGCTGAAGCGGACGAATACCATCCCAAGAGAGTTGAAACCCCAAGTACGTGATAGATGCCTGAAAAAATTTTGATTTCTGAAGATTATACTTAAGACCAGCAGTCTGTAAGACATGAAAAAGTGTGTGGAGATTTTGAAGATGTTCATCGGTGGTGGAGCCAGTGACAACAATATCGTCCTGGTAATTTATACACCCAGGAACAGTGAGCAATAATTGTTCCAAGAATCGCTGAAAGAGGGCAGGGACACTGGCAATCCTGAATGGCAATCGTCGGTATTGATAGAGGCCGAAAGGTGTGTTAAGGACCAGAAGCTGCCGGGAAGCAGCATCCAGAGGAAGTTGATGATAAGCTTCTGACAGGTCAAGTTTAGAAAAATACTGGCCTCCAGCAAGTTTAGTGAACAATTCTTCAGGTCGAGGCATAGGGTAAGTGTCGATAATGCATTGAGCATTTACAGTGGCTTTGAAATCGCCACAGAGATGGATATCACCATTTGGCTGAGCAATGACAACAACAGGAGAGGACCACTCACTGGAAGTGACAGGAAGCAAGACCCCCTGAAGCAGTGAGACGATCCAGCTCCCATTTGACCTGATCACGAAGGGCCACAGGAATGGGCTGAGCCTGAAAAAACTTAGGCTGAGCAGTTGGTTTGAGCATGATATGAGCTTCAAAGTCGTTCACATGGCCTAACCCAGGAGAAAAAAGGGACAAAAATGTCGTCAACAAAGAATCCAATTGAGCATAAGGAATAGCACCAGAGACGACATTCACAGAGTCATCTATGGAGAACCCAAAAACGTGAAAGGCATCGAAACCAAAAAGATTCTCCATGTTACTATAGTTGACCACAAATATGGGAACAGTGAGAATGACAGATTTGTAAGATACCTCAGCATCAAATTGTCGCAAGAGAGAAATCTTCTGTTTATTGTAAGTTCATAATTGCCTAGTGACAGGTGACAGATTTGGAGAACCCAACTGAAGATACATCTGAGAATTGATGATAGTGGCAGCAGAACCAGTATCCACCTGCATGCGAACATCTCGACCAAGTATTTGGACAGTGAGGAATAACTTCCCTGAAAGGGAAGAAGTACAATTGACAGACAACACAGAATCAGAATCAGCGTCATGGTCATGAACATCATGTATGCGGTCGGATTTGCAAACGGATGACACATTACCCTTTTTTTGCATTTGTGACACACGGCCCAACATTGTGGACAATCTTCTCGCGAATGTTTCGTAAAACACCGCGGACATGAAGGAAGTTGCCGTGGGTTTTGCTGCAGTTTCTTAGAGGTTTGTTTACGGTTAGGTCGCGGCTGCACTTGGGAGTGTACTGCAGCCATGTCGGCAGGGACACGCCACACACTTTGTCAACATCGCACAGAGGTTGTATTTCCCCGACGTCACCCCATGCCTCTATTTGTGCTCCAGTGGCGCGAGAAATTTCAAAAGACTGAGTGATGGATAGGACTTCATCTAGAGTCGGATTTTCCAACTGAAAGGCACGTTGCCTAACTTCTTTGTCGGGCGCCGATCAGATAATAGCATCCCGTACCATAGAATCAGCGTAGGATTCTTTGTGAACTTCAGTAACAAATTGGCACTTTCTACTGAGGCACGTGAAGTTCAGCAGCCCAAGCACGATAGGATTGATTCGATTGTTTTTGACAATGATAAAAGGCAACACGAGAGGCTACCTCATGCATTTTCTTTTGAAAATAGACAGACAGAAGTGAGCACATTTCAGCAAAGGACAAACACGCAGGATCTTTCAAAGGAGCCAATTGTGACAACAACCGATACTTTTGAGGTGAAATACATGAAAGGAACAGAGACTTACATGTTTGTTCGTCCGTGATATGAAATGGCAAGAAGTGCTGTCGAAGACGTTTTTCGTAATCAGATCAGTCTTCCGCCATCTCGTCATAAGGAGGAAATGGAGGTAGAGACAATGACGAGAGACAACCCGCATTTGATGCCGCGACGAAATGACGAATCGCATTTGTGGGAAGTGTTTGCTGTTCTATGAGGCCTTGCAATAGTTGCTCTAAAGTAGCCATGAAAACATGTGGATCAACGATGGAAAAGAAAAATCACTACCACGTCAGCAATTGTAATAACTTCAAGTTGAACAAATATATTTGTCACTGGCTCCACCACTGTTGAACATCTTCAAAATCTCCGCACACTTTTTCATATCTTACAGACTACCAGTCTTATGTGTAATCTTCAGAAATCAAAATTTTTTCAGGCATCTAACACGTACTTGGGGTTTCAACTCTCTCGGGATGGTATTCCTCCACTTGAGCAAAGTGTCGCAACGATCGATACCCTTACTCGCCCTACATCTGTTAAGAAACTGCAGGCCTTCTTGGGGAAAATAGCATACACAGGCCACTGCCCGAAGTCATCTTTGCCACTGTGGCGTTTGGCTGAGAAGCCCTGGGAGCATATTCATGCTGACTTCGCAGGACCTGTTTTAGGTACTTATTGGCTTCTCATTATTGACGCCTACTCTAACTTTCCTTTCATTATCCGTTGCACGCCGCCTACCACCGCGGCAACCACCGATGCTCTAGCTCACATTTTCTCTTTGGAAGGCCTTCCATCTACTCTTGTTACTGATAATGGTCCGCAATTTGCCTCTTCCGATCTTGCGGATTTTGTGCCCGTCACGGCGTCATGCATGTCACGGCCCATCCGTTCCATCCACAGTCAAACGGTGAGGCTGAACGACTGGACTGCACATTTAAGGCTCAGATGAGGACACTCCTGACTTCTTCTGCTGCTGATGATGTGCTTCAGCAATTTCTGACTTCTTACCGTTTCACCCTCATGGGCGACCACAGCCCGGCTAAGCTCTTACATGGCCGACAGCCCCGCACGCTACTTCATCTTCTGCGGCCTTCCACCTCACGGCCGCGAGTGCCTTTGCCCGCACACTACTTCATCTTCTGGGCCTTCCACCTCACGGCCACGAGTGCCTTTGCTTGGCCGGCTCACTGCCGATGACCTTGTATGGGTACGGGGATATGGCAGGCGGCCAAAATGGAGTCCTGGCCGCATCTTACGACACCGTGGCCGATGCCTGTATGAAATACAGATGGACAAGGGTGTTGCAGTGCATAATTCGGACCAGCTTCGGCCTTGTGTGCCAGCAATGCCTGTTCTGGATGCCGCTACACCACCTTCGGCTCTACCTGACGCTCGGGATACTGGAATCTCTCATTACTCGCAATGCAGTCCTCTCACCATCATATCAGTGCCAGCAGAAGAACTGACGCCACCAGGAGACATGCCCATTCAGTAACCAGATGACCATCATCTGTCGGAGCAACTCTACTCGCCTCCTTCTCCTATGGACGTGGACACATCCCCGCAACGGGCAGATTGGTGCACGGGGCCCCAGCACATTCGACCCCCACGTCTCCTGTCATCTTGAACTGTTATCAACGGGGACACTTCTGTCCGTACGGGAAGCCTACTCCTCAAGACACGTCTTACTCTGTTTACTTGATCTGTGATTTTCATGTATTGCATCTTCCTTGAAATATATTTGTTCAACTTGAAGTTAGAACACAATGTGTATGTCAAGAAACTTCTTAATCTCACTGTTTATAAATTTTGATTTCGTATAACTCTTAGTTAACAGTCTTAAATTGTGTGGTTTCACTTTGTTGTCATCCATCTGTTTTCTTTTATGATAGTGTTGTTCATGTGTTCTCTCTTAGCTGCAAAAATATCATTACATAATGGAAATTCAGCTAATTCATTGATGAGGTAGGCAGGTTTCTTATCACATAAAACATTATAAGGAGAAAATCGAATTGTGGTGTACCATAAACTGTTTAATAAATATTCAAAACAACCTAGATAATCTATCCAATTTGAGTGATCTTTGCTACAGTAAGTTCTACATGAATGGACTATCTTCCTGATATATATTTCAGTAGGATTACAAGATGTTGAATAAACAGAAATAATTATTATGTGTTTTATGTTGCAGTTATTAGTAAAATCTTTCCAGGCTTTTGATATAAATTCCCCCCCCCCCCCCCCCCCCCCCCCATTGTCAGAAAGAAAAGCATTTGGAATACCAACAGTGTTAAAATAGTCTTGTGTGGTGTTGGTTCTGATTTTTCTAGTAGCTTTCTTTGAAGAATAAAATTTAATGAATTTTGAAAATAAGTCTACCACTATGAATAAGTAACAGTATTCTCCTGTTGCCTTAGATAGCTGGCCAAATAATTCAATACCAACTATATCTGCCTGTTAGTAAGGAATAACTTTAACTCTCTGACATCTGTCACAAGAGGCAAGAATTTTCCTGATCTTTCTAGCAATATTGTGAAAATAAATAATTTCTTGGATTGTCTGTATGCATTTCAAAGAACTACAGTGAACAAAACTTTCATGTGTATAACTAATAAGTGTATTACTGTGCTGCTCAGGCCAACATACCTTCCATCTGTTACTATCCATGCTATGTGTGTGGAATAATATATCTTTGTAAACGTGATAATATAACTGTACTTTCTCATAACCTTTCTTCCCCAGATAACTTTTAAATAGTTTCCAATGATCATCATGATTTTGGTCTCTTCTGAACTGGTTGCAAATTTTTCTCATATCTTTCTCGTCTTTGACTCTTCTAAATACCTAATTTTGAAACCTCTCTCTTGATCTCTGTTTCTATGTTCACTGTCATCCCCCACTGGTAGCCTAGACAATTCATCAGTAGTAACATTCTCTATCCTTTTATGTGTTGTACTATGTAATCAAACTGTTGTAAATAAACTGTCCACCTGGTGATTCTCCCATGGTACAATGTACAGTCCTGAGTATAACCTAAGGCTTTGTGATCAGAATAAACTTTAACTTTATGACTAAGTGAATAATTCCTGAATTTCTTGAAACCCCAGAATATTGCCAAAAGCTTTTTTCATGATGATGTAAGTCTTCTCATGTTTCTGTACAGTCCTGCTAGCATATGCAATTGAATGATGTTCTATAACCCCACTTATTTCTGTTTCTTGGAACAAGTGAGCTCCGTAGCTTGAATAACTGCTATCAGTTCAGAATCTGGTTTATGTAAAATTTCACTCGTGTACAGTTCTTCTTTTATTTCATCAAATGCAATGTGACACTCCTTGTTCCAGTCCCATATAATATTCTTTTTCAACAGATTATTTAAGCAAGGTGCACTTGTGGCTTGAGTCCTGACATACTTTCTATAAAAACCTACAAGATTGAAAAATGATTTTAACTTCATCTTAGACTTAGGTGTAAGAAATTTTGCAGTGGCTTGGATATTCTTCTTATGAGATAAAATTCCCTCCTCTGCCATTCTGTGACAAAGAAAAGTCTGTTGTTTCACAGCAAATTTGCACTTCTCTGTCTCAGTTTCTCCCCCATTTTCCCTTAAGTACATATATGATCTTTCCAAGTCTCAGTGGATAAAATAATGTCATCTACATAAATAGTTAATTTCACTAACAGTTCTTTCCCCAAACAAAATCTAACCCCTTGATAAATTCAGCAACAGAAATATTAACCCAAATGGGATCACACAACACTCATAGCAGTTGCCATTATATAAAAATGCAATATATTTTCTAGATTCATATCATAATTCAGTTTGATGAAAACCAGAAGTTAAGTCAAGACTATCCATGTATTTTACATTCTCAAATATATTCAATAATTCCTCTATGTTTTCTGGCTGATCAGTCTCTCTCTCTAAGTACTGGTTCAAATGTTTCAAGTCTAGAACTAGCATAATCCATCTCATTTGGAAACTACTTCTAACAGATTATTATATCAACTACAACTCTTTTCCACAATTCTCCACTTTTGCATTTTCTGCAATTACCTCTCAACTGCTTTTCTTTTACAAAATGGTACAACAAGGTTCACCGTCTGTTTCTGTCTCCTGCTATCTCTGTGTCCTCTCCTTCTCCATGGCAAACAGCTGCAGCAAGTCTTGTCTTAATCCATCTGTCTATCCCTCCACCTCTTGCTAGGTCTTCTCACTTGTCTGCCTGATGAGATCCAGTCCACTGCAATTTTGGTCAAAGTACAGACCACACCCATCTACAGGAAGGGTAGTAGAAGTGATCCACAAAACTACTGTCCAATATCCTTGACACCAATTTACTGCAGAATCTTATAACATATTCTGAGTGCAAACATAATGAGGTATCTTGAACAGAATGACCTCCTCAATGCCAACCAGTATGGATTTAGAAAACATCGATCATGTGAAACCCAACTCGCACTTTTCTCACATGACATACTGAAAGCCTTGGATCAAGACAACCTGGTAGATGCTGTGTTTCTTGATTTCTGAAAAGTGTTTCACTCAGTACTGCACCTACACTTGTGGTCAAAAGTATGATCATATGGAGTATGAAGTAGTGTTTGTGACTTTATTGAGGACTTTTTTGTAGAGAAAACACAGCATGTTATCTTGGACGGGGAGTCATAATCAGATTAGAAGTAACTTCGGATGTCCCATTAAATTATTCTGGGATGGCAGACAATATTAATAGTATAATCAAACTTTTTACATTTGATGCAGTTATCTATAATGATGTGTTATCTGAAAGAAGCTGCATAAATATTCAGCCAGATCTTGATACAATGTCAGTGTGGTGCAGAGATTGGCAACTTGCTCTAAATGCTCAGAAATGTACAATTTTACACTTCATAAAATGAAAAAACATAGTATGCTATGACTATAATATCAGTGAGTCACTGCTGGAACCGGCCAACTCATAAAAATACTTGGGTGTAACACTTTGTAGGGATATGAAATGGAATGATCACATAGGTTCAAGCGTGGGTAAAGCAGGTGGTAAACTTTGGTTTATTGGTATAATACTGCGGAAGTGCAATCAGTCTACAAAAGAGACTCTTGCAAGACACTTGTGTGATCCATCCTAGAATATTGCTCAAGTGTGTGGGACCCCTAGATAGACAGAACTAACAGGGAATATTGAATGTTTACACAGAAGGGCAGCAGGAATGGTCACAGGTTTGTTTAATCCATAAGAATAATTATCATATGCACAGAGACATTTAACCCCTCATTCTTCCCATGCTCCATACGTGAATGAAACAGGAAGAAAGCCTAATAAATGGCACTATTTTTTATTTATTTATTTATCCATCCATAGACAATAAATATTGTATGGATGTTGTCCAAAAGTACATGTAAATTTATGAGAAACAATTTGTGCAAAAGGAACATACCAAATTTTACATTAAGTAGTACAAAGAATAATACATACAAAATTGTACAAACTTTTTATACATTATACTAACAGTGTTATAACTGTATAGTCTGTTTGCCCTAAGGCTTTACTTTTCTCTTCCCTAAACAGGAATCCCTTATATTTACTACAATAATTCAGTAAAGATTTTACCACACTAAACAGCTGTCCATCAGATTTAAAAAATTATCAGAAACTTTGGGGAATGAAAGACAGTGTTTTCAGTTTTTAATTAATATAAACATTATCAGAATTATTTATTGGTCTAAATAGTCATTTACCAAGAAAAAACATTGTTCAAGTAGAAATTCTTTAAATTCTACTTTAAATCTGTTTTCCTCTTCAACTTTCTGATGTTGGTTGGCAGTATGTTGTAGAGTTCTGTACCAATATGGCTCACATGCCTTTGTGTGTATGTTCTTATTGTTTGCTGAGTATGGAATGATGTGCTATTTCAAGTACTGTAGTTATGAAAGTCAGCATTTGTCTGAAAATCTGCAAGGTGGGCCCTAACATATAAAACACAAGACTGGTGCACAGTGATTTCTTTACAAAACCAGTACCTGGTGAATTATTTGCTTCTGAGCCTCCATCGAACTGAAAGTTTACATTTCTATATCCCCAGTTTCTCTCCACATTGTATCTTGCAGAGCTGGCAAGTCTATTCCATATTTATCCACTTCCCTTGAACACAGTTTGCTGCTCCAGGCTGGTATAGTCTCCTGACATTTCAAGTTCCTAGCTGTATTTCATTTCTTGTCTATGTTGTTACTTATATCTTTTTGTAGAGCTCAGTCCAATTTGATTTTCCCATGTGAAATTCATACTGATAACTATTTTTCCAGTTCTCGTTGATAGCTTATTGTCAACCACAAATCTGGAGGACCAGATTTGTCAGTTTGGGTTTTCTCTCACAGAAAGATCGTCTTCTCCATAGCTATGGTGGACTTTTTCCCTTCATCTTTTGGCTAATACCTACTTGCAAGACAGTGGGAGCATCATTTATAGCAGTGCTTAGTCACTTTGACACAGAATAAACATTGAGCAAATGTGGTGTTCACTGAATGTGGCTTCGTCATAAGCTACCCACCCATGCCCCCTCATCCTGCTACCTCGGCTGAGGCCTACTTATCTGCTTATTTGGGTCTCCTCTTACTTGTAGTTAGCTACTACATCTGAGGACATCCACTCCCTGCCGCCTATGATCCATCCAGTGCCTGAAACTCTCACCCCCTCACTCCCCCCCCCCCCCCCCCCCCCTCCCCGAGTGAAAAAATTGTCATTCCTTAAACTGGATGAACCCCACTGTGGCACAATTTACTACTGAACTTGAAGAGTCCCCTGGGAAATAGGGGCGTTCTTACATGCATGGTTGATGTATAACATGTTGCTCAGCCACATTACACATAGTATAAACTGCATTTGGTATGACTACATACAAAGCTTATTACCAGGAACAACTACCCAATCCTGTGGTTGCGAGACCTTTTTGCAGTATGTGATGTCCTTCTTAGTAAATATACTTACAGTTAAAATAGTTACCAGCAAAGCTAATAACAGCAGCTGGTAGAAAACCATTAACCCGAACAAAATTTAATATCTTCCAACACTTAATAAAGCTCATAAACAGAAAAGAGGGAACTACTTATGTCAACACAACAGAACAACAGGGCACATGGAACAGCAGATATATGTTTATTTGAATGTCACTTGGAAATCACTGCAATTAAAACACATTTGAAAACTAATAATGCCATTGTACAATCAGTTAAAGGAAAGGACAGATGATATGTACACAAATAACCGAGTTAAGAATCAGGCCCAGTAGGTTACAAACACTAACAGTTTTTTGAATGGAGAACTACAATAGTGGATTTTGAAGGATAAAACTACTAATACCAAAAGTACACTCCATCAGGAGGAACTACTTTGTTTCCTCATGTAGTTACAATATTAATAAGGTTCGTAGATTTAACAGCAGACTAATAATAATAATAATAATGGTTTATTTGTCCATAATAACTTTTACAGTCGTGGACATAGTCAGTCAGTACATACATGAACAATAATAATAGTTTAGTAGAAGAAATAAAGTACATACAACATTAAAAATCCTTGATGGAGTACAAACATTTAGCAATTAACAGCTGCTTTAATTTTATTTTAAATATGATTCCTTTTAACCTTTTTATGGTATTTGGCAGTCTGTTGTAAAAAAATCTTCCAGCAGAAAATGGATTATGATCAGTTGCGTTTTTATTTCTGAATTTTATGTGGTAATCCTCTTTCTTCCATGTATATCACTATTTATTATACTGTGCTCCATATTTTCTTTTACAAACAGTATAGTTCTTAGAACACATAATGAATACACTGTTGGTATATTATACTTAATGAAGTATTCTCTACAGGATTGACATTTACTAATATTCGCTATTATCCTAATTGCTCTCTTCTGGGCTCTAAAAGCCCTATCCAAGTATACCGTAGGTGCCCTGCCCCAAATCTCAATACCATATTGTAGGTGGGAGTGTATAATACCAAAATAGATTTGTCTTAAGACTGGTGACGCTATTGTGCCAGAAAGGCGTTTTAGCAGGTAGGTATTACATGAGATTTTTTTACACATGTAGCTGATGTGCTCCTTCTATGTAAGATGTTCATCAACTATAATACCCAGGAATTTATGTTTATCAGTTGTTTCAATAGATAACTCTGGCTCAGTATCCACTTGTCTTGATTTGTAATTTAGCATAAACTCCATTAGAATTGTCTTTTCCTTATTTAATGCCAATTTATTTTTAGTCATATAGTCTGTGATGGGGCTAGTGTTCTTCATATTATTTCGCACTGCTAGCTGTTTTGTAGGGCCCCAGCTTATGAAGGAGGTGTCGTCAGCATAATTCACAAGGTCTGCATTTTTTGGTATTATTATATCACTGATGTACACAATGAACAGAAAAGGCCCAATAATACTTCCCTGAGGGACTCCACAGTTAAGAATTTTATAAGATGATGTTACTGTTTGTATAAGTCCCCTTAACACATTGTCTCCTGTCAGCAAGGTATGATCTCAACAAATCTAATGCCACTCCTCTGACCCCATAAGTTTCTAACTTATGTAGAAGAATGGAGTGATTTACAGTATCAAAAGTCTTAGATAGGTCTAGAAAGGTGCCAATAACTTTGTTTCCATCATCAAGTTTATTCAAAACTGCTTGAATAAATGTGGCTATGGCAGTTATTGTAGACTTGCCCTTCCAGAAAACGTGTTGAGAACTTTTTAAGATATTGTACTTAGAGAAAAATGATTCCATTTGATCAAGAAATAGCCTTTCCAACAACTTACTAAGTTCTGATGTCAATGAAATAGGCCTATAATTTTGTAGTACAGAGTTTGCAGGCATATCAATGTTAATTTCCTGTCATATACTACTAATTGTGCACAACTAGAGCTAGTGATATCAAAATTTAAATTACCACATTTATACAAACCTAATGTGCACTTTTCTTATTCACCATATGCAGTATTCAAAATTGGGGTGCTCATAAGATTTGATGGTGCACTACATTCAAGTAAAGACTTGAATTCTGTCATTGAAGTTTAACTATTGTTCCTTACCTAACATTGCACTGTTGTAATTTTCAACTTTTTTGCATTGTTGTGGGTTATTAATGCAAAGTGTATTTGCATTAGGTAGTAACAAAATTAAAGGCAGTCAGATCACATCATCATATGATGCTACTTTCATATATAAAGTAATTCTTTATGCTGAAAAATATGGTAACAGGAGGGTAGAATGATAGTTCATTTCAGCTGGAAGTAATGTTTGCTGATGGAAGAAACAGAAATTGGCATTATTTGCAATTCCACTACTACAAAGAAATTCAGTGACCATAAAAAAAAAAAGAATACATCCTGTCGTTTATGTAATAGCCTTGGAATTTATCCATGAAAGGCGCTGTGACTAGAAACACCATAGGAAATCAGCCAATGAGCTGGAATGAGATTTTTCACTCTGCAGTGGAGTGTGCGCTGATATGAAACTTCCTGGCTGATTAAAAGTGTGTGCCGGACTGAGACTCGAACTCAGGACCTTTGCCTTTCTCAGGCAGTTGCTCTACCAACTGAGCTATTCAAACATGACTCATGACATGCCCTAACAGCTTCAGTTGTGCCAGTACCTCGTTTCCTACCTTCGGACCTTCACAGAAGCTCTTCTGCAAACCTTGCAGAACTAGCACTCCTGAAAGAAAGGACACTGCAGAGACATGGCTCAGCCACAGCCTAGGGGATGTTTCCGGAATGAGATTTTCATTCTGCAGCAGAGTGTGGGCTGATATGAAACTTCCTGGCAGATTAAAACTGTATGCTGGACCGAGACTCGAACTCAAGATCGCGGTCCTGAGTTCAACTCTTGGCCCAGCACACAGTTTTAATCTGCCAGGACGTTTCAAGCAATGAACTGACTGCAGTTCTTCATATACTGAGGCAAAAGTTTAAGACTAGCTGTGTATGGGATGATTGCTTTATGAAACAGGCAGGCTTATCTCTATGACACGGTACAACAGAATGCCAAAAGTTTCCACAGGAATTTGGAGAAAAAAGTTCAAGAATTTCAATGGTATGTCATCATGCTTTGGAAATAGAATTTTTCAAAGGGCCAAATACACAACATTGATAAAACGCCTATTCGGTTTGATATGCTATGTAATTACACTATTGATGGGAAGCAGACAAAAGAAGTTACCATCAAAACATCAAGGTGCAAAAAACAGCAGATAACAGTAATGTTGGCAATCACAGCAGAGGGGTGCAAACTTCCCCCTTTTTTAATCTTCAAGTGGAAAACAAAGTCCAAGAACCCTAAAAATTAAAAGTTGTTCCCTGATGACATTATTGTTCAAAATCAGTACAAGGGATGGATGACTGAAACTTTAATGCTTGACTAGCTACAAAAACTATGGTAACTGTTCTGGCATAACGATAAGTGCTGGCACAAAGATGAAGAACACAAGAGCAGAGAAAGCTGTGAGATGATGTCAGCCAATAGTATGCTGACTAAGACGACACCATGACAGGAGTGGCCCCCGTACAAAGGGAATATAAGTGCCACTCTTGCCACCCTCGGCCAGACAGTGGAAGACTGAGTAGTAGGCCCGGCACTAGAAGAGGCCATAAAAGAGTGTCATTCTAACTGTTATACTGAGAATTGTGCCTTATATCACTTGCTTACATGGACATAGTATATAGTGAAGGACATTGATTGTTTCCATGTCGCCAGTCACTTGCGACACATTCTTGTAAACAAGAGTTAAGTAGTGTCAGTTTACTTTATTGTAATAAAAACCATTAATGTGATTGATTGAACTGTTTTATAGCTTTCTGAGAAAGCAGCAACCTTTAGGCACCCTGTAAGAGATGAGTGGGCAGGACCCCACAGTAACTCCACCTTGGTGGGCTTTCCAAACTACCATTAATGCTTTGTCTTGACACATTTCATGGTCACCTCACTGATGACTTAAAAAAGAAGATTCACAGACTAGCTGGTGATTACCAGAGGTATGGGTTCTGGACATTAGTATAAACAAACATTACAAAGGTTACTTTTAAGAACAATACGAAAAATGGTTTTGCAAACCAAAGTTTCAACTGACTCTGAAAATGAAAATTAAGCATGATACATGCACCTTACTGCACACTTGGTTTCACCTGCCTGGAAAAGCACTGAAGCATCCATGATAATAAAAGATCTAGGAAATGTATTTCAAATACTCTGAATGGCAATGAAGGTGATGTGCATTCTGGGAAGACACCAGGGATAAAGAGGAAAGAGGAAACGAATCTGTTTCTGATGCAGACTCCTCCAAGGATACCAATAATGATGACAGTCAGTAATGATGAGTAATGTGACTACAAAGTCTTTCGCGATGGAGTCCTTCCATAAAAAGTTCTCGGTTTACTTGCCGCTACAAATTTGGATAAAATCCCGAGCTGTCGATGACTACCTCCGTCATCTTCGTCAGGGGTAAAACTGACTGTCATGGACCAGTGAGGCTTCCGCTCTTATAAGCAGTGGATGGCTTCTCATTGGCTGGATGATGTCACGGTGAAAACGGCACATGCAGAGGTGGTGGCGTCTATGTCTATAGATTTTGTTTGCGTGCTTTATCCAGCATTGCTTGCAGTGCCATCCATCACAACAGGCGGAGAACTGCGAGGAATGTAAGGAGCCTTGCCTCTGCGCTCTTTCTTTATCAACTGCGCGCTTCCATGCATTGCTGAGTGCATATCCAGAGTTTCTGTTGTGTGGTGGAAAATATTATGAAATGACTGACAGAACAGCCATGGGTTCGCCACTGTCACCAGCCATAGCTAACTTTTTCATGGAGGATTTCAAAGAACGAGTGTTGAACAGTGTTCCCTTACATCCATCCTGCTTTGTCATGTATGTTGACGATACATTTTTAATCTGGCCACATGGCAATGAGGCACTGCAGCAGTTTATTGATCATTTGAATGGTATACACCAGAACATAAGATTTATAGTGGAAGTGAAGAGGGATGGGAAGTTACCCTTCTTAGATGTGCTGGTGAAGCGAAAACAAGATGGACATCTCGGACATTCTGTGTACAGAAAACCGATGCGTACAGACTTATATCTAAATGCATGTAGTTTTCACCACCCAGCTCAGAAGAGAGCTATGCTGAATACCTTGGTACACAGAGCAAGGACTATTTTGGTCAAGGATCATCTCAGCTCCGAGATTAACCATCTGATGACGATATTCAGAAAAAATGGATATTCTGATTGTGATATCAGATCTACTCTGGTGAGGAAACCTAGGAAGGACGCTGTTCGAACAGATCAAGAGGACCAACACATAGTGCAGCTATCATTCTGCGGTGCAATGACCAGCAAGATCAGTAGAGTCCCGAGCCAGCAGGGAATCAGACCAGTCTTCCAGCCTCCCAGGAAGATTAAGGAAATGTTGCTACCCATGAAAGATAATCTTGACCTGAGAGTACCGGGAATTTACAGCATTCAATTGTGAGTGTGACAAAAATTATGTGGGCCAGTCTATAAGAACTGTTGCCGTTGGCTGTGTGGAACATCAGCGTCACCTGAAATACAGGTATCTAGAGAAATCAGCGGTGGCTGAGCACTGTTTGTTAAATAAACACAAGATTTTATTTGAGGAAACAAGAATACTTGCTCACACTTCAAGCTATTGGGACTCTGTCGTCAGGGAAGCAGTTGAAATTAGATTATGTGAAAATAATTTCAACAGAGACTCCGGATATGCACTCAGCAATGCATGGAAGCACATAGTTGATAAAGAAAAAGCACAGAGGGAGACTTCTTACATTCCTCACAGTTCTCTGCCTGCAGCGATGGATGGCGCTGCAAGCAATGCTGGATAAAGCGCACAAACAAAATCTATGGACATAGAGGCCGCCACCTCCATATGCGCCATTTTCACCATGATGTCATCCAGCCAATGAGAAGCCGTCCACTGCTTATAAAAGCGGAAGCCTCACCAGTCCATGACAGCCAGTTTTACCCCTGATGAAGAAGATGGAGGTAGTCATCGAAAGCTCACGATTTTATCCAAATTTGACACGGCAAGTAAACCAAGAACTTTTTATGCAATGATGAGTAATGCCTGCAATTTACAGTATGTTTATGTATCATGTAGGTAATCAATTTCAACAATCTTTTTTAATAAATTTCACTTAACAATGGGTCACTTAAAAACTGTTATTGCTTTGATAGTTTGTGTATACAATCCCTGTTGAGTAAAGTAAATTTAGCCTATCAGCGATGCACCAACAAACTATTTTTATGATTTTAATTTTTAAAATGAGAGTGCACATTACATTTGATAGCACATTAGATTTGTGTAAATACTGTAATATTAATAGGAGTTAATAGCACAATAGCCACTAACAGTTCATCTGTTAGTTTAACTGGTCTTACATTAATATTTTATGAATGGTGTCATTTTTACTCCGAAACATTCACATCATTATTAACCATTCAGACCTGCTTGACAGCCCAAAGGCTGATACTTGTTACAAAATCTCCTGTTGCACGTGGAAAGTGGGAGAGAGATATGGGCAGAAGTGAAGCTGTGAAGGCAAGTAGTGCTTGGATATCTCAGTCACGAAGAGTAGTGCCCACAAAAGCAAGGTTCTGGGTTCAAGCCTGGTTCAGAACAGTTATAATATGCCAGAAAGCTTCAAAGGCAGCACACACTATTACCAAAGAGAAAAAATCATTGTGTATGATCTTTTTGAACTTTTTGGTGTAGGCTTACATTGTTTTACTAACGTTATCTAAAATTTAAAGTACTCATTAACATTTCATCAAAGGGTTCCATCATGTGATGGGACGTTGAGAGTGTGCCCTCAATAAATACCCATCATATGATGAATGCATGAAACCCGTGGCATCACTGGAAGACAAAAATTTTCAGCTATTTAGCATAACCAATGTATATTTGTAAAATGTAACCCAATCAATGTTTTGGTGTGTTCTTTTCATTTCTGCATTTTCTAACAAGCAGTAGGTAAACACCTTTATTGAAATGATCAATTCTGGTAATATTTGTTTCTTTTTCTTCTATTTATAAACTATTGCCAGAATAATATTACAAGTACAACAAGTCATGCATTTCAAGGACGTAGCCAAAGGGGGTGGGGAGGTGGGGGGGTGGGGGGGGGGGGGGGGGGGGGAGCTCCAGCACTCCAACCCCATCACCTAAATGAAATGGCACATGACCTAGCTGCCGAACTGAAATATATTTTGATTTTCAATCATATGACAAAAAAGGAATATGCACTATCTATAGTCAGCAAGGTCAACAATAGATTTAAACTATCTATAAATAATTTTCAGTTTAGTCAAGGCCAATTGTTGGCCTTGCTTAATCTCAGTTGTTGTTTTGTTAATCATTTCATTTCTTACTTGCAGTTGAATTTATCACCCAAATGGCAATGATTGCATTTATTTAAAAATTTGGTTAATACTCTATCATTATTACCCCAAATAGCAAAATACTGCTCAGTCTGGTCAACCGGCAGTACTCAATTATGACAACCAGTTCCCATACGGGACACTGGGGAGGAGGTTTGTAGAGGGCGGAGGCGGTATGTGGTGACAGCACATTCCATAATTAATTTGTTTCTAAAAGATTTTTTCAATAGGCTGCTCGAATTTGTCCGTGCAGACTGTGCCCTGCATCCCTCCCTCCCTCTTACATCCCAAATATATTTATGTTCTTGTAATACCCCTACTATAAGAACTGAAGCCAGCAATTCTGTCCACAATTAAATCTTAAAATACGCATGCATTCATGTGCTATCAAATGACTAAACACACACAATTAAAGGAAAAATATACAGTGTCAGAAATCAATCTTTTGTTGTGATGTATTTTATATTATGTGTTGTACAACAACCAGTTTTCCAAATTCTCCGCCACCTGACAACCTTGAAAATGATTTTCTGTGGTTTCTCATTTTCAGTTTAGGAAAATACCAGGATTGGCCCCTTATTACAGGCCACAGTCAATTCCATCTGAATACCTTTCTTTCCTGACAGATTCCAATTTCCCCAGCATTGAACCACATGATAAACAAATAATAATTCCAATTTTCCTCGTTTAGGCTCATGCATTCGTCTGCCAGGACATTCTTTAATGCAGAAAATGATCTTTCTTACATACCAAGAAGTGACACATGCCTGCTTAAATGAGGAAATTTGGGAAATTATACAGTTGAAAAGTCAAGATTCATTGCATTTTCATCCCCGAAAATTGCCCTTGTGTCTTTGTCAAACAGAGATCTCTCTATTCCAAAAGCCCTGTTGATAATAATTACTGCATTCCAAAAAATTAGTGTTCATTCAGTCGCCATCACTTCCTCAGCTCAAGTCCAGACTGAAAGAAGAAGAGTGTAAAATGACCTTGGAGGGTGAAGAGAGATTGGGGCAAGACTGCTTCTTAGTGGTTTCCTAAAATACAACACTCCTAATAAAGAAATTATAATTATCTACTCTTGGTGAAAACTATGACATCATTTTCCAATAAAATGGTTTACTGTTCTTTATAGAAATTTTCAGAATAAATGAAAAACACGGGCCTCTCTCTCTCTGCCCATATTTTACAGCCATCAAATTAAGAAAAATGCAAAACTATAGTGTTTTAAAGGACTTGGCAAACAAAGCTGTCATCAGTGAATGAATGATGACATTCAGCTTCCCCTGACTCAAAAGAAATAAGTCTGCCTCCAGTTTCAGTTCAGAGCTACTGAACTTGTGTATGAAAGACCAAAAATTGATGTTCAGCATTGGACTTGGAAAAAACGAGTATTCACAGCACTTAATTTTAATAACTACACTGATAGCCACATACAGTGTAGCGTTCAATTTCTCATGTAATGTTAAAGAAGCTGGGGCTTGTCTGTGGACCACACAGTGAGAGCAAACAAGATTAGGATTTTTTTTTTTTTTTACTTATATAGGACTCCAGAATGAGAAGCTAAGATAACTGGTAATCTGTCGAAAATACATCAGAACCTTTCGTTGATGTCTTGAAGATTTTAGGAAACAATAGTTCCATTATCTTTCTATTGTCAAGTACATTGGCAGTATACTATCAAGTGACACTGTTGAGCTAAATCAGTAGAATCATCACTCTGCAAGGCAAAAAATGGAAACATTTTCAGACTTTTAATTAGCTGTTCCTCAGATTCAATCATATGTTGCACACTGTTGTCTGAAAGAAGTGTATTGTCCATTTTTTACTGACTATCTTCTTCAAAACAATGCTGGTTGTTTTAAGAACGGAAGGCTTGATTAACATCTCGCCAATAGTATGAGTTTTTGTTTTGTTTTTTGCAACTAAAAGAGAAATTTCGTATAGTGCTACAATAACATTCTCATTTTTCTGCTGACAGATTCCAGTGGAGTCCAGTTTCATGCAATTCAAAGAATTTCTTTTTCCAGACTGTGTCAGTTGGACATTGTCTTTTTCAATGAATGTGAATCCATGCTTTATATTTTTTTCATCAAACAATCTTCTTATAGAAGACAGTTTCACTCAACATACAAAACCAATAAAAATAATATTTACTTCTACAGAGCACAACAGGCATAATACTGTGTTAAGAATGCAGACCAAAGAATCTGTTGCATTAGCAATAACTTAGAGATGCATGAGGCAAAAGCCAGCCGCGGTGGCTGAGCGGTTCTAGGCACTTCAGTCCAGAACCGCGCAACTGCTACGGTCGCAGGTTCGAATCCTGCCTCGGGCATTGTTGTGTATGATGTCCTTAGGTTAGTTGGGTTTAAGTACTTCTAAGTTCTAGGGGACTGATGGCCTCGGATGTTAAGTCTCATAGTGTTCAGAGCCATTTGAACCTTTTGATTTTGAGGCAAAATTGATGCTGTTAACTCTACAAAAATGCACTGTAGTAAAAATATAGAAGTTTTGACTTGTCTGACCATATTATTTTTCTTTCTTTTGAGCTGTCTGCATAACCCCCCCCCCCCCCCATACACACACACACAAAGCTGGTTAAGAACCAGAATCACTTATCTAGGGGAATTCTTCCTAATTATCCATAACATCAAACCCCACCTCCACCACCCTCCTGGTTCAGACTGAATGATGAGAACTTCAAGATCTGGACCAAGGGTGAATATACATGACCCACATTTCTCCAGAACCTCAATATATTCTCATTTAATTCACTTCACGTGGTCCTCCTCAACCCAGCAAAGTACCTTCATTGGTGTTAACTTCCACCTCAAGGATGGCTACATCACTTTTTCTGTCCACATGAAACCTACCAGCCACCAAAATACTTCCACTTCAACAGCTACCACACATTCAACCACCAAGGAGTTCCTTCCATACAATCTATCCACCTGCTGTGTTGGACCTACAGTGAACATTCGCTGTCCAAATATACCAGTGGCCGCAGTGAGGTTATACAGATGGATTGCCCTTCCAGCCTTGTACAGAAATAGATCTCCCGTGCCTTGCCTCACCAATCACCCCACTTACCCGTATTTACTCGAATCCAAGCCGCACTCGAATCTAAGCCGCACCTGAAAAATGAGACTCGAAATCAAGGAAAAAAAAATTTCCCGAACCTAAGCCGCACCTGAAATTTGAGACTCGAAATTCAAGGGGAGAGAAAAGTTTTAGGCCGCACATCCAAATCGAAACAAAGTTGGTCCATAGTAATATGAGACACAATTTAGGTCGAATGAATGACGATACAGCTACAGTAGTTTGGTTCGACTCGTAAGCTTAGCAGTTAAGCTTTACCAGGTAGCCATTGCTATGCGTCAGGCGCTCCGTCCGTATTTATACGGTTACCCTTCCTTTTTCACATGCTTCGTCTGGTTTGAATTGACTGCTTATTTTTCTTTGATCTGATAAGTGCCGTTCTCTTTGTTATAGGTGTTTACGTCACTCTAAGCTGAAAATGCATTATTTTACTGTGTCATGCATTGTTTGTCGCATTCTGATTATGACTGTTTATCACCTGCCGCCGCTCGCAGCATGGCTTGCTATTGTGCGCGCTACCGCCGCCTTTTTTTTAAAAAAAAAAAAAAAAAAAAAAGAAGGAATCGTCTCATCAGCGAAACAATGGCAAGAGACTGCTATTTGTTTTCTTTGCTAATGATCAGCAAGAACCAAATAATAGACTGCATATGATAGAAGATGTTCTGAACGAGAGTTTAGCGAAAATTTTTCTCCGTTTGAAAATCTTTGCAGACGCCTGTTTCGTACATTACATTCTGCACAGAAATTAGAGTCCTCTTAGATTTAAAAATCTAGTCAATTGCCGTGCTTCATTTCTGTATCACTATTAGGCATGAGAATAATATGAATATAAACATGACATGATATGCATACTCTTCCACGTTTGCTGTTGTCTCACTCTAGTTTCGTAGTTTATTAAGCAGACAGGATTTAAATGAGATAGCAGCAAACACGAAAGAATACAAGGCAAAATGTTTATATTCGTATTATTCTTATGGTGAAGAGAATACTGCATGTGATTCACAATTCATAAAAGTTCCTATTTGCCATCATTTTTTTTCACATGTAGGAAAAAAATTCAGAACGTAGAGTTGGCCATATTGACAAACATCCCAAACAGTCTTGCCAGTCGGATTTTCGTAGTACATTGAAATGCTGCCACATTCGAAGATGAACAATACGGCATTTGTATTTACTTCGTTGGATAGTGTATGAAAATGCAATGGTCGAAACTGGGGGCGGAGAAAAAAGCTCGTCTTCCACCTTTTTTTAAATTTATTTACTGACGCAGAGGTTTTGGCTCTAGTATTTATTTTTCTGCCAGCAAAGCGCTACATATATTCGACGGCAGAAGTTAGTTGTGGCGGCACCTACCAACATTTTTCAGAACTTCCGCTTACTTTGCACTCGATTCTAAGCCGCAGGCGGTTTTTTGAATTACAAAAACCGGAAAAAAGTGCGGCTTAGATTCGAGTAAATACGTTACTTACAGTTCAGCCACAAACAAGCACTTCTTTCATGGAGAATTCTCCACAACATCGAGGAGCCACGTCGTAGTGGACAAGCAATAATAGGGCATTAAACATGGTAACTGAACTGTTGGTGTAGGGAATTCCCCTAAGCTAATGATCCTTAACATAAATCGAGAAAAAGTGTTGTAACCAGTTGCACTCCGAATTTCGTAAAAGAAAAAGAGAGAATGTGGATCTTGGTGTTGGATGGTTTTGTAGACTATGTTAGTGATCGGCTCGTCATCAATGTAGCAAATGGATGAGTTAATGATGGTAAGAACCACGTTCAGCGGCTTCACTTTCTTTACCTGCTCTTTTTGTGAACTGACATATGCTTTCCACCTGGCTGTTAAAGTGCGTATTTCCGAAACTTTACCGTATTTTAATTCATTGTCGTAAAATCAATTAGCATGTGGTGTTTCTCTG
Organism: Schistocerca serialis cubense; assembly: GCF_023864345.2. Classification (NCBI taxonomy): domain Eukaryota; kingdom Metazoa; phylum Arthropoda; class Insecta; order Orthoptera; family Acrididae; genus Schistocerca; species Schistocerca serialis. The sequence continues at coordinate 433,419,353 of NC_064644.1, read as the reverse complement.
GTGGTCATCGTTTCTACAAATTATCTGCAGGTGTTCACATGACTATGAGTCAATTGGGCCGGCTGTCCAGTCAGCACAATATGCCGGTAAATTTTTTTTCTGTCTAGTCAGCAACATTACAGCACAATTTGTCTTATATCATTTTATTTGAGTGTACTCGAGAGGAAGTGCTTTAAGTTCCACGTGAACGACAAGCCAATTAGATAACGGAAAACATGGGAGTATACATAGAATAATGTTTACATCAGGTTTACGCTTAACAACGTATAAATGCAGAGCAGTGCAGTGAGTATTCGACTCGATCACTTCTGGGAACCAAGCATGGGGAATGTTTGTTGAGTCTACAAAGTTTTTCTTGAAATGAAATAAAATCATGGATACAAAAAGAAACCTAGTGCGGCGCTGCGTTTAAGCGAAACGTCAGGAAAAAGAAGAGAGTAAACAAAAATTGACAAACTTTTTACTCAGCCTTCTTCTACAAGTACTTCCGGCCCAAAAATTTGTGTTGATTGTGACTCAGATAATGTAGTATCTGTTGAGAAGCGTATTGAAGACGATCAGACAATAATTGCAGTTAAAAGTACTGCTGGCAACGACGACGCCACCGATCACATTGACGACATCTGCACGGCATATGAAACAGGTAAAGAACGGTAGACCTATGCACTCTTCGAAAAGGTAAATAAAACTTCATATGACTTGGAAAACTTCACGAACAAGACATTGAGGGATAAAGAAAAAGTCTAACTCTTGATTCTTGACTGGGACCATTATAGCCTTCAGGTCCATTTCCTAAAGATCTCCACTAGAACAACAGGTTTTTTACAACATCGTTCTGCGTACGGACCAGATAATCGTTTTTGGCTATGTTATTCCTAAATTCTAGATGCTGCCTGTTGTCAACCTTGCTGGTTGTTGCTTCGCAAATGAATAGTGTACGGGTAACCGGGGCAGGAAGCATTTACCAGAAAGAATTAAAGAACACGGTTTATCGAGTTGCAAAATTTGGAAAAATTGTGATACTGTAGACAAGGAGTTGAAAATAAAATTCGTAAAGAAGCGTTATTTTGGAAAGTGTTTCTTACAACGTTATTCGATATCATACTTAACATAGCAAAAACTTCATTGCCTTTCACAGGACATCGAGAGAAGTTAAGTCAGGAAGAAGGAGATCGGGGCAATTTTCTGTCCGTTGCAGACATTGTCGATGGTATGAACATATTTTGCGGCAAATTTTGGATTTTTTTTAACGTTTTATTTTTTTCAACTGCTTACGTTCAACAACAGGGGCGGTTCTAGAAGTCGGTCAAGGGGGGGGCTAATTGGCGGGAGAGGGGGGGGGGGAGGATTGGGGGAGTGGAATATCGCCTAACAAATGGACAGTTGGGGTCCTCCGCCGACAAATTGGTAAAATTTGGTGTTGCTTAAAGTAGTTTTTGGTAATTGTTTTGGAGTTCAACGTAAAAGAAACTTATTTTCACATGGGAGATTTTATAAATTACATAAACCATAAGTTTTCATTAATATTCTGGATACAGAAGGTGACATGAATGTACAAAGTTGAACTTGACATGAATATAAAAAAAATCTATAACAAAATTCAATTTGTCATGCTCATTCGCTTCTGTTTCTTTTTACTGAATATCTCAATGAGATTTTCAATGTCCATATCTCTTTCTTTGTGGATATTTGCAAGAGCCAATCCATTTAGTCTCACTTGCCCCACTGTGTTACGCAAATAAGTCTTTATTCGTGTCAAAGTAGATAAGCTTCGTTCAGGAGAGCTTGTGGTGACAGGAATAGTCCCAAATATTTGGAGTAAGACATATACATTTGGGAAAAACTGCTTGTCACAGTTCTTTAATGCTTCAGTTGCTGTTTCAGGCCTTTTACTTTCATCAACCCACTTTTTCTTCCATAGTTTCAGTTCTCCATTCATTAAAAGCGAAGAACTCTCCAAAAACTGTTCATATTTTTCGGATGCCTGGATCACTTCATCCTCACTGTATTTTAAACAGTATGCAGGAATACGTCCTTCAAGTGGTAATATGGTGCGAAAATCTTGGCGAAATCTTGTTTCTAGCTGGGCAATGAAACGATCCACAACAGGTAAAAATACTGTTCGCCTTAAGTATTCCTCGGCGTTTAAAGTAGGGACGTTGTCTCTTTTGGTTTGTGTTGAAATAGTTCTTGGCATTGCTATTACACTTCCAATATCTTCCGCCAGTTTAACAGCGTCTTCAAAAATACTTCCGAATTCTATTTCCGAATCCGTCCTTATATTGTTGAACACCTCAAGCACATCATTGACATGATTTAAGGCAGTTGTTAAATCCATTTTAGGACTTTGGAGCTGTTCTCTTAGTTAAAGAGAAGCTATTAGATTAGATTAGATTAGATTAATACTAGTTCCATGGATCATGAATACAATATTTCGTAATGATGTGGAACGAGTCAAATTTTCCAATACATGACATAATTAGGTTAATTTAACAACATACTTAAGTTAATATAACAACTTTATTTTTTGTGTTTTTTTATTTTTTTTATTTTTTAAATTTTTTTTTTCTTAATTTATATCTAAAAGTTCCTCTATGGAGTAGAAGGAGTTGTCAATCAGAAATTCTTTTAATTTCTTCTTAAATACTTGTTGGTTATCTGTCAGACTTTTGATACTATTTGGTAAGTGACGAAAGACTTTAGTGCCAGTATAATTCCCCCCTTTCTGTGCCAAAGTTAGATTTAATCTTGAATAGTGAAGATCGTCCTTTCTTCTAGTATTGTAGTTATGCACACTGCTATTACTTTTGAATTGGGTTTGGTTGTTAATAACAAATTTCATAAGAGAGTATGTATACTGAGAAGCAACTGTGAATATCCCTAGATCCTTAAATAAATGTCTGCAGGATGATCTTGGGTGGACTCCAGCTATTATTCTGATTACACGCTTCTGTGCAATAAATACTTTATTCCTCAGTGATGAATTACCCCAAAATATGATGCCATATGAAAGCAATGAGTGAAAATAGGCGTAGTAAGCTAATTTACTAAGATGTTTATCACCAAAATTTGCAATGACCCTTATTGCATAAGTAGCTGAACTCAAACGTTTCAGCAGATCATCAATGTGTTTCTTCCAATTTAATCTCTCATCAATGGACATACCTAAAAATTTGGAATATTCTACCTTAGCTATATGCTTCTGATTAAGGTCTATATTTATTAATGGCGTCATACCATTCACTGTACGGAACTGTATGTACTGTGTCTTATCAAAATTCAGTGAGAGTCCGTTTACAAGGGACCACTTAGTAATTTTCTGAAAGACAGTATTGACAATTTCATCAGTTAATTCTTGTTTGTCAGGTGTGATTACTATACTTGTATCATCAGCAAAGAGAACTAACTTTGCCTCTTCATGAATATAGAATGGCAAGTCATTAATATATAATAAGAACAACAAAGGACCCAAGACTGACCCTTGTGGAACCCCATTCTTGATAGTTCCCCAGTTTGAGGAAAGTGCTGATCTTTGCATGTTACGAGAACTACTTATTTCAACTTTCTGCACTCTTCCAGTTAGGTACGAATTAAACCATTTGTGCACTGTCCCACTCATGCCACAATACTTGAGCTTGTCTAGCAGAATTTCATGATTTACACAATCAAAAGCCTTTGAGAGAACACAAAAAATCCCAATGGGAGGTGTTCGGTTATTCAGATCATTCAAAATTTGACTGGTGAAAGCATATATGGCATTTTCTGTTGAAAAACCTTTCTGGAAACCAAACTGACATTTTGTTAGTACTTCATTTTTACAGATATGTGAAGCTATATGCTGCAGTCGCTAACGCTACTACGAAGTCTTCTCTTCGGACAGCAGAACTAAACATACAAGCTTTACTAGCCGATTCTGCGTTGGTTTCACGACTACTTGAAAGTTCGTTAAGCAAGGTCACGACTGGGACAAATAGCTCCTTGAAAGTAATAAGGGTATCGTGTCTTTCCACCCATCTTGTTGGACACATTGCCTTCAACTTTGTTTTCTTTGACTCTGTGAACGGTAGTTGTGATAAAACTTCCTCTAGGGAACTTTTTCTGTTTGCAGAGGCAGACAAGAATGCTGAAACTGATCCTACAATTCCTATCATATTTCTAACTATTGGAGTAGCACAAGACTTAGAAATGCACAAATTCAAAGAGTGGCTAAAACAGTGGGTACAAATAGCGAACGGTTGTTTACTTAAAGTAAGAGCTTGAACTCCTTTAAATATCCCACACATGTTTGACCCGTCATCATAGCCCTGTCCACAAAGAAATTGATAGCTCAGCCCCAGTGTCTTGAGTTCGTCATCGATGGCTTCTGCAATCGAAGTGCCAGTAGTCGATTTAAGCTCAGTAAAACCCAGAAAATCTTCTTTGGTAACAAAGGTCTCTATGTCAATGTACCTAACACAAAATGTCATATGTTCCTTAGTGGTGACATCAGTTGTTTCATCACATGTAATGCTAAAAAGTTTAGCCTTTTCACATCCCTCGATATTGAGGAGCGAATAGCGTCACCAATGCAATGCATGACTTCGTTTTGGACTGTGTTACTTATCATAGAATTGTTTCGGCCACATGTATTGAAATGATGTTTTAAATCATCTCCAGCATCCATACGAAAAGCCAAAAGACTCTGATGGTCTTCTAGAGGGAAAACACGGAGTGTTTCAGTTTTTTCTTCTTTTAGCTGATGAATTAAACCATGATCACGATGTCTTCGTAAAGGTAGATTATTTCTAGCACACAGGACTATAGCCTTTATAATAGGCCTCAAGCGTTTCCAGTTTTCTTCAATAACTGAAGATTTCTTGTTATCGAGGACAACGGCAATACTTTTTTTGCTTGATTCCATAGACTTGGTGAACTCTGTAGCCTTCTCCATGGAAAATTTGTGATATTTTGTGTTTTCATGATGACGAAGATCTTCTGTAGCCTTCTTGTATTTGACCAATGGTTCTTTTACCAGTGTTTTCAACACCTATAAAAATAAATTAAAAATGTCTTACGTAAGGAATTAAGTAAATAAAAAATTCTGCAAACACCTAACCTTGCAAGCACTCGAAATGTTAGGAACAGCCGGCCGCTGTGGCCAAGCGGTTAAAGGCGCTATAGTCTGGAACCGCGCGGCCGCTACGGTCGCAGGTTCGAATCCTGCCTCGGGCATGGATGTGTGTGATGTCCTTAGGTTAGTTAGGTTTAAGTAGTTCTAAGTTCTAGGGGACTGATGACCTTAGAAGTTAAGTCCCACAGTGCTCAGAGCCATTTTGTTAGGAACATAGAAATTTTTGCTGAGAAAGCAAGCCTGAAAACTATTTGAATAATTATGTTTTTGTATCTGAAGTGTTTCTATTTAAAAACGACACCTCCAAGTTATTTATGTTTTTTACCAAGCCAGTTAAAGCAGGCTCGTCGAAACGGTGCCCCTGGGGCGCGATCGCCCGCGAGCAGCGCCCCGGGCGTATTCGTATGTTGTCGCAGTGGCCGAGCAGTGTCGCTTAGCTGGCCGTGCGGACCACCCACCGCGCCTCAATATGCCCCTGCACGCGCGCTTCGTACGGGCGACAGACCGCCGCACCAGCAGCGGTCAAAAGCATTGATACGAAACAATGCCGTTAGTCAACAGATGTAAGGCTACAGTGGATCGAGATGAATGGTCAAAAAAAATGGCTCTGAGCACTATGGGACTCAACTGCTGTGGTCATAAGTCCCCTAGAACTTAGAACTACTTAAACCTAACTAACCTAAGGACAGCACACAACACCCAGCCATCACGAGGCAGAGAAAATCCCTGACCCCGCCGGGAATCGAACCCGGGAACCCGGGCGTGGGAAGCGAGAACGCTACCGCACGACCACGAGATTCGGGCGATGAATGGTCAACAGCAGCAGAAAAAAAAGAGGAGCGGCGCGTCCGCACTATTTAAAATTGAGTGGGAAATTAATTTCCTTTGTACTGCTGTCGAAAATCATACCAAATGTTTAGTATGTCATCGGAACCTCATGTATTTAAAAAAGTACTCGACTGAACGGTACTTTAATACCTGTCACAAATATCAGTTCGAAAATTTGTCTCAAGAGGATCGCCAGTGAGAGTTTGAAGAACTGAAATAAAATTGCAAGCAGCATCACTGTGAACTAAATGTTTCCTATCGTATGACTATTATTTATAAAGATGACAAATAAAACTATATTTTATAATCTGATATGTCACTTAGCAATGTGCCAGTTATCGAATATCAGATTGACAGCAGCAAGGAACATTTCTTTTCGGTTAATTTTTATATTTGGGTTGCATTAAATCGCGTCGCACAGACATCAAAAGACGTTTCAGGTGCGTTATTTTTTGCCACTTACTGAAAACCCTTCACAAACGCTCTCTCGGGCAGCAAAGTGTCATTAAGAGTCATTCTTTGTTTTTGTATATTTGTGTTTTTATGGATGGGAAAACATATGTTGTAGTTTGATCAATGTTTTCAATTAATTAAAACGCAAATATTTCAATAGATAAAAATTAATATTGCGACCACGTTTCGCTGTCCTCGCCAGCGTCTAAGGCCGCTTTTCAGAGGAAGTGGGGGAAAACGCACCTAAAACCCATCTTTTTTTGTCAGTTTTTATTTGAGTTTCAATGAATGAAACAATTAATTGTTAAAATGATAAAAGTGTTTTAAAAAAACAGGATTGTACAAAATTAATTGTATGTTCTTTTTTGCCGTGGTAGGAGCAGGAAACAGGTGGGCAAAGTTTGCGCGAAAGCTACAAATGCTCGCTGAGAACTGCGAAAGCAGGGAAACCCTTTGCGGCTGGGAATCTCATCAAGGATTCCCTGGTCGACTCGGCGGCTTGTATTTGTCCGGCAGACATCACGGAAAAATTTGAAAAAATAGCCCTTTCGCCTCAAACTACGAGTTAAAGATATGGCCTCAGATATGGAGCAGCAATTAATGGAAAGAGCGGCAAACTTCGTTTCATTTTCTATCATCCATGACGAGTCCGCGGACGTTGCGAACACATCTCAGCTCGTCATATTCATTCGAGGTGTCGACAACAGTCTGCGTGTCACAGAAGAATTTCTCGAACTTATACCAAAATGGTTCAAATGGCTCTGAGCACTATGGGACTCAACTGCTGAGGTCATTAGTCCCCTAGAACTTAGAACTAGTTAAACCTAACGAACCTAAGGACATCACAAACATCCACGCCCGAGGCAGGATTCGAACCTGCGACCGTAGCGGTCTTGCGGTTCCAGACTGCAGCGCCTTTAACCGCACGGCCACTTCGGCCGGCTGAACTTATACCATTAAAAGACACAATCACGGGTTTTGATATTTTTCTAGTCGTAGAAAATGTGTTAGAGTCAATGGGTTTAAAATGGGAACTCCTGACCAGTGTAACAACGGATGGAACCCTTGCGCTACGAGGGATACGCACTGGATTTCTGAGTTTCGTCAGGTCAAAAATGGCTGAAGTTGGCTCTTCCTAATTCGCGGCAATCCATTGTATGATATGGCTGTGCAGAGGAAAGGTGCTTCATCGGTGTTTCTCCTTGAGGGGCGAAATAAATACCATTTTGGAAATGAAAGGACGTCCAGAAGAAGTACTTTGTGATCCTAAGTGGGTGGCGAATTTGGCTTTTTTGAGTGATCTTACTGGTCATTTAAATACTTTGAACATTTCACTCCAAAGCGAGAATCACTCTGTTGTTGATTTAGTGCAGTCGATTCAAGCATTAAAAAAATAAAAAATAAAAAAAACTTATTTCGTGGGAAAAACAGTTGTGGGAGAAGAATTGTGGACACTCTCCTGTACTAGACAGCGTTGAAGAAGATGTGGATTTTTCAGATTATGTTCAAATCATTTGCGAATTACAAGAACAGTTTGAAAACAGATTTTTGGAGATAAGTGAGCTTCAGCCGGCCTTATACATATTTCTTTGCCCGTTTTCCCTTCGGGCAGAGGACGTCTCACAAGTGCTTCAACTAGATCTGATTGACCTGCAGTGCGATATCCGCCTGAAGGACCGCTTTCTTATGCGTAAAACTTTGGATGAGTTCTACAGCTGTCTTCCACGAGAGAAATATCCTCTTTTGCACAAGCACGCAGCTAAAGTTCTCTCAATGTTTGGCCCCACGTATATTTGAGAGCGCTTTTTCTCTCTTTTAAAGCTTGCTATAACTACGAACCGATCATTACTTGGCGATAAAAATTTGACTAATTCTTTGAGATTAGCAGTCTCACGGAATATTGCACCAAGCCTGGACAAAATCGTTTCCTCGAAAAAGAAAAACGTGGAAAATGTAAACTGTCTTCTCTAACAAAAATGACTCTAAGAATGATAGAGCTTTATAACCTTAATTCTATTTTTAATAAGTTTTCAAACTTGGTCAGTTAAAATTATTACGTATAAAACAGCAAACTAAGTATCCGATTTCTAGACTCTGAAAGGAGCTACAAAAAGCTGTAGCACGAAGTACAACAAAAAATATTTACTTGTAACTACTAACAGTAAGAATGAGACTCTATATCCCTTACATAAAATTATTTCTAAAATAGAATATTTATGACTATAGTTAATTTAAGAAACTGATATATTTTTCACAAGACGCCTATTGTACATATAACGAGTGTGCTTGTGCAGTACTAATAGAATCAACCTGTGGGTCAGAAAACTACTAAGTTGTTCTTCGATTCTTGTCTTCGATATTGTTTCCTAAAGCTTTGCGCAGTAATTCTGCCACACGAACATTAGTTGTTGGCTAGACAGTAAATGGTTTGCTTGTTTTACCGCTCATTGACCTCTTTTACAGAGGTGCGCTTCCTCTGTTATTTTTTTTTACGTTGGATATGACCGCGGGACAGTCCAGAGCAGTGCTGTGCGGTCTCACTCGCTCCGCAGCTCTCTCTCTCTCTCTCTCTCTCTCTCTCTCTCTCTCTCGCTCCGCAGCTCTCTCTCTCTCTCTCTCTCTCGCTCCTATGGCGACACACGGTCACGGACGGGGCGCTGAAGTACACTGCCTTGCGAATACATAATACATGCAGTACAAAATCCACCACACAACATTTTGCTGTATGAAAGCCAGTTGTACTGGCTCATCCATTCATGCTTAAATCTTCGGTTTTGCTCCCCTTATAGTTGAGAAGGAAAAGAAAAGTTTGCAGGAGGCTTCCAAGTACTCTTTAAAAACTTAAGCCTCTCATCAGCACGTAAGGCGCCTTTAACACATCTTCCTATGTCACCTGGGTCATAATATGTTTCAGTACTTTCTGATCTTTCTCTCTGTGAATTAAATATGCTTTAACTGTCAGTATTACGTACAAGTGGCTCAACACAAAAATATATAGCGCTATTTTCATATATAAAAATTTAAATTTATTATGACCACTAAAAAGTCACCATTTGTCTTCCAAAACATTAACATTACCCCATATCCCTCGGTGTTGCTCCCTCCCCCTACAAATATTCGTATGGGCGCCCTCGGTAAACAGTATTGAAATGGTCTTGTGTATTGACATGCTTAATGAAGGTACTAACTCCAGCAATTCCGTACAGTAATGACAAGGTTGGTTGGATGGTTTGGGGAAGGAGACCAGACAGCGTGGTCATCGGTCTCATCGGATTAGGGAAGGATTGGGAAGGAAGTCGGCCGTGCCCTTTCACAGGAACCATCCCGGCATTTGCCTGGAGCGATTTAGGGAAATCACGGAAAACCTAAATCTTATGCATGTCTATGAGCAGAAGGTGAGACAAGCAGCGAGAAAAACGTTTTGATTTGGAAGGAGCACTTAGGGCGCGTCCCAAGGCGGGAGTCAACGACCGACCGACCGACCAAGTGACTCAGACCCTATTGGTCGAAGAAAGCCGTGACACGGAGAATGAAAGAACCCGGGTGGGGAGACAGTTCGGCTACGAGAAAGACAAGACGCAAATTTTCGAGTATTGTTCTCCGACCAGGCGTCAAGTGCAGAACGGGGCGCATAACGCTCTGTACGACGCAGAGGAGAAATATGTGTAAACACTGCGTTCACAGCGGCTGACGTCCATCTAGGAATTAGCTGTAGCGTCGTTTAGCTCCAACAGCGGAGAAACGAACCAGCCAGTTAGCTAACTGTTCTTGAGAGAACTGAGAGGGCATTATAATATACGCGCTGCTCCAGCCATGCGCGTGTATATTGCCATATTCCTAGACTTGGGATGAGTACTTATTTTCTCGCATAACGAGAAACATAGGGAAAATTTCAGCAAAGGTTTCATAAGCTTTTATAGGAATTTCAGAGGCAGAGAGCGGCCATGCATATGATAGCTCACCACAGCAAAGGTAAATACCGCGTGCAGAGGCGTAAACTTGTTGGTTCACCAGCTTGCGTCCGCTGTAAACTCGAGCGACCTTGGGCAATCTTTTGCTCAACTTGTCACAAAACTAACCATCCTACGTAGACTCGATTGTCATCCTAAATAGAACCGAACTTTAAAACGGAATCGGATGATTTATCGTAGTACTAACCAACGTCTTAACGTAATTGTAAGTATAATTTTGTAAAGAAACTTCTAGTTAAAATTTAATATTGTTGTGTTTAGGATTAGTTAAATTTCAGAGGACAAGATGCGTCATTTTCACAACTGTCTTAACATTGTCACATTGTAAAATGTGTAATCTCTGGAAAAGGTCTGGGGGAGGCACGACACGAAGTGGCGGCGCTAGAACGACACCTTACGTGGGAGGGCCATCTGCTGCAATCGTCTGCAAAAGTTGGAGAGATGTGGGCGGCGCGCCTGCATATTGCCTTCGACGGGGCAGCCCTCTCGTCGTCGGGCCGCGACTATGTGGCGTGCATCCGCACGCGGTTCAACGCATTACCAACTAACGCGCGCAGGAGTCGCCGCCGAGACGGGGAGAAAATGTGTCGCGCGAGGTGCAACGCCGTCGAGACCGCGAACCACGTCGTCCAGGGCTGCGGGCTCACCAGCCGAGCCCGGGTGCGGCGTCACGACGCGGTAGTGAAATACACTCCTGGAAATGGAAAAAAGAACACATTGACACCGGTGTGTCAGACCCACCATACTTGCTCCGGACACTGCGAGAGGGCTGTACAAGCTATGATCACACGCACGGCACAGCGGACACACCAGGAACCGCGGTGTTGGCCGTCGAATGGCGCTAGCTGCGCAGCATTTGTGCACCGCCGCCGTCAGTGTCAGCCAGTTTGCCGTGGCATACGGAGCTCCATCGCAGTCTTTAACACTGGTAGCATGCCGCGACAACGTGGACGTGAACCGTATGTGCAGTTGACGGACTTTGAGCGAGGGCGTATAGTGGGCATGCGGGAGGCCGGGTGGACGTACCGCCGAATTGCTCAACACGTGGGGCGTGAGGTCTCCACAGTACATCGGTGTTGTCGCCAGTGGTCGGCGGAAGGTGCACGTGCCCGTCGACCTGGGACCGGACCGCAGCGACGCACGGATGCACGCCAAGACCGTAGGATCCTACGCAGTGCCGTAGGGGACCGCACCGCCACTTCCCAGCAAATTAGGGACACTGTTGCTCCTGGGGTATCGGCGAGGACCATTCGCAACCGTCTCCATGAAGCTGGGCTACAGTCCCGCATACCGTTAGGCCGTCTTCCGTTCACGCCCCAACATCGTGCAGCCCGCCTTCAGTGGTGTCGCGACAGGCGTGAATGGAGGGACGAATGGAGACGTGTCGTCTTCAGCGATGAGAGTCGCTTCTGCCTTGGTGCCAATGATGGTCGTATGCGTGTTTGGCGCCGTGCAGGTGAGCGCCACAATCAGGACTGCATACGACCGAGGCACACAGGGCCAACACCCGGCATCATGATGTGGGGAGCGATCTCCTACACTGGCCGTACACCACTGGTGATCGTCGAGGGGACACTGAATAGTGCACGGTACATCCAAACCGTCATCGAACCCATCGTTCTACCATTCCTAGACCGGCAAGGGAACTTGCTGTTCCAACAGGACAATGCACGTCCGCATGTATCCCGTGCCACCCAACGTGCTCTAGAAGGTGTAAGTCAACTACCCTGGCCAGCAAGATCTCCGGATCTGTCCCCCATTGAGCATGTTTGGGACTGGATGAAGCGTCGTCTCACGCGGTCTGCACGTCCAGCACAAACGCTGGTCCAACTGAGGCGCCAGGTGGAAATGGCATGGCAAGCCGTTCCACAGGACTACATCCAGCATCTCTACGATCGTCTCCATGGGAGAACAGCAGCCTGCATTGCTGTGAAAGGTGGATATACACTGTACTAGTGTCGACATTGTGCATGCTCTGTTGCCTGTGTCTATGTGCCTGTGGTTCTGTCAGTGTGATCATGTGATGTATCTGACCCCAGGAATGTGTCAATAAAGTTTCCCCTTCCTGGGACAATGAATTCACGGTGTTCTTATTTCAATTTCCAGGAGTGTACGTCGCGCGCGGGCTGGCTCAACGAGGGTTCGACGTGTCTGTCGAGCCGCACCTCCGAACGCCAGAGGGAGTCCGCAAGCCTGACATCGTAGCGTCAAAGGACGGCGTGGCGCGTGTCATCGATGCGCAAATTGTCGGCGACCACCTCGACACCGACTGGTGTCACCGGCAGAAGGCGGCGAAGTATGATGTCCCGTCGGTGCGGCGTGCTGTCAGCGCTCTCCGACTCGCAGCCAGCAGCTTACAGTTCGAGACTGTGACCCTGAATTGGAGGGGGACTTGGGCACCTACATCTGCCCGCCAGCTCCTACAACTGGGCTTCCGCAGGCGGGAGTAAAGCACCATAAGCACGCGGGTGCTCGGAGAAACATCTTGGATCTTCGGCTTGTTTGAAAATATGACGTCGACAAGGCCGAAGTACAGGGAGGTCGTGGGCTAGTGAGTCGGTATTTCTTAGGTTAGTTTGCCCTGACTCCTGGGGCTTCAATATCGGGAGCAATACCGTCCTTTAATTGTAAGAATAATTTTGTAAAGAAACTTCTAGTTAAAATTTAATATTGTTGTGTTTAGGATTAGTTAAATTTCAGAGGACAAGATGCGTCATTTTCACAGCTTTCTTAACATTGTCACATTGTAAAATGTGTAAAAGCGTGTAATCTCTGAAAAGTTTGCAACATTAAACAAATGTCATTACAGCATGCACAGTTGTGTCCTCAGTCATAGAATAAACAACCACCATCTCACATCTTACAAATTTTGTCGATATTATTAATACCAATAATACGTATGGCCAGCCTTAGTAAAAAAAATACCATAAAGTGTTATTTTTCAGTACAAAATAATTAAATAATGCTGGTTTGCGAAGAAAACATTTTACCTCCTTATAGACGAATGACCTCACTTTTTAGTTTTCAAGCAGTCGTATTCTTATCATTAGTTATCGATTAAACGTAATAGCGCAAATCCTGCAGAATTAAACTAATAACTACTAGTAAAAAATCTCAGTAACGTGAAGGAAGTGTTATTTAAAATTAAGAAGATATGACTCTTACCAATTGTTATGTCTTGTCGAAATAGTAGTCTCTAGATGCACATGCCTGCGACGGTTCCAGTTCTGTAGCGCAAGCTTCAGATTCCTTACGAGAGTTTTTGGCCCTACGTTCAGGTTTGACAAAATAATCCGTTAGCTTGCGATTCATTGCAGCGACGTTACACACTTCAGTAATATCAATAATCGCACTCTGAAAACAAGTGTTCGCTGACAGCACGTGGAAGAGTTGGAAGGACAACTGACAGTTTTTAACAATCGATTAGTCAGTCGATTGTTTTTTCGTGCAGTCGGTTTCTTCACTCGGTTGCAGCCGTTATATGAATTTTACACTCAGTTTCCGAGTTTGAGTTATTTTATTTACTTTCTCTTTCGGACTTTTCGGTTATCATATCAATTTTTGGTTGGTTTTTAAAATTTAACACCAGAGGCTGCCCATTAAATTTATGTATATATAAATGAACCATCACCATTTAACACGTTTCTGAAATATCTTATGATCAAAGTTGTAAAGATCGTTTTGGAACACCCTGTATTTTCCTTACTTCTTTATTGAGATAATGAGAAGCCGCCAATAATCGGCGATCGTATACACCGCGACGTTGCCCCGCTCGCCAGACAACTGAATAATTTAAATATCATGTGGCTTCTACTCATTGAGATGTATTAAAACAGTCTTAATTTACGTTCATATTCCTTACTACAAACGCGTACTATGTTTCAACATGAACGTCCTGTCACTCTCGTGTGTAGTTTATATCTACTGGTCGGTAGGTGGCGCGCACCCGCTGGCGTTGCCTGCACTACAATGCGTCTAAAAATGTGGTTACCCAGGATACTGCCCGCATTGAGGCTGATCCCTCACCTGTGGTAGAGTGGGAGGTCGTCTCAAGATGTGGCAGGAGGCGAAAGACATTCCGGAGGGCTGAACGGAAGGCCTCTCCAGATTGTCTGACGAACCGGTTTCAGGCTCTGTCTCAGGCTGATACTGATCTTCGGCCTGAGATGGCTGCTTGTCCTGTTCCAGAGGTTGCCCCTCAGTCTGCAAGATCCGAGCGGTCGCAGAGGGTGGGCTTACTGGTAGTTGGGAGCTCCAACGTCAGGCGCGTAATGGGGCCCCTTAGGGAAATGGCAGCAAGAGAGGGAAAGAAAACCAATGTGCACTCCGTGTGCATACCGGGGGGAGTCATTCCAGATGTGGAAAGGGTCCTTCCGGATGCCATGAAGGGTACAGGGTGCACCCATCTGCAGGTGGTCGCTCATGTCGGCACCAATGATGTGTGTCGCTATGGATCGGAGGAAATCCTCTCTGGCTTCCGGCGGCTATCTGATTTGGTGAAGACTGCCAGTCTCGCTAGCAGGATGAAAGCAGAGCTCACCATCTGCAGCATCGTCGACAGGACTGACTGCGGACCTTTGGTACAGAGCCGAGTGGAGGGTCTGAATCAGAGGCTGAGACGGTTCTGCGACCGTGTGGGCTGCAGATTCCTCGACTTGCGCCATAGGGTGGTGGGGTTTCGGGTTCCGCTGGATAGGTCAGGAGTCCACTACACGCAACAAGCGGCTACATGGGTAGCAGGGGTTGTGTGGCGTGGGCTGGGCGGTTTTTTAGGTTAGATGGCCTTCGGCAAGTACAGAAAGGGCAACAGCCTCAACGGGTGCGGGGCAAAGTCAGGACATGCGGGGACCAAGCAGCAATCGGTATTGTAATTGTCAACTGTCGATGCTGCGTTGGTAAAGTACCAGAACTTCAAGCGCTGATAGAAAGCACCGAAGCTGAACTCGTTATAGGTACAGAAAGCTGGCTTAAGCCAGAGATAAATTCTGCTGAAATTTTTACAAAGGTACAGACGGTGTTTAGAAAGGATAGACTGCATGCAACCGGTGGTGGAGTGTTCGCCGCTGTTAGTAGTAGTTTATCCTGTAGTGAAGTAGAAGTGGATAGTTCCTGTGAATTATTATGGGTGGAGGTTACACTCAACAACCGAACTAGGTTAATAATTGGCTCCTTTTACCGACTTCCCGACTCAGCAGCATTAGTGGCAGAACAACTGAGAGAAAATTTGGAATACATTTCACATAAATTTTCTCAGCATGTTATAGTCTTAGGTGGAGATTTCAATTTACCAGATATAGACTGGGACACTCAGATGTTTAGGACGGGTGGTAGGGACAGAGCATCGAGTGACATTATACTGAGTGCACTATCCGAAAATTACCTCGAGCAATTAAACAGAGAACCGACTCGTGGAGATAACATCTTGGACCTACTGATAACAAACAGACCCGAACTTTTCGACTCTTTAAGTGCAGAACAGGGAATCAGTGATCATAAGGCCGTTGCAGCATCCCTGAATATGGAAGTTAATAGGAATATAAAAAAAGGGAGGAAGGTTTATCTGTTTAGCAAGAGTAATAGAAGGCAGATTTCCGACTACCTAACAGATCAAAACGAAAATTTCTGTTCCGACACTGACAATGTTGAGTGTTTATGGAAAAAGTTCAAGGCAATCGTAAAATGCGTTTTAGACAGGTACGTGCCGAGTAAAACTGTGAGGGACGGGAAAAACCCACCGTGGTACAACAACAAAGTTAGGAAACTACTGCGAAAGCAAAGAGAGCTTCACTCCAAGTTTAAACGCAGCCAAAACCTCTCAGACAAACAGAAGCTAAACGATGTCAAAGTTAGCGTAAGGAGGGCTATGCGTGAAGCGTTCAGTGAATTCGAAAGTAAAATTCTATGTACCAACTTGACAGAAAATCCTAGGAAGTTCTGGTCTTACGTTAAATCAGTAAGTGGCTCGAAACAGCATATCAAGACACTCCGGGATGATGATGGCATTGAAACAGAGGATGACACGCGTAAAGCTGAAATACTAAACACCTTTTTCCAAAGCTGTTTCACAGAGGAAGACCGCACTGCAGTTCCTTCTCTAAATCCTCGCACAAACGAAAAAATGGCTGACATCGGAATAAGTGTCCCAGGAATAGAAAAGCAACTGGAATCACTCAATAGGGGAAAGTCCACTGGACCTGACGGGATACCAATTCGATTCTACACAGAGTACGCGAAAGAACTTGCCCCCCTTCTAACAGCCGTGTACCGCAAGTCTCTAGAGTAACAGAGGGTTCCAAATGATTGGAAAAGAACACAGGTTGTCCCAGTCTTCAAGAAGGGTCGTCGAGCAGATGCGCAAAACTATAGACCTATATCTCTGACGTCGATCTGTTGTAGAATTTTAGAACATGTTTTTTGTTCGAGTATCTTGTCGTTTTTGGAAACCCAGAATCTACTATGTAGGAATCAACATGGATTCCGGAAACAGCGATCGTGTGAGACCCAACTCGCTTTATTTGTTCATGGGACCCAGAAAATATTAGATACAGGCTCCCAGGTAGATGCTATTTTTCTTGACTTCCGGAAGGCGTTCGATACAGTTCCGCACTGTCGCCTGATAAACAAAGTAAGAGCCTACGGAATATCAGACCAGCTGTGTGGCTGGATTGAAGAGTTTTTAGCAAACAGAACACAGCATGTTGTTATCAATGGAGAGACGTCTACAGACGTTAAAGTAACCTCTGGCGTGCCACAGGGGAGTGTTATGGGACTATTGCTTTTCACAATATATATAAATGAGCTAGTAGATAGTGTCGGAAGTCCCATGCGGCTTTTCGCGGATGATGCTGTAGTATACAGAGAAGTTGCAGCATTAGAAAATTGTAGCGAAATGCAGGAAGATCTGCAGCGGATAGGCACTTGGTGCAGGGAGTGGCAACTGTCCCTTAACATAGACAAATGTAATGTATTGCGAATACATAGAAAGAAGGATCCCTTATTGTATGATTATATGATAGCGGAACAAACACTGGTAGCAGTTACTTCTGTAAAATATCTGGGAGTATGCGTGCGGAACGATTTGAGGTGGAATGATCATATAAAATTAATTGTTGATAAGGCGGGTACCAGGTTGAGATTCATTGGGAGAGTGCTTAGAAAATGTAGTCCATCAACAAAGGAGGTGGCTTACAAAACACTCGTTCGACCTACACTTGAGTATTGCTCATCAGTGTGGGATCCGTACCAGATCGGTTTGACGGAGGAGATAGAGAAGATCCAAAGAAGAGCGGCGCGTTTCATCACAGGGTTATTTGGTAACCGTGATAGCGTTACGGAGATGTTTAATAAACTCAAGTGGCAGACTCTGCAAGAGAGGCGCTCTGCATCGCGGTGTAGCTTGCTCGCCAGGTTTCGAGAGGGTGCGTTTCTGGATGAGGTATCGAATATATTGCTTCCCCCTACTTATACCTCCTGAGGAGATCACGAATGTAAAATTAGAGAGATTAGAGCGCGCACGGAGGCTTTCAGACAGTCGCTCTTCCCGCGAACCATACGCGACTGGAACAGGAAAGTGAGGTAATGACAGTGGCACGTAAAGTGCCCTCCGCCACACACCGTTGGGTGGCTTGCGGAGTATAAATGTAGATGTAGATGTAGATGAAATTAATACGATTTGACCCAGATCGCCGGCGATTTTGAAGTTCTTGACTGGGGTTAGCAATTTAAGTGTTGGTAGGCATACCTGGCATATTTAGCTTTCATGATTATTGTAAGTGGTACATTAATATACATCCAGTGTATATTAATAAATAATAAGACGCCTGTTTTAAGTTAAATGATATTTATTGGTTTAGATAGTAAGCTGTTTGCCGCTCTTATTCTTTTGTTAAAATGTATTTGAAATACATTGCAACCCATATTGCTACATAATTATTAAAAAAATGACTGAATCTGTTGAAGTATTATGTTCGCTGATTTCTGAAGTCATTTTATCCAGTAAAATGGTACTCCCGTAAGGGGGGGGGGGGGCTATAGCCCCCATAACCCCCTCACGCTTGCCACCGCCCTTGTTCAAAAACCTTTTTAAAGCCACCCCTTTTTGTATCTGAGCCCAACAATTCAAAATGCAATTATTGAGTGCTTATAAATGAGCTGCTAGAACAAATTAGAGCACCACCGTTTTTCGCCATCGTAATGGACACTACACAGGATATGTCTAAGGTAGACTGGCAAGGAATTGTTGTGAGATACAAAGTAATACCAAGCTCAGTTAATGGACAATTAATCGACACAGAACTATAATAATTATTTCTAGGCTTTTATACAGTCATCAGACATGGCGCAGCAGTCAAGCATGTGACTAAATTATTATTTATTGACAAGAATATTGATTTAAAAAAGTGTGTGGGACAAGATTTAGACGGAGTGTGATGAGCTATGTTTATAATGGTGCACAAAAACAGATTAGAAATATTTGGCCATATGCAGAGTAGGTGCACTCCGCCAGTCGTAATTTGAATTTAGTGATAAATGATGCTGTTAGCAGTTGCGTGGAAGTACAGATTTTTTTCGGAACAATGCAAGACTTATATAGGGTAAACTGGGGCAATGCCGACCCCTTAAGACATTTTTAATTTTTAAATTTTTACTGGTGTAGTTACGTTTTTTATTGAGGTACTTAAAGTTTAATTGGGGCTTTCTGCTTTTAATAAAAATATAGTTTTGTTAAACTAATTACATTTATAAAGTGAAAAATGCGTATATAGCAATGTCTACTGGATATCAGTATTACCCTGGTCGCCGGGGCATTATCGACACCACTTTGGGGTAATGCGGACATTAGTGAGAAATAATAACATGAATGTATATCAATAAAATGTATATTGTTACAAAGTTATATATGATACTTATAATAGTAGTCATGACTATAGCAAAAGTCACAAATGTAGTTTTCAGGAGAATCATAGCCGCTACAGTCTGTGAGTGCCCACTTCCCACAAAATACACACCAATACCACAGTTCAGTTTTACTGCAATATTCCCCACAGACTAAACACATTTCACTGTCTTTGGGAAAATAAATCTATTCTGTCGCCCATTTCATTGTCATCGCATAATGTTGACTCATCTATTTCTTTTTCAGAAGATGTTTCTTCAAAAGAAATCTGTCTGCTGCACATTTTCTTTTCTTTTTTTTTGCTTTGGATGTGGCCTTGCATTTGGTAGTGCTTGATTTTATTTTGGGTTTACCCTCAACTTGACCTGACTTCTTCAAAAGCTTAAGTTTAACTTTTGGGAACAATCTTTGGGTCTTCAATTACCTTTTCTAACCTACACTTAGCTTTCATATCTTTAATGACTCTTTTTCCTCTGAGCTCCGTCCAATACAGTTTTCATCTGTGTGGACATCATAATAATGGAATGTTGCTTCCTGTGAACTTTTTTTGTTTGACACCATCGTGAGGTTGTTGTTACTGTTGTTGTATAGGCAATAAAGCTTCTAAGGCTTCTCTGAATTGAGTTGTATCTTGAGAGGTTTTTGGAGAAGGTGTTGTCCAGGATCCAACCTTGAGGAGCAAGCTACTGGATTAGCATAAGGTCTAGTCAAATTCAAGTTGGTGGTTCTCCAGGAATGCTGTGAATTTTCAGCCCTTGCCTGATTTGTGTTTGCAGGCTCCTCAGTGACTGCATTATTCCCATCATGAACACCATCGCCAATCGTTGGTTTGTCAACATTTTCTGGGTCAATGATGACCGGAGTTTGGATTCTGTTCTCAGAGATAAAATCCAAATCACTGAACTTTTCTGGTTTGTACAGGAAGATCCCTGCTGCACCAAATCCTGATACGACCTTCTCCATGGTTGCGACATTCATGCAAGCTTCATTGAAGATCGAAGCAATATCATAAAATGATATCTTCTCGAAGCAATTAGCCCTTAAGAATTTGTCACACTGTATGTTGAATGCGTTCTTGAGAGGACTGTAAAAATCCAAATCTAAAGGCTGCCACTTGTGTGACGTATGTGGTAGTATAGAAACCTCGTGAATATAATTAGCCCTACAAAATTCATAGCTATCTAGAGAGCTGCGACTTGCTTGGTTTTCCATAATTAATAACACTGGGTCTTCCTTGGTTGGTTTGGCGTTCTCTTTGAAGTGTTTAAGCCAATCATTGAAAAGATCTTCATTTGATCATCCGTTATGTGAACATGGCTTCAGCTTGCCCTCCTTTTTCCAACTGAGGAGACATTGTAACAACACCAACGCTATACTATTGTACATATAATAATTTTTTCTTCTGATTTTAGATAAATTAGTGTAATCGATGTTCTTATTTCATTTCTTTTTCTTTTCCTGTCATTGTGTTAAAGAAACTGTAAACAATTTTCGATGTGAATATTAATGTTTATGTCAAATTGCAAGCAATATTATAACAAAATTGAAATGTAAGAATTGTTGAAACTGTTGTAAGATGTTAAAGTTGTAATTGTGCGCCTGGTCCATACGTAGGCAATGTATTAGGATATGTAGAATGCAAAACCTCGGGTGAATACCCTGTCTGTAGGGGAGCGGTAAAAGGTGGATGGCAGGCAAGCGCGGGAAAATGCACACGGGCGCTGCACGGCATAACGGGCTCAGCAGTAGTAGTAGTCGGAGTTGGGCATCGGTCTGAGAAACACGTTCTGGATCGAGGAGGCTCTCCTGGAAAACGTGATTTCGTTGAGCCTTGGATGTGCCGTTTCCGACGCCTATACAGCATGGCAATATTCCATAGGCACTAAATGGAAAAGTATTGCGACGCTAAGAAGAAGCAAAGTGCCGATACATCAAGAGCCATTGCTGTGATTGTATGTGTGCTCTGTGCCTCGCCATCTCGCCGCCCGCCAACCGCCACATCGATACCAACAGGTTGAAACTTTTAGTACTGTATTCGTGTGGACCAGTGTTACTTTTGTTCCATACTGTTCAATAACAACTTAAATTTTACCAGAACTGTCCTATCAGTTAATTATCCTCACAACTAACCTAGACAGGGTCCTTTCCACATGTTGTGCAATCCGAGTGTCCCGAAATGAAGATTTAAAATTTATGTTAATAATAATTACCTGCCGACCTATCTATGTTAGAATGATGTTTAAAGAACTTTGTTGTTAATGAATATATAGGTAAATAATATAGGTCTGACAAAGTTGGAAGATAATGTTGAAATTGGTTTAGTAATGAAGTTTAATTAATTTGAGACAAAAATAATGGTAGTTAAATGAGCAGGAAATAAGCTAAAAAGAGTAGTAACTCATATATTGGAAATCTTGAGTGCTTAATGACTTCAATAATCAAAATTTTCAATACAGTGGTCATAACAGTTTCAGGATCCCCCCCCCCCCCCTTTTCTATTTATTTGAATTCTGAAGTGTACTGAACTGATTTGACCAGCAAGGTTAAAGTCAATATAAAACCAAAATTTATTAGTGTTTTACCTTTTTTAAAATTGACATTGTATGTGTGTTTCGAAAGTGCTATTTCTAGGGTAACCTATGCCCGATTTTAATCAGATCAATAGACAGTATGAAGTTTGTAGTAAACATTATAGTGTATTGTTGTGTATTTATGGCTTGTCCATATTAGCGCAGAAAGTGATATTATTAGTTCAGTAGATTTTCTGGTTCTAAAATTTACCATATAATGCAGTGTTACTATGTGTTGTTATGCTTGAACGTACATCCACTTGTACAGGGAAGAAACTCAGTTAATGCCTAATTAGGCTGGCGAACGTATTATTAACAATTTGTAGCATCTGCTGTGTTGTTTCTTGTCTGTCCTAACGTGTAGTTGCACTTCAGACTTACTTGACGTATCATTGTTGTTATTGAGTGGGTGTAAGTCTGATTTTGCCTCCATTCAGGTACACGCGGTCAACATATATACCAAAATCCTTTCTTATAAGGTGAAGCCCGTCAACTTACCATAGTACAGGCTTTAAAGAGTATTGTGCGCCCGAGCGTAGTGTTACAAGTGGCTCCCGGTGACAGGACATCCAGTTGTTGTAGGTCACAAATTAATGTGAATACTGAACAGTGGATGTTCAGTGGCACGAATTGTAATAATATTCAGTAAAGTAAATAGCAGTGAACGTCAAGTACAGTGGAGAGGCGTAATTTGCATTCAGTATGGACAAGAACGTAGAAACAGTAGATGTGCCGAGCGTAATGGAGAATGCGCATGGCAATAGCAGGAGTTTACACGGCCAGATAACAGATGGCATTAGCGGAAGACAATTGGCGTATATACAATATCACGAACATGTTAACGAACAGATTGAAATGTCGAGATTGTCTCGAACACAGCATGGGATAAAACAAGAAGTAGAGGATGACTTTGTAGATGATAGTGGGTACGTGAACGAATCCACTGACATGTTTGATTCTCCACAGATAAAGAAAGAATCGAAAGAAAATTTTGAGGTAGGATCGGAACACACCGATTCCGTAGAACAAAACAGTGTGAAAATTTTAAGCATGAACGATTTATTTGAACAATTAACCAAACAAATTGCAGGACAGAGTGAGCAGCTCAAAACGCAGAATGATCAGCTTCAGAAACAAGTCAGTAATCAGGTTAGTCAGCTTAAAACACACGTTGATGAGCAGCTTAAAACACAAAGTAATCAGCTTAAAACACACGTTGACAAGCAGCTTAAAACACAAGTTGGTCAGGTTAAAGCACAGGTCGAAGAGCAAGGAATTAAAATTAGTAAACAAATAGAACAGGTAGAACAAAATGTGGGTAGTTTAAGCTCTGTAGTAAATACTATGAAGTTTGAAATTGACACAATTAATAAAAATATGGATACTATGCAGGGGGAAATTGACAACATTAACAGTAGGTTTGATGTTGAAATTCTCAACATCCAAGAGAAAGTAGAGCCTCTAGTTGAAACAAAAGTAGACGAAAAAGTTTTCTGTCTTAAAACTGAGATCGTAAACGAATGTCAACACGGAATCTCACAGTTGAAAAAGGCAGTTTCAGACACTGAAAGAGATTTAGGTGAGAAAGTTACCGGATGTGTACAAAAATGTGAACAAAATACTTCGAAAATTCAAGGCAAAATTTTCGATCTTCAGAGTAAAATTAAAGATAGACCTGGTGTTGTCTGTAATGGCACACCACTTACGAAGCTGTTAGAAGGTGAGGAATGCTTCGATCCCGCCAAGAAACATAACGGATGGCATCCGTTAGATTTCATCAAAAATTGCGAGAGAATGTTTCCTGAACACTTGTCTGGTCAGGAAAAGATAAACGTAGTAATTAGCACCTTAGCAGATGACGCTAAGCGCTGGGGAATTCATTTGAATACCGAACGAATGACGTTCGAAGAATTTAAGCAAAAATTTACGGAAGAATATTGGTCCGAACAAAAACAGGATCATTTGTGGTGCGAGTTTATCATGCCCAAACTTCATGATAACAGGGGCAGGAATTCTTTGAAAGATTTCTGCGAATATTGGTACCGAAAATTGACACATTTAAGAGGACGAAGAGCCGATTCAGAAATCATCTGGGAGCTATATAAAAAGCGTCCAGAAGATTCAAAGAGATACGTGGGAAGCAATCATCGCAGCTTCCAAGCATTTCTCGAAAGGGTCGAAGACGAAGACCACTGGCGCGAAAGTCGTGCCAATTATCAAAATTTTGGTAACAGAAATAATCGTAATAATGACGAGAGAAATGACAGCGATGGGTTTCGCGTCAATATGATACAGAGAGGTAGAGGCAGAGGAAGAGGAAGAGGAAGTTATCTAGGTCGCGGTAGAGGGTATACCGCGCAAAATAATAACGACGCGGGAAACTGATTTCCGCGAACGTTGCGGGCCAAACGGAAGCGGACAGTACATACCGGCCTCGATTTAAGAAATGTTACCGGACTGAAAGTAAAATTATGAGACAGGTTAGAGACAGGCGTGGAATGACACAACGTGTCGTTGCGGAACAAGCGTCAGGTGCGCACACAAATGACTCATCTTTGCTGCGCAGAGTGCTACATGTTAACAGGCGAGTGGAGCATCAGAGGGCAACGGCCCAGCCTAGCAGAACAGCTGTTCAGAGAGAAGCCGCTAGCAATGCAGCAGCATTAGGTACGAACATTGCCGTAAGAACTGGTGAATACATTACGAGTGGTAATTCCGGGGCGAAGGAAATAGTAGATGAAACAGTGGATACACAGAGAGGTGCGGTTAGCAGTGTTAGCAAAAAAGTAAATGGCGAGAATGAATTAGCAGAAGTAACTGATTGGCGTGTGCAGATCGACAATCTGTACAAAGGCCTTAAGCAATGTGAGTGGGAGGATTTTAAGAAGGAGTATGAGGCAAGGAAGTTAATTAGTGGAAAAGGAAATAGTAGGGACGTCGATAAGGTGACGTGGCCCAAATTTGAAGAGGAGAGAGTAAATAGCGCCATGCAAAGTACGCGTGCTGCCGATAGGACGAAGGTTAAAGATAGGAAGGAATTGGAGGATGAAATCCTTAGCATTAACGAGGAAGTAACTTCTGTTAACAATACGCCAACAGTACAAGCTGCTACCGAAAGGCACCGTGGGGAAGGGGCAGGTAATTACCTGAAAGTAATTGAAGTCCACGAGGATTACACTAAATATGAAGTAACAGTGGATGTGAGTAAAGCTGATAATGAGGCCGTTTTGCCAAAAGAAGATACTGAGTTAAAATCAAAGCCTGATGAAAATGCAGAGGAAGAACTTAATGCCTGTCTCAGAAAAGCTTTTATGTTAGAACCTGAAAGCGATCCAGAATGGTCGGATTCTGACAATAGCTCAGATGACGAATATTTCGGTAATAGTGGAAATAATGGAAATACAGTTAATTGCGATATTGTATATATTGACGATGTAGTTTCAAAACAAAACCCAAATGTTGAGACTGAACAAAGAAAGAAAGAGCCACCGGACGACTCAGTGTTTATTTTGCAACAAGTTCAAGTAAGTAAAGACTTTGAACTCCAGAAACCGAAAAAGCCGCCAGATATAAATGGTTCACAGGTCAGGAACGTACCTTGGGACAATGTCACAGTTGACCAAGGTCTGTTGTGGAAAAAACAGGAAGGGGCATGATTTAGAGTCTGGTACAGATTTATATTGGACTTTGAGAACGTCATGAACACAGTACATCATGAAACTACTGGGTTCCCACAGGAAGAAATTTTGTTAGGCAGCAGAAGTAAAAGTTTAATTGAGGAAAAACTAGAGTTTCCACCTTGTACAAGCTTGGGGTTGAGTCAAAAGAAAGAATTAGTCAGAAAAAGGGCAAAGCAAAAAGCTGAATCTAGATCTAAAAGACATGATAAAAATCTGGAGGTTTCAAAATTTAAAATTGGGGATTATGTTCTTTTAAAAACCCACGAAAAATCTAGTGAATTGACCCATGAAATTTCCAAATTTAAATATATTTATAATGGACCGTATGTAATACAGAACATTCCACACAATAATGCTTACTACCTGATCTACCCAAAATCCAAAAGACCTTTAGGTGTAAGAAATGTTGTGGACCTGAAACTGTATGTTCCTAGGAGTGAGTGACCTAAGTACACTCAGAGAGCAATTTGCAGTAAATGTGTTGTATCCTTTGCTGAAACTATTTTATTCCAAATGTAACAAACCTTTATAAATGTATGTATACCAATATCAGTGTGCTAATGTACTTATGTGAGTTTCAGATTACCAAATGTACTGTAAATGTAAAGATGTATGGAGAAAAGGGCTGGAAAGAAATAGCAAATACTGCAAGCCAAATAAGAGATGGGAATGCCGAAAACCAAAGTGGGCAGTATATGAGTCATAATATAAAGGACTGCCAAAAATCAAAGAGGGCAGATAAATAGTCAAAGGAGAATTGTAAGTGTGATGCAGGAGATGTGATAAAAGGGTGCAAAATGGACTGCCCAAATCTGAATAATAGGCAGCAAAAATATGTAGTGATTTTTCTAAATATTATTGTGTGTTTTTTTAGTAAGTAAGGAAATGGACTGACATTCAATGCAAGCAGCAACAAATTGTCTTATAGTGTATATAGATATTTGTATTTGCTTTTGTAGTTAAGTGTTTGTGTTCCAGATTTTGAAATTATTTCTTTAAGAAATTTAATAAAAATAAGTAATTTGCTATTTAAATCATGTTGTGATAGGAGGTTGGACTGTGCCAAACGCACTTAAGCAAACGATAGGTAAATGTTCTTGATATATTAAAAAATTATAGACCTATATAATGTGAGTGAAAGGAAGTTTTCGGTATGAATTTTTTTGGTGGGACAATCACACAAAGATTCAGAACCACTGTATAAATATAAAAATTAGTGTTCCCATCAAATTTGCACTTAGT
Source organism: Schistocerca serialis cubense (assembly GCF_023864345.2). Lineage (NCBI taxonomy): Eukaryota > Metazoa > Arthropoda > Insecta > Orthoptera > Acrididae > Schistocerca > Schistocerca serialis. The sequence continues at coordinate 433,392,603 of NC_064644.1, read as the reverse complement.
GAAATTTACTGGAAACAGGGGCATGTGTAACAACACCGACGCTATACTATTGTACATATAATAATTTTTTCTTCTGATTTTAGATAAATTAGTGTAATCGATGTTCTGATTTCATTTCTTTTTCTTTTCATGTCATTGTGTTAAAGAAACTGTAAACAATTTTCGATGTGAATATTAATGTTTATGTCAAATTACAAGCAATATTATAACAAAATTGAAATGTAAGAAATGTTGAAACTGTTGTAAGATGTTAAAGTTGTAATTGTGCGTCTGGTCCATACGTAGGCAATGTATTAGGATATGTAGAATGCAAAACCTCGGGTGAATACCCTGTCTGTAGGGGAGCGGTAAAAGGTGGATGGCGGGCAAGCGCGGGAAAATGCACACGGGCGCTGCACGGCATAACGGGCTCAGCAGTAGTAGTAGTCGGAGTTGGGCATCGGTCTGAGAAACACGTTCTGGATCGAGGAGGCTCTCCTGGAAAACGTGATTTCGTTGAGCCTCGGATGTGCCGTTTCCGACGCCTATACAGCATGGCAATATTCCATAGGCACTAAATGGAAAAGTATTGCGACGCTAAGAAGAAGCAAAGTGCCGATACATCAAGAGCCATTGTTGTGATTGTATGTGTGCTCTGTGCCTCGCCATCTCGCCGCCCGCCAACCGCCACATCGATACCAACAGGTTGAAACTTTTAGTACTGTATTCGTGTGGACCAGTGTTACTTTTGTTCCATACTGTTCAATAACAACTTAAATTTTACCAGAACTGTCCTATCAGTTAATTATCCTCACAACTAACCTAGACAGGGTCCTTTCCACATGTTGTGCAATCCGAGTGTCCCGAAATGAAGATTTAAAATTTATGTTAATAATAATTACCTGCCGACCTATCTATGTTAGAATGATGTTTAAAGAACTTTGTTGTTAATGAATATATAGGTAAATAATATAGGTCTGACAAAGTTGGAAGATAATGTTGAAATTGGTTTAGTAATGAAGTTTAATTAATTTGAGACAAAAATAATGGTAGTTAAATGAGCAGGAAATAAGCTAAAAAGAGTAGTAACTCATATATTGGAAATCTTGAGTGCTTAATGACTTCAATAATCAAAATTTTCAATACAGTGGTCATAACAGTTTCAGGATCCCCCCCCCCCCCTTTTCTATTTATTTGAATTCTGAAGTGTACTGAACTGATTTGACCAGCAAGGTTAAAGTCAATATAAAACCGAAATTTATTAGTGTTTTACCTTTTTTAAAATTGACATTGTATGTGTGTTTCGAAAGTGCTATTTCTAGGGTAACCTATGCCCGATTTTAATCAGATCAATAGACAGTATGAAGTTTGTAGTAAACATTATAGTGTATTGTTGTGTATTTATGGCTTGTCCATATTAGCACAGAAAGTGATATTATTAGTTCAGTAGATTTTCTGGTTCTAAAATTTACCATATAATGCAGTGTTACTATGTGTTGTTATGCTTGAACGTACATCCACTTGTACAGGGAAGAAACTCAGTTAATGCCTAATTAGGCTGGCGAACGTATTATTAACAATTTGTAGCATCTGCTGTGTTGTTTCTTGTCTGTCCTAACGTGTAGTTGCACTTCAGACTTACTTGACGTATCATTGTTGTTATTGAGTGGGTGTAAGTCTGATTTTGCCTCCATTCAGGTACATGCGGTCAACATATATACCAAAATCCTTTCTTATAAGGTGAAGCCCGTCAACTTACCATAGTACAGGCTTTAAAGAGTATTGTGCGCCCGAGCGTAGTGTTACAAGTGGCTCCCGGTGACAGGACATCCAGTTGTTGTAGGTCACAAATTAATGTGAATACTGAACAGTGGATGTTCAGTGGCACGAATTGTAATAATATTCAGTAAAGTAAATAGCAGTGAACGTCAAGTACAGTGGAGAGGCGTAATTTGCATTCAGTATGGACAAGAACGTAGAAACAGTAGATGTGCCGAGCGTAATGGAGAATGCGCATGGCAATAGCAGGAGTTTACACGGCCAGATAACAGATGGCATTAGCGGAAGACAATTGGCGTATATACAATATCACGAACATGTTAACGAACAGATTGAAATGTCGAGATTGTCTCGAACACAGCATGGGATAAAACAAGAAGTAGAGGATGACTTTGTAGATGATAGTGGGTACGTGAACGAATCCACTGACATGTTTGATTCTCCACAGATAAAGAAAGAATCGAAAGAAAATTTTGAGGTAGGATCGGAACACACCGATTCCGTAGAACAAAACAGTGTGAAAATTTTAAGCATGAACGATTTATTTGAACAATTAACCAAACAAATTGCAGGACAGAGTGAGCAGCTCAAAACGCAGAATGATCAGCTTCAGAAACAAGTCAGTAATCAGGTTAGTCAGCTTAAAACACACGTTGATGAGCAGCTTAAAACACAAAGTAATCAGCTTAAAACACACGTTGACAAGCAGCTTAAAACACAAGTTGGTCAGGTTAAAGCACAGGTCGAAGAGCAAGGAATTAAAATTAGTAAACAAATAGAACAGGTAGAACAAAAAGTGGGTAGTTTAAGCTCTGTAGTAAATACTATGAAGTTTGAAATTGACACAATTAATAAAAATATGGATACTATGCAGGGGGAAATTGACAACATTAACAGTAGGTTTGATGTTGAAATTCTCAACATCCAAGAGAAAGTAGAGCCTCTAGTTGAAACAAAAGTAGACGAAAAAGTTTTCTGTCTTAAAACTGAGATCGTAAACGAATGTCAACACGGAATCTCACAGTTGAAAAAGGCAGTTTCAGACACTGAAAGAGATTTAGGTGAGAAAGTTACCGGATGTGTACAAAAATGTGAACAAAATACTTCGAAAATTCAAGGCAAAATTTTCGATCTTCAGAGTAAAATTAAAGATAGACCTGGTGTTGTCTGTAATGGCACACCACTTACGAAGCTGTTAGAAGGTGAGGAATGCTTCGATCCCGCCAAGAAACATAACGGATGGCATCCGTTAGATTTCATCAAAAATTGCGAGAGAATGTTTCCTGAACACTTGTCTGGTCAGGAAAAGATAAACGTAGTAATTAGCACCTTAGCAGGTGACGCTAAGCGCTGGGGAATTCATTTGAATACCGAACGAATGACGTTCGAAGAATTTAAGCAAAAATTTACGGAAGAATATTGGTCCGAACAAAAACAGGATCATCTGTGGCGCGAGTTTATCATGCCCAAACTTCATGATAACAGGGGAAGGAATTCTTTGAAAGATTTCTGCGAATATTGGTACCGAAAATTGACACATTTAAGAGGAAGAAGAGCCGATTCAGAAATCATCTGGGAGCTATATAAAAAGCGTCCAGAAGATTCAAAGAGATACGTGGGAAGCAATCATCGCAGCTTCCAAGCATTTCTCGAAAGGGTCGAAGACGAAGACCACTGGCGCGAAAGTCGTGCCAATTATCAAAATTTTGGTAACAGAAATAATCGTAATAATGACGAGAGAAATGACAGCGATGGGTTTCGCGTCAATATGATACAGAGAGGTAGAGGCAGAGGAAGAGGAAGAGGAAGTTATCTAGGTCGCGGTAGAGGGTATACCGCGCAAAATAATAACGACGCGGGAAACTGATTTCCGCTAACGTTGCGGGCCAAACGGAAGCGGACAGTACATATCGGCCCCAATTTAAGAAATGTTACCGGACTGAAAGTAAAATTATGAGACAGGTTAGAGACAGGCGTGGAATGACACAACGTGTCGTTGCGGAACAAGCGTCAGGTGCGCACACAGATGACTCATCTTCGCTGCGCAGAGTGCTACATGTTAACAGGCGAGTGGAGCATCAGAGGGCAACGGCCCAGCCTAGCAGAACAGCTGTTCAGAGAGAAGCCGCTAGCAATGCAGCAGCATTAGGTACGAACATTGCCGTAAGAACTGGTGAATACACTACGAGTGGTAATTCCGGGGCGAAGGAAATAGTAGATGAAACAGTGGATACACAGAGAGGTGCGGTTAGCAGTGTTAGCAAAAAAGTAAATGGCGAGAATGAATTAGCAGAAGTAACTGATTGGCGTGTGCAGATCGACAATCTGTACAAAGGCCTTAAGCAATGTGAGTGGGAGGATTTTAAGAAGGAGTATGGGGCAAGGAAGTTAATTAGTGGAAAAGGAAATAGTAGGGACGTCGATAAGGTGACGTGGCCCAAATTTGAAGAGGAGAGAGTAAATAGCGCCATGCAAAGTACGCGTGCTGCCGATAGGACAAAGGTTAAAGATAGGAAGGAATTGGAGGATGAAATCCTTAGCATTAACGAGGAAGTAACTTCTGTTAACAATACGCCAACAGTACAAGCTGCTACCGAAAGGCACCGTGGGGAAGGGGCAGGTAATTACCTGAAAGTAATTGAAGTCCACGAGGATTACACTAAATATGAAGTAACAGTGGATGTGAGTAAAGCTGATAATGAGGCCGTTTTGCCAAAAGAAGATACTGAGTTAAAATCAAAGCCTGATGAAAATGCAGAGGAAGAACTTAATGCCTGTCTCAGAAAAGCTTTTATGTTAGAACCTGAAAGCGATCCAGAATGGTCGGATTCTGACAATAGCTCAGATGACGAATATTTCGGTAATAGTGGAAATAATGGAAATACAGTTAATTGCGATATTGTATATATTGATGATGTAGTTTCAAAACAAAACCCAGATGTTGAGACTGAACAAAGAAAGAAAGAGCCACCGGACGACTCAGTGTTTATTCTGCAACAAGTTCAAGTAAGTAAAGACTTTGAACTCCAGAAACCGAAAAAGCCGCCAGATATAAATGGTTCACAGGTCAGGAACGTACCTTGGGACAATGTCACAGTTGGCCAAGGTCCGTTGTGGAAAAAACAGGAAGGGGCATGATTTAGAGTCTGGTACAGATTTATATTGGACTTTGAGAACGTCATGAACACAGTACATCATGAAACTACTGGGTTCCCACAGGAAGAAATTTTGTTAGGCAGCAGAAGTAAAAGTTTAATTGAGGAAAAACTAGAGTTTCCACCTTGTACAAGCTTGGGGTTGAGTCAAAAGAAAGAATTAGTCAGAAAAAGGGCAAAGCAAAAAGCTGAATCTAGATCTAAAAGACATGATAAAAATCTGGAGGTTTCAAAATTTAAAATTGGGGATTATGTTCTTTTAAAAACCCACGAAAAATCTAGTGAATTGACCCATGAAATTTCCAAATTTAAATATATTTATAATGGACCGTATGTAATACAGAACATTCCACACGATAATGCTTACTACCTGATCTACCCAAAATCCAAAAGACCTTTAGGTGTAAGAAATGTTGTGGACCTGAAACTGTATGTTCCTAGGAGTGAGTGACCTAAGTACACTCAGAGAGCAATTTGCAGTAAATGTGTTGTACCCTTTGCTGAAACTATTTTATTCCAAACGTAACAAACCTTTATAAATGTATGTATACCAATATCAGTGTGCTAATGTACTTATGTGAGTTTCAGATTACCAAATGTACTGTAAATGTAAAGATGTATGGAGAAAAGGGCTGGAAAGAAATAGCAAATACTGCAAGCCAAATAAGAGATGGGAATGCCGAAAACCAAAGTGGGCAGTATATGAGTCATAATATAAAGGACTGCCAAAAATCAAAGAGGGCAGATAAATAGTCAAAGGAGAATTGTAAGTGTGATGCAGGAGATGTGATAAAAGGGTGCAAAATGGACTGCCCAAATCTGAATAATAGGCAGCAAAAATATGTAGTGATTTTTCTAAATATTATTGTGTGTTTTTTTAGTAAGTAAGGAAATGGACTGACATTCAATGCAAGCAGCAACAAATTGTCTTATAGTGTATATAGATATTTGTATTTGCTTTTGTAGTTAAGTGTTTGTGTTCCAGATTTTGAAATTATTTCTTTAAGAAATTTAATAAAAATAAGTAATTTGCTATTTAAATCATGTTGTGATAGGAGGTTGGACTGTGCCAAACGCACTTAAGCAAATGATAGGTAAATGTTCTTGATATATTAAAAAATTATAGACCTATATAATGTGAGTGAAAGGAAGTTTGTGGTATAAATTTTTTTGATGGGACAATCACACAAAGATTCAGAACCACTGTATAAATATAAAAATTAGTGTTCCCATCAAATTTGCACTTAGTGAAATTTACTGGAAACAGGGGCATGTGTAACAACACCGACGCTATACTATTGTACATATAATAATTTTTTCTTCTGATTTTAGATAAATTAGTGTAATCGATGTTTTGATTTCATTTCTTTTTCTTTTCATGTCATTGTGTTAAAGAAACTGTAAACAATTTTCGATGTGAATATTAATGTTTATGTCAAATTGCAAGCAATATTATAACAAAATTGAAATGTAAGAAATGTTGAAACTGTTGTAAGATGTTAAAGTTGTAATTGTGCGCCTGGTCCATACGTAGGCAATGTATTAGGATATGTAGAATGCAAAACCTCGGGTGAATACCCTGTCTGTAGGGGAGCGGTAAAAGGTGGATGGCGGGCAAGCGCGGGAAAATGCACACGGGCGCTGCACGGCATAACGGGCTCAGCAGTAGTAGTAGTCGGAGATGGGCATCGGTCTGAGAAACACGTTCTGGATCGAGGAGGCTCTCCTGGAAAACGTGATTTCGTTGAGCCTCGGATGTGCCGTTTCCGATGCCTATACAGCATGGCAATATTCCATAGGCGCTAAATGGAAAAGTATTGCGATGCTAAGAAGAAGCAATGTGCCGATACATCAAGAGTCATTGCTGTGATTGTATGTGTGCTCTGTGCCTCGCCATCTCGCCGCCCGCCGACCGCCACATCGATACCAACAGGTTGAAACTTTTAGTACTGTATTCGTGTGGACCAGTGTTACTTTTGTTCCATACTGTTCAATAACAACTTAAATTTTACCAGAACTGTCCTATCAGTTAATTATCCTCACAACTAACCTAGACAGGGTCCTTTCCACATGTTGTGCAATCCGAGTGTCCCGAAATGAAGATTTAAAATTTATGTTAATAATAATTACCTGCCGACCTATCTATGTTAGAATGATGTTTAAAGAACTTTGTTGTTAATGAATATATAGGTAAATAATATAGGTCTGACAAAGTTGGAAGATAATGTTGAAATTGGTTTAGTAATGAAGTTTAATTAATTTGAGACAAAAATAATGGTAGTTAAATGAGCAGGAAATAAGCTAAAAAGAGTAGTAACTCATATATTGGAAATCTTGAGTGCTTAATGACTTCAATAATCAAAATTTTCAATACAGTGGTCATAACAGTTTCAGGGTCCCCCCCCCCCTTTTCTATTTATTTGAATTCTGAAGTGTACTGAACTGATTTGACCAGCAAGGTTAAAGTCAATATAAAACCGAAATTTATTAGTGTTTTACCTTTTTTAAAATTGACATTGTATGTGTGTTTCGAAAGTGCTATTTCTAGGGTAACCTATGTCTGATTTTAATCAGATCAATAGACAGTACGAAGTTTGTAGTAAACATTATAGTGTATTGTTGTGTATTTATGGCTTGTCCATATTAGTACAGTAAGTGATATTATTAGTTCAGTAGATTTTCTGGTTCTAAAATTTACCATATAATGCAGTGTTACTACGTGTTGTTATGCTTGAACGTACATCCACTTGTACAGGGAAGAAACTCAGTTAATGCCTAATTAGGCTGGCAACCGTATTATTAACAATTGGTAGCATCTGCTGTGTTGTTTCTTGTCTGTCCTAACGTGTAGTTGCACTTCAGACTTGCTTGACGTATCATTGTTGTTATTGAGTGGGTGTAAGTCTGATTTTGCCTCCATTCAGGTACACGCGGTCAACATATATACCAAAATCCATTCTTATAAGGTGAAGCCCATCAACTTACCATAGTACAGGCTTTAAAGGGTATCGTGCGCTCGAGCGTAGTGTTATAACATCCGCTTCCAGGGATAGATGAACATGGGTGGGATGTAAATCCCAGAAGCACTTACAGCGCAGACCAGCGTAATATTCTTCCCTCATTCCCAACTCGTCGCAGAGCCTACCTGATGTTGGCCTTTAGGGGCTAAAACCTTTCCTGGCTTTGGAACTGTTGATATCCCAGTTTCATCCATATTAAATACTCTTGTTGCCTTGAATTGATGTTTTTTATATACTTTATCCAAGTTTGAAAAGAATAAATCAACTTCAGATTTATTAAAAGCCATAATTCGGCTAAGGTTTGTTGCAGAAGGCTGCCTTAGGCTTAAGGTTGGGTTCCTTTTGCGGAAACAAGCCCAGTCCTCACCTGCCATTTTTGTTCCTTTGTTAAAGCTGTGCTTAATACTTAAGTTTTCTGCGAGGTCATTGTTACCGTGGTCCTTTTTTTTGCACGAAACTTTTTTCTCTCGAACTCGGCAGTATAAAGCAATTCCGGCATATGTAAATGTTCCTGGATGGCTGCCTATCCACGAAATATTTCTTTTTTCGGGCGGCATGGTGCACATCACATTACACGTCGTAGACACGTTCACCTGTGTATAAGCAAATAGAAAGGTAAACTGAAACAATGGATGTGCGGCTAAAAGCTTCCGTAGTTTAATTTAACTATTGCCAATGCGTACGGAATGACAGCCGAGATTAACCGGGGCCGCGGGCGTATGAGCAATGACTCTGCCTGTTCCGGTTCCTCTTTTGTAATGATTTCGGGAACAATTCCTGAAACACGGTATGCAAACCCCATTTCGCAAATTTTTAGAAAATCATCCCAGAAAGGCTCTGTAATGTATCATATTATTATTATTTTTTCTTTTCTTTCCTCCCTCGCTCTTTTCTTTATATATAAAACAAAACGAGTAGAGATATGCTCTTGAATTTTTTAACTTCTTTATATTCATCTGTTTGTGTGTAGCGGGCGGACGTATTAAGAGTTCCGCCACACTAATATTGTTCAGAATTACGTATTCTAATTGAACATTAAAGAAGTGTGCTGAATGTTATATGGGAGACGAATTATATTAAGAGGGTCGAAGCAGACGAGAATAATTTGCGTGAGCAGAGGAGGGGCGATCTGGAACCATTGTTGTCATAACCAGCTCTATGCACAATGGCGATAACAAGAAGTACGTAAATTTAAATGGTGAATGTTGATCTTAAATGTATTGAGTATTGAAGGTCTGTTGATATTAGTGGCAGTTAAAGTTCACTCAGGATATGTGTACCTTCCAATTTCTTTCAAAATTTCCATTTTAATTATTTAAGCAGCAATTTATTGATCGGTTTTCATTATATATTACATTTTATGTCCCCCGCCACTATTCACCTCCCTCCCTAACTTCTACCAGAAAGCATTCAGGAAATATCAGCGTTCTAAATGTACCGATTTTTCGTGTGGCTGGCGCTCTTCCTCGTAACTGATATGTACAGGTTCGACTTTGAGATATAATGCACGCAGTAGCTACCATGTTTTTTTATTTGATCTTGCATATTTCGACACTTTTCATGCATATTTTAAGGTTTTTATGATGCATATAATCCGGCCTCTAGCAATAGCTTAGCTAGAGTGAGTTGCCGGCACAGACATTAGCTCGTCTTCCTGCACCACTGTACTTGCGTCTAGGGGACGCCGATGAATTGGCTTTGCTGATTGGCCACGTCATGCCATGACGTCGTCTCCCACATCAGCCAATTCAGATCATTGCTACTTTCTGAAACGCGCTGTTCTTTAAACGAGGCCATTCATCTGTCGATACATTGTGTGGCTAACTCGTTATAGTACTTCTCTGTTGTCACTCGCTGAGTAGCAGTCGAGGGTTGAGCATCGCTCCTCTCACTCGCGTACTGTCAGCCATAGGCCCCCGCTAGCACGGGAGTACAAACAGAAGTGTTCTCCGGCTCTGTTTTTATTAAAACATTGACGGGCACTTGCGCCTAGGTCTTAGCACGGACGGCACTGGGAAAAACTTTTGCATGGCGTCGCCTGGCAAAGTTGTCATGTCTTCTCGCCGTTGTGGAATGTCGAGCTTGGGTGGCGCCTTGGGGTCGCGGCGGTCTCTTTCCGCCGACGACACGAGGCGCGTTTTCTTGTTGCCGCGGGCCGCGCGGTCGGCCGTCTCTAGCACCTCGGCTGCCGCAGAGTCAGTCTCTGCCCCCCCCCCCCCAAGAACAGGGAAAATGTAGGCCAGGACCTGGAAGCGGGCCGCGGAACCACAGAAATGTTTTCCGCCGCCCCCGTTCAGAATTCCGCGTCTGCCATCGTGATAGTAGGGTCAGCAATGCCACCGGAAAACCTAACTGTGACAACAAAAGTGGCAACTGACAATAACCTGGCAGCAAGCCCCCTTCCCGCTACGGACATGGCAAACCTACACAAAACACAGACAGACAAATACATCGTCAGGACTTGCGATCCCGCCCCTCCCTCCACTCTCCTCAGCCCTCTCCTGCTTGCCAACGGCTGTGGCCTCCTTGCTGAACATATCCGCAGCCTAAATGGCAAGCAGAAGCCCAGTCAACCGACTAAAATCCTCCCCAAACCCGCGACTGCCACCCAACCCCCTACCCGATCCCAATTCCTCAAATCCCCCCCACTCAAGTCCACCACATCCCGACAAAGGCGTGTAAGGAAGAACAAGCAGGAGAAGCACTCCAAGGGGAAAAAGCAATCCACCACCCCCATCCCAACCACTTCCACACCCTCTGAGGAGCCCGCGCCCCCGACAGCACCTGTCGTCGTCCTAGGAGGGGACCAGGAAACACCGGAACTGGAAGGGAACCGCATAAACGGGCAGGATTCGGATGGTTTCGTGCTGGCGAGGAAAACCTTTCGCCAGCCGAGGCTCCCGCCGGCCCGGGGAGTGGAACCCACCCCGAACAGGTTCCAGGCGGTGGCCGATGAGCCAGAGGCACCACAAGACACTACAACACAAACACAAAATCATGTCACCCACCACCTCCCTCCGATCGTCGCAGAGTTCACTGAGAACTACGAGGAACTCTACGAAATGTTAAAAACAGCAATCGGGGGAGGCAATTTCAAGGCGAAACCTGCTGGTGGTGACAAAATAAAAATTACATTAATCATACTCGAGCACTACACCACAATAAAAACACTTCTGAACAGCAAAAACATACTCCACTACACTTTCCCCACAACAAAAACACGTAATAAAAACATAGTCATCAGGGACCTACCAAGACGAGTGGCCCCCCAGGCGATCAAAACAGACCTGACTGCCCAGGGGTACATCGTCAAGGCGGTCCATCAAATGGGAAACATAGGGAGCAAATGGCCCCTGTACCAGGTCACACTGCCGGACGTCCCACAGAACAAAAGGGACATTAAGACGATCCTGGCGGTCCCTGTGACCACTGAACCACTGCGCCGCAAAAACAAGACGGTGCAGTGCTTCGGATGTCAGGGCCTCAACCACATTGCGGCACACTGCTCCATGGCAGTGAGGTGCAGAAAATGCGCCGAGGCCCATGACACAAGAACTTGCAACGTAAAACACACGGACCCGCAAATAAGGTGCGCGCTGTGTGGCAAAAACCACACAGCGGGCTACCAAGGTTGCGAGGTCCATAAAAAACACACACAGCAGGCAAAGGGCGCAAAGGCCGCCCCCCACACACGAAAAGGAAACACCACGAACACATCCAGACACACAAGACACCAAAACATGACAACACACACAGACAAGGCCTGGGTAAAACCAAGGCCGGACACACCGAGGGCGACTTACGCGGAAGTGGTTTCTCCTCCGAAAAACCATGAAAGCGTGGCCCAATCATCGCAACACCAGACACTATCACGACAACAACACCGGGAAACACACAGCAACAACGACCAGGTCCTCCATGACGGAGGAAGCTCTAGGGAACCCCACACACACTCCCCCCCCATGGATCAGTTGTTAGGCGTGATGGTGCAGACCATGAACCTCGTCATGGAAATGATGAAGGAATTCAGGGAAGCCCAAAAGCGAAACACACAGATCCTCGTCGCCCTTCAGGCAACAGTCCAGCAGTCGCTCCCCTCTGCGACTTCCCCAGTAGTATCAACACCCCATCATGAATAGACGCCCGAATATTCAAGGCCTGACAATGTGCGTCTTTAATGCAGACGGCATTGTTAATCAAGAGGTCGAGTTCAAAGCATTCATGAAGGAGTTCTCCATCGACATATGCATGATGGGGGAAACCCACCTGAAACCGGGAGTAAAAGCGACAGTTCCCAACTACATTAGCTACCGTAAAGACAGGCCAACCCAAGGAGGAGGAGTAGCCATATATGTAAAAAGAGGGATCCCCCACCACCAGGTATTCTTACCAGCTACCAATAAAATCGAAGCAGTGGCGGTGGAAGTAACCACTGCCACCGGACCCCTAACAATTGTTGCAGTCTACCGACCCCCACATGACCAGATAGATGAGGGAGACATAGCAGCTCTAGGGCAAATTGAAGGCAAACTCGTAATAGGAGGAGACTTCAATGCCAAACACCCTGACTGGAATTCTAGAGTAACCTCCAGAGCAGGCGCCAAATTGCAACAACTAGCGCGTACCCACCACTTCGAAACATGGGGTCCAGTCGAGCCCACGCATTTTCCGAAAAACGGAAGCAGGCCCGATGTGTTAGACATAGCTCTCACTAGGAGGATCGCAGGATTTGTGACCGCAAGGACAATCAACAGAATGTCCTCCGACCACAACCCAGTGATTCTAGAAGTCGATGTGGGAGAATGGGTAGCACTCCCACGGTACCACACGTCTCACAAACGCACAGACTGGGAGCGATATCAAGAAACTGTCGCCTCTGATATCGCTCGCGCTCCGCCACCTACTGCCGAAACAGTTGAACAAGCGCTACTAGACTTGACAGGTACCATCTTGCAGGCAGCGGAAGAGGCCACCCCACCACAAAGGGATGGCCCTCCACCGCAAATACAGCTCCCGGAACACTTGCTAGCTCAAATCCGTCACAAGAACAGAGTGGCAAAGGAGTGGAAGATCACCAGAAATCAGGCCACCAGGAGGCTGCTCAATCGTCTACAGAGAGAACTGAAGGAGGCGCTCAATGAGCACAGAAACCAGCAATGGCAAAACCGCCTCACAGCTCTCAAAGTAGACGATCATACACTTTGGCAAGCAACCAAACAATTCACGAAAAGACGCGCTAGGATGCCGCCACTGCACGGCGAGCGGGGACTGGTCTACAGCCATGCTGAGAAGGCCAACGCCCTCGCCGACTCCTTCGAGAAGCAGTTTCAAACGGCAGAACCCCAGGATGAAGAGCACGAAGAGGTAGTCAGTCGCCAACTGGCCGTCTTCCTCAATGCTGAGGAGGACCCAGAGGATGAACCCATACTTTTTGCCCCCGAGGACGTGGCAAGAGTAATCAGGTCCCTCCCTACAAAAAAGGCGCCAGGGCACGACAGTGTCACAAACCAGTTAGTCAAAAAACTCCCGCCCACCGCGATCACACACCTCGCGAACGTCCTCAATGAGATTACTCGTTCCCGCGAGTTCCCAGCTTGCTGGAAACATGCGGAAGTGGTCGCGATACACAAACCAGGGAACGACCCTCTATTCCCGCAGCACTACAGGCCGATTAGCCTCTTGCCAACACTCAGCAAGATCTATGAGCGCCTCCTGCTAAAACCCATACAAGAACATATTACCAGAGAGCAAATTCTGCCGGATTTCCAATTTGGATTCCGGCAGAACCACTCTGCCCCACAACAGGTCATGAGAATGGTTGAAGCAGCCACAGAGGGCTTCAACCACAGAGGCTACTGCGGGATAGTGCTACTAGACGTAGCCAAAGCCTTTGATTCAGTATGGCATAGAGGGCTACTCTACAAGTTGTACTCACAAGGGTTTCCAGGGAGCATAGTTCAGCTAATCAAGAGCTACCTCACGAAAAGGACTTTCTCCGTCAAAGTAGAAACTGCCACCTCCACCAGAAGGCGTATTCGTGCCGGGGTGCCACAGGGATCAGTCCTGGGGCCCGTATTGTACAGCTTGTACACTGCGGACACTCCAACGGCCCCCCTGGTGCACACCGCACAGTACGCAGACGACACAGCCTTCTACACGAGAAATGCGAAAAAGGACCTGGTCATTCGTAGGCTACAAAGGGTTTTAGACGACACAGAAACCTGGGCCCGTCGCTGGCGCATCACCATCAATTCGGAGAAGACGCAGGCAATGCTGATTACCCGCAGGCTCGGAAGGCGCGAACCTCCTCAACGTCCCCCCCTCCACCTCCACCTAAATGGAACCCAACTCCCCTGGCGCAGAACCGCCAAGTACCTTGGCGTAACCTTGGACTCCCGTCTTACGTGGAAACCCCACATAGACGAGGTCCACAGGAAGGTCTGCGCCAGAATGTCCATCCTATACCCTATCCTGAACACAACCAGCTCCCTTCCTTGCCCAGTAGCAGTAAATGTATACCAGGCCCTGATCCGGCCGGTAATGGAGTATGCGTGCCCTGTCTGGGGATACGCGGCAAAGCAGCACCTGGACAAACTCCAGAGGCTGCAAAACCGCGCCCTCAGAAGGGCACTGCATCTACCACTCGGATTCCCCATAGACGACCTGCACGCCGCAGCCGAAATCCCACTCCTGAGAGAGCGTTTCCAGGATCTGGCAAGGGCCTTCTATGAAGGTACTTCCAGATCCGGAAATGAACTCATCCACTCCCTAGGTCGGTATGACATGTCCCGCGATAAACACAAGCGCCCTATGACGATCTTCGACGATTAAGTCGAAGAGAAAATCCCAATACCCAATCCCAAATCCAGTTCCTTCCCATATATCACAAAACATCTCGCCTACCTCAGGCAAGTCCCAGACACACTCACAACAATTCATCACAAATCACAGACACCAAAAATATATAGAAAAATCACACACACATGTTCACAGGGGAGTAAAAGCCAAACGGCTACAGACTCCCCCCCCACACTTCCCCAAAGAGGGGAAAGTATTAGATGAAAGCAGCAGTCTCTGTTGTGTGTTCTAGGCCTATGTTTATAATGAGAGATTCCAACACGTGTTTTATGTGCGATATAGCATTTCAGCTTCGTAAAACTTTATACCCGCACATCAGGAAAATGCATGATGTAGAGCCAAATACAGCAGATAAGATTAAGTGCCCACAAGACGATTGCAGATATTCCTTCAATACATTGGCTAGTTTGGGAGCACATGTGGAGAAAGCACATGGTTCGAACTGCGGATGAAAAGATTGTATTCCAGTCAATGGACGGTAAGAAACACCGCATAATAATAAGTTTTTACTATTCAATAGTAGGAATGTTTCTGGTAAAAGTATGGAATTTCGTTCTTTGTGCATTCAGTAATCTGGTGCAATGTTGTACTGCAAAGTTTCTTTCAGTTCACTTGAAAGGATTATTTGTATTAACGGCCTAGCCTTAGAAGACATTAAAGTCACAATCATTGTTTTTCTCCCCCCCCCCCCTCCCCCCGTATCGCCTAACCCATGGAACCCAGATTGGAATCCAGTTTCATGTGTAACAGATTTATCTTAGCAAAAGGAACAATTTAGACATACCGGGAGATAGTGAGCAAATTCTGAAGCTGTGGGAAGAAATTGCTGTCTCTTGTTAACTCTCGCTCCAAGAAAGAAGGTCAACACTGTGCCAGCAATGAGAAGGTGCCAGTTCAACGAACATCTAAGAAACAAAACTTCAGTCCAAAAAGTGTCTTTGGTAAATCAACCCTGGCTGAAAAGGCGATTGTTGCTGGTGCTTTGGTGCAACCTGACAGTGAAGTGTTGAGTGTACATATTGGCTTTGATCACACAAACTTTAAGAATTAAATTTATCTGTCCTACAGTTGTGTGTGCATGTTTGTGTATCATGGTTTATAGGCCTACTGGGGAAACTCGCCAGGGTGATGTGGAAATCCAAGTGTACTTAATAAAGAAAATGTCACTGTTTGTGTGTTTGTTTTGACTCTTTTATCCTATTGCATATAGTTAACAAAATGTAACTGAAATATCTACTTAACTATAACATGAATTGGACTACGTACATAGTCATTTCAAATGGTTTTGCTATTTTTCACAGGTAAAGTATGAGTATTCACCAGAATCCTACAGTAAGAATGTTTTCCAGTTGACAACTTAATGAAGTCGAAAAGCAAAATTTGCTTGGACAAGCTTAAAATTTTTTATTCAGTTCCAGTTATTTTTTATATTAAAACAGTCCCCGAGAATCTATTTTGCTGACTTTCTTGGTCAACTTTTCTGTATTTAACATGCCAGTTACGACATGCTTGGTGATGGATGTTTAGTCACCAGGCATATGGCATCAGGTGTGTGGCTTTTAGTGACAATACTGCAGTCGATGTGTTAACAGTTTTTCGGGACCTTGAGCATGAAGTATATGCATCTAGAAGTCTTGTTTAAAAAGTGCAGCTAAAATTCTAATGTCTGTCTGAGGAATTTTCCTTTAATGGAATGTTTTTGCCCAATAATTCAGTTAATGCCTGGTAATTACTTAACATGGTAAGTGCTGTGAGGCCAACACCAGCCACAGCAGAGCTGTCTGCGACGGCTGCTGGCAACTTTGTGACATTTAAGGGATAATATACAAAAGTGGGCTGTGCAAGAGGTTGAAACTGGTTTTCTTTGGTTAAAGCAATTAAAATCAAACTTGTGAAGCATGTTAAGAATCACATACTCCTCACCATAATTTAAATGTTTACATTGAAATGGTTCTGACATGTGCATAATATATGGAAATGTTATATTTTCTTGAAACCTTATGAACCAAACCTGTCAGTTGAATTAACATATGAGTAAACCCATCACAATAGCACTATGTTATGCATCAATTAGCTTTAGTTACAGGATAAGTAAAAATGTACAGAAAACTTTTCATATAAATTTTATTATAAAGCTTGCAAAGGTTATAGAAAAGATGGACAACAAGATAAACTTGTGTAGACATCATTGTAAATACATTTACTTCAAGAAAGCTGAATAGGATAACAATCTCAAGATGCCTTAAACTGCATGACACATATCACCAATCAGGTATTTTCTGTTGGAGAAATAGTCTGGTTTTTCAGAATTTTTTCATTTGTTCTTGTGAAAAACCTTGTATCAAACAGCTGTTTTTCTACGATCAATCCATTATTACATGCATGTAGTTTTGGTGACCCAATGGCAGACATCTTAAGGCTGTATGCAAGCCACCAGATAAACGTGTCTACATAGTTGATCTGCATTGTGCAGGTCCAAGCAGTTTTTTTATTAGATTCTGTGAATGTCTCCTTCAGTTCCATGTGGATGCCTCTGACATAAGAGTATTATGATAATTTTATTAAATGCTTTCTTGCTGTGTTGACCTATATCAATGGTGACACAAGAAAATTTTTACTGGGTCGGGATTTGAACCAGTCTCTCCTGCTCTCAAGGCAGTTGCACTGACTACTTCACTACCCAGACACAGTGCCCATCACGACTATGTGGATTACCTGAGCAAGTCTCCCATCTTACCCAAAATTTCATATGTCACTACTACTGCAGTAGTACCCTCACTCACTACAGCAGTCCATCTCACTCACCGTATCCATGAGATATTCCTGCAGATGGCTCTGAGTGTATGAGTGCATCTGAACTGAAGAAAGTTCCCCAATGCCAAGCTAGGCTATGTATAGATACAATTGTATGCATGGTGACTGTTCTTTCAGATGTCTGAAAGAATGGATACCATGCATAAAATTGTAGAAATATAACTAGTTGTCTTATGACTGAGGTGTCCACATCAGTCTGAAGAAGTCTGTGGAATCTAGTAAGAAAACTGGTGGCACCTGCATAATGCAGACCAACTATGTGATATATTTATCTGGTGGTTTATGTATAGCCTTAAGATTAATGGGATGCTGAAACTAGTTGCATATAGTAAAGGATTTATAAAAAGTAAAACAGCTGTTTGATACAAGGTTTTTCCCAAGAATTTGGAGCCAGCTGCAGTCCTATATCCCACCTCTGATGGATTCACAAAAAGAAGAAAAAATCATTCATTGCCCTAAGAATTTCTCTGAAAACATTACCCATTACATGGAATGACCAGATGCTGCATTCAGAACAAGAATTTTGGAGACCTATGCAGGACCAATGCCTGGTAAGTGCTACATCAAAATATGACATCTTCCAACACCTCTACATTTTCTACCTCATTTTCATTTTCTTCTTCCTCTTCACCTAACTGAATTACTGTCATGGCTGCTATATAATCCAGATAAAGGCCCAACTCGGCGTTGTACCTGGTTACTTTCTGTAGAAGAGGGCAAAAGGAAGGCAGAAGTCCTAAATTTTGCATTTAAGAACTCGTTCACACAGGGTGATCATACAGACATACTTGATTTTGCCCATCACACAGACTGGCATGTGATTGAACTTGAATGTGGCATCAGAGCTCACCCCCCAGAATTTACAAGAATTAGGTGACTTGTGTGCACAGATGTGGTGCCAACTCCTTCCAGCGAGTTATCAAGGCTTTATTGATTCCGTGCAAAAACGCATTGTCACTGTTATCCGTGCTGAAGATAGACATACCGGTTATTAGGTAGATGGTCAAAAGGTTCTGCTTAATCAGTGTGTGTAGCTGTACTTAGTCAAGGATAGATTGTAGCCATTCATCTAGTTGATTTTCATTTCTTTACGAGAATGTAACATCATTTCAATCTATAGGAACAGGAAACAATTCGCTAGAGAAATCCCACAAGCAGTATGGTGGGGTCAGTCTGGCCCCAAACTTACCTGCTCTAAACACAACCACTTGGTTTTACAGTTCAGAGTGCGAAGTATGCAGACCTACAGCACTACAATTTTACAAGCATTCAATCTAAAAATAAACAAGATTCCCTGGCATCTGTATTACCCCACCACACTGGTTATGGGTTAGATAGGCTATGCCTGATGACTTGGCAGACATTTGTAAAAGAAAGAAATGAAAGTGATGGAAAAAAAGAGGCAAGTGAAAGTAAAGAGTAAGTATCATTGAAGTAAAGATGCACTTGAAAATTGCATAAACGAAGCAAATTTTGTGAATTAATTGGAAAATATTTCAAAATCTTGCAGCGTACAGAAACAACTAACTTTCAGTTTATTTAAATAATATTACTATTTGCCTAAATAAACACTTGCATAATATTGTACAAAAATTTTCAATAAAAAAGTTTTGGTTGCCAGCAGAAGTAATGTATCTTATACAAATTCATCCCACCGAATACAGTAATAAATTGTAAAGTGAAGGAGTTAAAATGATTGTTTCGATAGTTTTCTGTAAAGTGATTGGAATAATGGTGTTAACCCATTTTACAGAAATTCTGGAAGTGCTTCTTAGTATTTCAGTAGGTTATATGACTAATGTTTTATGTACTTTTAAATTATTCATAATTCAAGTGAACACACTGAAAAAAGAAAAAAAATTATAATAATTCAATTAAAAATAAATACAAGCTGAAACACTAGCAGGACCATGAAACAAAAAAATAAAGATCGAATTTCCATGTACAATGTACCATTATATCTGTATAGGAAGTTACTTTTATTTTTAAAATAAATGCAAAAGGGAATAGTGTGCAAGGATTAAATAATTATGGGTAAATCACCAGAAAATGTTAACCAAACAACAGCATATGTTTTAGCCACTTTTGATGACTAATTAGTAATGCATTTCAGACATTGCCCATCATCAGAATATCTGCCCAGAAACATTACAAAATATGTATGAAACATTAAGCATACTTGGATTCATAGGAAAATAAGTTAACATACCAGAGAAAAAAACGTTACTTCAGAGTATCATGCCAAGTGTTATCTATCATAACTTTGGAGCTCTCAACTCACAGCATTCTGCCATCACATAATTAGCTGTTATAACATACCACTAATTGATTTGGTTGTAGAAGTGCTGAGTTCATTTGTCATATTTTGACAGATAATTAACAAAAATCAACTGAAAAACCATAAAAACAGTACATCATGCTAAATGATTTTTTATTCCCTGAGGAAAACTAATAATCACAATTGAGAGTGCAAAGATCACATTGGAACAAAAGTACAGTATTAATACAGGTGGTATGGGCAAGAGACGGAGGGAAGGGAAGGGACAAGGGGGATGTGGCGAGAGGCTTCCAAATTAATCTCAGTTTATGTAAATGAGAACCAGCAATCTCTGGTATTAATAAACTTAAAATAGGGAATAGAGGCTTACTGTAAGTCTATTAGGTACTGCGCATACACATAAGAAGTTGAAATTTCTTTAAAGTGCATAAACAGGTTGTTAAATTATTCCAGCACTTAGATAAGAACACACAATATATTCAATATAATGTTATTCGAGTCGGAAGAAGCCATCAGCCTCTGTCAAACAGTAGTAAGTCGCATATTTAGCTTTTTTTGTTTGTTTTCATAGTTTAATTCTTAAGTTAGAAATGGTAGGATGGATAGGGTGTATGTTGGACACAAGAGGAGCTGGCTGCAGTTCATGATTGGCTGAAGGTGCTTTTAACTACAGTCAGCTGTCTTTAGGCTGCTGCATTCAGGTGTAATGGTGGCGGAGAAACTAGTGCATTGCTTGGAACAGCTCAGGTATCATTTGTTTCACCATAGGCTCTGCTATTGAGGCACCTTCTAGTGTATCTGATGTGGTGGGTCCGCCCTGACCATAGGGTGAGTGGCGGTCGGTAATACATTTGCATCACTTGAGGCAAAGTGTCAAAGTTGAGACAGATCATTGGGACAGGGGGTGGGGGGTGGGGGGTGATTTGCACATGATACAGTGAGCATTCATGATCAAGGAAAGATGTAAGCAGAACACGGATTAAAGGGTCGGTGGAAGGAGGGTTGGGGCATGGAGGTGTACGAAATAAGAGCAGAAGAGAGGAATATCTTTGTTTGATAGGTTAATTTGGATATCATCTTATAATGATTGGTACTGGCAGTCATTAGGTGTAGTATGATAGTCCTTGTGGTACTAGTCTGCTCTATGATTTTGGAATCAGCTGAAGGCATTTTTCCTTCTACACTTGTTTTGGTGTATATATATAGTACAAACAATGTTTTTTATCCTCATGATTATTATTGAATTGTTGTGTGTGTTTGCATATTCAGCAAAGCATGATATTGTTTATAATGTTTGAATTCTTTGCAGTATTAAGCATGTAATATATGTATTGGCTATCTATGCAAATTCCCAGTTAGAATTAAGTTTGCTATTAATTCAGATAGAACACTGGTGTTTAAATTGGGATCATGCCTTATGACATGTAGTCCGTAGTCTTGTCATAATGCTGTGACATAATGTCTTCTGCTTTCGTATTTATTACGACTCAAAACCACCCCTTGTCACCACCATTTAGTCACTATTTATTTTACTTATACCCTTGACCGTACCTCCGCATCTTCCCATTGCTCTTTCACAATCCAACCCCCCTCCCCCCCACCCCCCTCCCTCCAAACAAACATTATGTATATGAAATTAGGTCAAATCTGTTGAAGAAATCATCAGCCAAGTCATGAGGACAAAGACACAGCATGGCTTCCATTCTGTGGTGCAATGGGTAAGTTAGAGTGTAAACAGGCAAGGAATCAGAGGAGTCCTTCTGTCACCAAGGAAAATTAAAGAAAGGTTGTGACCTGAGAAACATACTCTCAGGCTCAGTGTATCAAGGATTTATAATATTCCTTGTGAGTATGGTATCAGTTATGTGGGACAGCCTATACAAACTACTGCTAATCGCTGTGTTGATCATCACCTCAAGCTTGAAAAAATGAAAATCAGCAGTTTCCGAGAACTGTTTAGTGAGTAAATGCAAGATAGCCTTTAAGCAGATGAGGATCTGGCCCATATTTCTAGCTGTTGGGTCTCTGTAATTACGGAAGCAGCTGAAATTAGACTGTATGATCACAACAATATACACACTCACTATGTAATTATCAGTTTATTTATCTGCTATTTTCTAATACAAGAACAGACGACATGAGGCAGTATATATGAATATAACACAATATTTTCACACAATTTCGAATTAATTAGTATAATTAAGCAATACGTGGAAGCATGCACATCGGAAAGAAAAATTACAGAGAAAAACTTCACATAGTTCACCACCTATTACAAGTGATGGCAGTGCAAGCTATGCTGGACAGCTTGCAAAAATGTGACCTATGGGCGCAGAGGGTGTTGCTTTAGCATATGCTTTCTCCATGATGTAATTTAGCCAACTGCATTGTGTCCACTGGGCATAAGTGTGAACCTCATTAATTTTATGACAGTCAGATTTGGCCCCTGACAATAGTGATGGAGCCAGTAATCAAAAGCATGGGATTCTATTCATATTTGATGTGGAATCTTATGAGAGAACTTTTTATCCACGTGAGTACGATTATTGTGTAAAAGAGATAGTTTGACATCTTACAGAAGCCTCCTCATTGTCCTTGATTTATACACTCTCATGTCAATACATTAACCGCCTAATTTTATTTGGTGTTAATAAGAGGTGTGAATTTAGGATTATTTGTGAAATTAAATGCCATAATACTTGCATAGACTGTTTCTCTGCCTGTGATTCAGAATATAAATTTACATTCTGGTGCAAAATCAGAACTTTATCTGTGATCTTATCTTTATCTTAAATAAAGAAACAGTCATGGAGATCAGCACAATCTCCATGACTGTTTCTTTATTTAACACCCCGTAGACTAACAGGAATCAGACAGAAAACTGGAAACCCCAGATATTAAATAAATGTAATTACTTCTGAAACAGTGATTTACTGCCATATGAAGTTCTGCTCCACAGACAACCAATGCCAATGGGTCTGAAGATGACCACATAAGTGGTCGAAACAAATAACCACAAATAAATCCAAATTGTGATCGAGAATGATTTAAAGTAAATTATCCAAAATAAATATAAAGTAAAAGAGTATCTCATTAGCCTCCTCTCCTATAATTAATCATAATGTTTGGACTCAAGGATGCATGTACTGGATAACAGTAATGTTCATATTAAACAGATATTTAACTTCACAGTTATATGAACAGCTGATGGTGCTCTCTAAAAATTATAAAATGGTTTGTATGAACTATTAGAGGAACCAACAGTTGAGTAAAAATACTATTTCTAGCTTTCTGTACTCGTAGTTCCTTCCTCTGGGAAGATGAATACATTTGGGAAGACTGGGAATGAGGGGAGTGTCACTCAGACCACAAGTTGAGAGAAACCCACCTGTATTGAACACTGATACAATTCATTCTGGAGTACCACTTGAATTTTTGGGATCCCCACCAGGTCAGTTTAAGGAAGAAACCAAGCAGTTCAGAAGGGGGCTTCTAGATTTCTTACTGGTTGGCTCAATCAACATGCAAGTATTATGGAGATGCTTCATGAACTCAAATGAGAAAACCTTGGACAAACATGTTCTTTACATGGAACACTATTGAGAAAATTTAGAGCAATGTCATACAAGGTACCCATCACCACATACCGTATTGTAACTAGCAGACTAGGCCCTATGTTTGTAATACAGAATACGGAAAAGATCTGTGAGTGAATGTCTAATACATTAAAACATACGGTATCACTCTGAAACTTTGTGATTTATTTCAAATGTTTTGTTACACATTTCACTGTAAATGATAAACTGTGATTACCGGTGAACTACATCTATAACAGTCTCACGATTTGGAGATGTGAGTATTGTCTAGACCTATTAATCTATTAATAATTCCTCATTCAGCCTTGTTTATCACAATGCCATATGAACATAACCCGGATTCTGAAAAACTAGACAAGGTATAGGAAGATGCACTTTGTGCATAACACTGACATATAGTTCTTTGTTTACATAACAACGACCAAAATTGAAGCATAACACATACTTTGCCAGGAGCACAATATTGGGACCCCCCCCTCCCCCCCCAGGAAATCAATTCTATGGACTTCTCTATAATGTTGTCTGAGGTTAGTTGAAGGGTGATAATTTTGTTAGTTGTGGAACTCATAAAGTTTGAGTGCGGGATAGTTGTTGTGGTGACAAACGGACATATGGCATTGCCTAATATTTAAGTTGGCATTATATTTGAAGGTACCACATTTATAGCACTTCTCACAATAAAACCTAAAAGAACAAGGTAAAATCGGAAAATATAGTTAATGAATAATCATTCAAAGAATATTTTGATACATATTATTAACAATATCATACATAAACTGGAGAAAATGCAAGGAATATGTATGTAACTTTTACATATATTTGGTCCGCTTTTCCGCATTTGCCACAGCTGCAACCGGGTTAGTCTGTCACCGCATTATCAATTATTCGCATTCGAACCAGGTTTTTACATTTAATTCCCTTAAGTTAAGCTCCATTGAATAATCTGGACTTATTTGACGTTCCAAAATGACAGCTGTGGGCAATCTACATGTAATGGCTTTTTAAACAACAGGTGAGCGACGTCACTAATGTCAATAGAGCTCATTACACTTCTTGTCACCAGGCGGCACTGCTACACATGTGCTGTCTCCCTGATGATGTCGTGATCTCAACCAATCAGCAGAACCAATTCCTTGGCGTCCCCTAGACACAAGTCACCACTGTGCCATAGCAGATGCATATGCCCTGACGACTATTCCCAGCGTGCTTCGCGGCAGGGGGCAATGTGCAATGTGTTCCTGGATGGGTATACATTGCTTGTATTTTATCAGCTTCTGTCCACGACTTCGTTCGCCTAGTATGGACAAAATATCACAGGATTCTTTTATTGGCATGCAAGTATCCTATGTCTTATCCGGGTTGCACACTATCCTTGTGCAAAGTTTCATCCAAATCCGGCCAGTAGTTTTTGCGTGAAAGCTAACAAACTATCACAATTATACTATTATTAGGAAGTGCGATCTATATTATCTACTGCATTACACACAATAATTTACTTGGTAGTAAGTAGGTTTGCCTAATTATGCCATGCAGTGGGCAGTAAGGAGCTGATGATGAAGTAGTTTTGCATTTGTAAAGTATTTACTTTAGTTTAAATAGGAACCCAGTTTCATTTATGCCCCAGGGCCCTTGGTTACATAGCTACACCTCTTGATTGCTAGTCTTTTTCTACACCGAATACCAAGGACACTATCGAATTTTCAAACTTTGTTCAAAATACATAATTCTTGAGCACTTTTATTTCAGTTCATGTTTATATAATAAAAATATACCACACGTAATGTCTTCTGTTGGAAAGAAACAACTCACTTTGCGGGATTCAGTTACTCCATGTGGGATCCAGTTACTTGTGATTTGTTCATCACTAGTCGAAGTTAAGCTCCAGGGCATTTCAGCCCTGATGCACGCACGTCTATAAAACACAATTTGTTCTTATTAAATAACCAGTGAAGGAAACTGAACTATTGTTAGCTGAAATAGGCAAATGAGAATCGGTAGGCAATTATGTTTCTAAAAATAAACCATGCAACACCAGTGAACTGCAGGTAGATTTATTTCAATTAAAAAGGCCTTAACATTCAGTAAGAATCACCACCAAACCACATCTGGATCCATAACACTTCTGACAGTGTACTTCAACCAGTAGTGCACTTGAGGTGGATACGTAAATCACTTCTAATGTTTGGATGGGACAAGTTCTTCAGTGTCACCAGAAATGCCTTGAGTGGTACAATCAGAGTAAGTAGATCGAGTGATCGCAGATTGACCTGTTCTTCCAACAGTGAGTCAGGCTCTTCCAGTTCATTGGTCTGAGCATCAATTTCCTCAGTAATTTCTATAAAATCTACTTCTTCACACAAAAATTCTGGCATGTTTTCACAATTGACTCCACTATAGTTTTTGTAAATGGAACATTTCAAACCTGCTTTCCTGCAGGAGCACACTCCACAACAGCTCAACTCATAAGGAGCTGCCAAAAAGTTCCCATTTGAAGACTATACAGTCCAAATCAGTATGAAGAGCAGGCAAAACCACATTGAACATTGAGGCAATCATCCCAATGTCCCACCAGACACCCATTTGGTAAAATGCCTTACCCTGCTGCATGAAGAAGTCTTAACTGCCTAATGCACATCCTCATTCAACAAGAATTGTCAAACCTTCGAGCCCTTTTCTTAAGGGACTGAAGGTGTCAAATCACATGGGAAGAGATCAGTATTATAGGCATAGTCTCTGCATTACAACATTTGTGATATGGGAAATGTGTTATAATGAAGCAGCATAAAATTTGGCACAACATTCCACAACGGTTGTTTTTTATGTCCTTGCTACCCCATATCCATTTTTTCATTCTCTGACAGCTGTCTACCGGAGTTTGTTCTGTTTGAACACATTGGTAATAACTAGCCATAGTTCAAGATTCCACATTTACCTCATGCGCATTAGAAAGATGCAAATCCCATGCCCGACCCTTGCCTACATGTCAGTGCTAGTATACCACCATCGGTGTCAAACTGTGTTGCATGTATGCTGCTCAATGCCCACAAGTGAAAATTCTTTGATTGCCCCTTATACATTAGCATGAAGCAATGTGAAGAACTGACTCAGATGCTGGATCTTGGATCATTGCAGCAGGCCTCTGACTGGTAAGTGTGAGTCCAGCCCCATTTCTTAGGATGTTTCCAGTTGTCCATCCAGCACTGGACTTGCTGATAACTTTGTAATTAATGAGGTTGCACAGCATCTTTTGTGCATGGCAACCTTGCGACATTTAATTTGCTTTTTGTGGCAGACTGAGTAGTTGGTACCACAATTTGTCTGTGTCTGCAGACTGCTGACACCTCCACTATTAAATCAGATAATAAACTGTCCTCTAGCTGTTTTTTCCATGGGTAGCATCTGGAGTCTTGAATGAACCAAGACGTGTTCGCTTTTGTTAATAATGTTGCAAAACTTCATTTTTCCTTGACTGAAAAAAGCAAATCCACTAATGGCGTGAGTGAACAGAGTGTGTTCACTGTTGAACTTTGAGGATGCAGTGGCGTGAGTGAACAGTGTGTGTTCACTTTTGAACTTTGAGGATGCAGTCTTCTGGACTTCCTCTTCCTGGCTTTCGAAAAAATCGTTTTCCATGCCTTGCCTCAAACCAGTCATAAGCATAACGCCGTCAACATCGTTTTTCACAATTACCACACTTCCAAAATCGATGGTTCTTGAAATGGCAGATGTTACAGTCATAACATCAGCATGCTATGCCTGGTCCATCTCACTGTTACATTCTCAAAATTCCTTTTTAAGCGAGATGAAGTAATTTTGTTCCATTCATTGTACAAATACTTGTCATGAGAAACTTTGTTTACAAAAAATAAAAAACATACGCAATCTAGTTTGTTGTGTTTTAGGGTGCAAAACTGACCAGGATCATATGCACCGAGACTGTAGAGCACAAAGACAAAGAGAGATGTCAAAAACAACTACATGTTAATCCCAATCAATGGAAGAGAGCTAAAACCAAGGACATGGAGAAAGGTCTATAAAATATGCCATAGAGAAACAAATGCCCTGAACTAAAAAATAAATGACTTTCGCCATATTGCTACAACAGATGAAAAGTAAAACCCAGTTGACAGTCCATGCGTCTTTCATTAAAAATGCCGATAACTCAGACAGGAAACACAAACAAGTATGTAAGTGGTTAAAGAAAGGGCATTCTGTTAGGAAATGGTGGACCATCTAAGAGTGAGCACACAGTGTTGAGGGAGCACCACTTAACAAATGGCGATGGCTAAAAAAGGCAGTGCCCGATATGCAACCTAGCTAAAATGATCTCCTCATGGCAAGAGGGCTGATAGGAGGTTGTCCAAGCCACTGGGAGAGGCTTAATAACCCGGAGCTTGTACCCATGAAGGGACAATGAGCGGTGATGCAAAAGTGACCCCACCTGCTGACAAAAGGCAACACACATATCATCAGAGGGAATGTAAGAACTAATGGGCTGAGATAGGAGGACTGCAGCCTTAGCAGCAGTGTCCTCAGTGATTCTTCCTGGGGACCAGATCGAACTACCCTCCTCCATTTGTACTGCTCCCTTGTCTGTTCAAAACTAGACTGTGGGTGTCTTTTATGCATCTGCACGTCCGTTCCTCTTACACCATCTCAATACCATCCACCATCGCAGCATCTGTTTGGCCACTGGCACCTTTAACAAAATGGCTCTGAGCACTATGGGACTTAACATCTGAGGTCATCAGTCCCCTAGGCTTCGAACTACATAAACCTAACTAACCTAAGGACATCACACACATCCACACAAGGATGCCAGTCTTGTCAGACCGATGTGGCTATGAGCCCTCATAAACATCACAATGGATCCATCAAGAGCCGGCAAGTGACAGATTTTGTGGATCTGTTGCACTAAGGCATGAATGGTGTACAGCACACAGAGGCTTTGAAGGGCACTGAGAGAGTCAGTTCAAATGATGCAATTGAAAAGCCTGTGTCGCCAGACATTTTGCGTGGTCTAATACAGGGTGAAGAGCTCTGCTACAAATACTGAGCAGTGTTCCGGAAGCCGATACTGAAAAACGTTGCTGCCAATGGCGATGGCACACCCAACAACATGGTCATTCCAAGAGCCATCACTGAACACAAAGGTACTATCAAGAAGTTCCACGCGAAGGCCGTGAAACTTAAGGCAATAGAGTTAGGTTGGAGTAGTGTCTTTAGGTAGTGAATGAAGGCCAAGGCTGCTACACAAAGCCAAGGTGGTGAAGGATTCACACCCAAGGAGAAAGTGGCAGGTAGCGTGAAGTTAAGCTGCCAGAGCAAGAGCCGAAAGCGAACTCCAGGAGGTAACAGAGAAGAGGGGCACGCCCCATACTGGAGATCAAAGGAGTCATCAAGGGAGGGGCATAGGGTGGGTAGTCACGCATGGCAGATACATGGCGTGCACAGCTACAGAAAAGAAAGTCTCAGTGGTATGACAACGGTAGTTCGGCAGCTTCTTTATACAAACTCTGAACTGGGCTAGTGTTAAAGGTAGCTGGCCAGGGTGGCTGAGCGTTTCTTGGCACTTCAGTCTGGAACTGCACTGCTGCTACGATCACAGGTTTGAATCCTGCTTCGGGCATGGATGTGTGTGATGTCCTTAGGTTAGTTAGGTTTATGTAGTTCGAAGTCTAGGGGACTGATGACCTCAGATGTTAAGTCCCATAGTGCTCATAGCCATTATGTTAAAGGTGCCAGTGGCCAAACAGACGCTGCGATGGTGGATGGTATTGAGATGGTGTGAGAGGAACGGACATGCAGATGCATAAACGACACCCAAAGTCTAGTTTTGAACGGACAAGGGAGCAGGACAAATGGAAGAGGGTAGTCCGATCTGTTCCCCAGGAAGTATCACTGAGGACACAACGGACACTGAGGGACCGCATACAGCGGGCTGTCAGGTAGGACACATGGGAGGACTAAGAAAGTTTCCTATCGAGTATGACCCCTAGGAATTTTGTAGTTTCAGTGAATGGAACAGCAACACGGGAAGATGTAAAGACGGTGGAAGAAATGGCCAGAAATTCAGTGGAAAAACAAAAGCCATGAGTGAAAACGATTCAGACATCTTTGAAGACAGTGCCCAATGAGACAAGTCAATGGAGAAGTGCAATAGACGGCAAAATTGTCAACGAAAAGGGAGCCTCATAGTAAAGGCAGCATTGTACCAGTCAATTCTGAGAAGAGAAGGGTATCACCCGAGCCGCCTCCACTTGTTTCCTATGGAGGAAGGCAGGGTGACAGTGGGAGGAGCTCGAAATCCCCGCAAATGTCGGCCCAAGGTGTTGGAGATAGCAATTGGGTCCACTATGACATCGTCTGCTGTCAGGTTGGAAATCGGGGAATGGATATTGTTCCCAGAGAGCTGTTCAAGGTTGGCCCACAAAATGGAAGAGGGAGTGAAACTGTTAAAAGAAGTAGTGAATGAAATCCAGCTAGCTTTCTTGCTATTCTGAAGAATATGACGACACTGTACACGAAACTGTTTATAATAAAGCAGTTTGCCATCATAGGGTGACAGTTAAAAATGCGGAGAGCATGTCTCCATGCGCCAATTGTGTCACGGCATACCTCACTCCACCAAGGGACTGGGACACAGCATAGTGCAGAAGAAGTGCAAGGAATGGAACGTTCTGCAGTGGTAATGATAATGTTTCTAAGATATTCTACCTGGTCATCACAACTGGGGAAATGTTGTTCGTTGAAGGTCGCCAGGGCGGAGTAAAGCCTCCAGTCGGCCTAGTAAGCTGCTGTTTGAATGTGCACATAACTGGGGTAGGAGTCAGCAAGTGGATAGCACACAGGAAATGGTCGCTCGAGTAGATGTCAGAGAGAATGGACCAGTCTAGACAATGGGCAAGCGGGGCAGTGCAGAAAGATAGGTTCAAATGGTAATAAGTGTTCGTGGAGTATGAAAGGAATGTGAGTGTTCCTTTGTTAAGGCAGAGGAGGTTAAGTTGATTAAGAGGGTCAGCCAAGAGGACACCTCTCAGATTGCTTCTGGGAGAACTGGAAAGGGGATGGTGCGCATTGTCACATAGCATCACAAAGGAGTGAGGTAGTTGCCCAGTAAGCTGGAGGAAGTCTGCCCTCTGCCCTGGTGACATCAAATGATGGAGGGATGTAAATGGAACAAAGGAAAAAGGTCAAGTGAGGAAGGAAAAGGCGAACTGCAACAGCTTGGAGCCAGGTAGATAGGTTGACTGTGTATGTCATCCCGTATGAGCAGCACGACTCCCCCCAATGAGTTGGAATGCCATCCTCAGGAGATAGGTCAAAACAGACAGAGAAGAAATGCAAGAGCTCAAAGCAGTTGTGAGGATGCAATTTTGTTTCTTGGAGGCAGAGAACACACGGACAATGCAACTAAGAGCAGCCACAAATCCACTTTGTTTGATCAAATGCTATGAATGTTCCATTAAAGGAGAGTCATAATGAGGAAAGAGGAGGAAAATAATGGAGGGGTGTCACCTTGGCGGGTGCCAAGTGCCTTCAAAGACTCACTGCTACAGGGCGCAGAGGCTGGAAAATCCTGCTTCACGAGATCTACAGAGGTGTTAGCATTCTCCTACTGTTGATCTGTGGCGCCCAAGGCAGAAAAACAGTTGATGGTGCCCACCGGCAATACGGAGTTAAGCTGGGCAAAGGTGTCAGGTGATGACGACATCGAAGAGGATCTCCAAGTCGCCAAAGGAGAAGACTGTTTACCTTTGTTTGACTTCTTGGAGCTTTCCCAATTGCCAGTGGAAGACTCAGATGTTTGTAGGTTGGAAGGGTGTAGGAAGTCTTCACGGGAGTATTCCTTCTATCATTTCTGGCCTGCCAGTTGTGAAGTTAGTGACTTCGTCCTGGGAGGTAAATGTTTGGTGGCTTGTTGCACAGCTGGACAAGGAGACGGCGATGCTACCATGATGCTGGGTGATTTCACAATTGCAGTGCTGAATTTGAGGTCGTATGTCTGCTTGGCCAGGTCCTTCATGTAGCAAGAACAGTACTGCAAGTGCCAGATGGTAGTATGCAGGGTTTGCTACTAGCCAATAACTTGCATGCGGTAGGGCACTTTCTCCTTTATCCAGATCTCCTGGACAGTCCACCCATCAAGGTTAAAGGCACAATCTAGAGAGGCAGGGGCATGGTGGCCATTGCAGTTGATACAGTGGGGAGAAGGTGGACAATCACCCTTGTGCACACTACTGCCATAGGTTACACATTTGGCCAGGTATCAACAAGACATTCAAATGCAATTGAAACGATGACACTGGTAGAAATGCATCAGGTTTGGAATGTACGGTCGGACCATGATATTATTTAAAAAAAAGAAAAGAGTGGGTAGGGGCACTAAGGGTGCATCTAACCCGATGGGCGGCAATGTCACCCCAGTGATAGACGCATGATTGGATTTCTGCCTCGGCTAGACCATCAAGCAGCCCAGTGTAAACACCACCAAAGGAAGTTCTCATAATTAAATTTCCCCCGAGACATTTAAGTTTCATCTACCACAGGAAGAATTCAGAGTTCTATGGGCCTTGAAATAAACATGACAGCCATTGAGAAGCAAAGCGGCAAGCAGTTGTGCTTCAGAATCACCGAAAGCAAGGTGCCATTGAGTAAACGAGAGGAGGATTTCACAGGACCTGCAATTGCATTGACACCTTTAAAGGACTGACAGTCTTCAGTATGCAAAAACATGAGCAACCGTTGTGCAGCTGGGAGGGTCTTTGAATCAGAGCTTCTTTCCATTTAGGTTTGTAGACATTGACTCATTGCGAGAAAATCCACCACAATTGCCAGCGTCTCTGACGGTGCGCTCCTTCCATTTGCATTGACACCTTTAAAGGACTGACAGTCTTCAGTATGCAAAAACATGAGCAACCGTTGTGCAGCTGGGAGGGTCTTTGAATCAGAGCTTCTTTCCATTTAGGTTTGTAGACATTGACTCATTGCGAGAAAATCCACCACAATTGCCAGCGTCTCTGATGGTGCGCTCCTTCCAACTGCGGACCCACCTCAGAGGGGGTTGCACCTGCCTTTAGTGATTGTTCACACCCCCTGAACACCTGACAGGGACCAATTGGCAATTTGGGAAGGTAGCAGCTCAGCCCCCTGGGTCTGGCCTGTACCACGGGTTACCTTTGAAACCTACCTGTTGACCCGGGGCTGGGAATTATGTGTCACTCAGTCACATGTTACACGTCAGATGCGTGGGCTGGCCTTCAGGAGTGCACCAGGAGCAAGAAGAGAAAGAGGAGCCTCAAACATCCAAGCAGAGGAAGGATAGGAAAAGGTGAACAAAGAAAGGAAAAAAAGGAATGAAAAACAGTGGCGACTGTTCTTATGTCAGCTTCTGAAAATGTGGAACACATTTCCAAAAACACCCCTGACATGTTCACCAAGGGACAGGAACAGGATAGACATACGTCATGGAAGTGAAAAGATGCTGCAAAGGCTGGGGCCCCACACGGTAGCCAAGCATGAACCCACCAAAGAGCAGGGAGCCCCCGGGGGGAAAGGGGGGGGGGGGGATGTGCAATCTGTGCCGCACAGTAAGCTGTTCAGGTACAGCATGTAACATAACATACAGTGTGGGGCAAATAGAAGTGGCCCAGATGAGTGGATACAATTGGATGTGAATGTATGCATATAATCACAGCCCCAGCAGGAGGGAGTAACAGCGCATACAGCTGACCGAACCTTTGAACACATTTATGGAATCTTCACACCTGACAGTTGTTAGAAGTCAGTCTGGTTGCAGCCCTAGCTAGCCTGTCAGGTCACCTTATCTGTCTGTGTGCAATTGTTTTGTGTGGACAGTCCGCAAGCCTTAAGTGTATTGCAACAACCCTCAGTCTTCAAGAACTGCAGCAGAACATTTCGGATGAGGCTATAGCAATTCCGGCAATCACCTTCAATCTGCCTTCAGGAACCTGCTGGCCAAGTCCCAAAAGATGAATGGTGGTCACTCATCTGCTACAGTCTGGTTATTACTGTATTTCCTCCCCCTGCTGTGTTTCTTTGTACCCTGGAGTGCTGTTCTCCACAATGCAAAGATGATGTGACTTATCAAATGAAAGTGCTGGCAGGTCGACAGACACACAAAATTCAAGCTTTCGCAACAAACTGTTGCCTCATCAGGAAAGACGAAAGGATGTGGGTTTTAAGGGAGAGGGTAAGGAGTCATTCCAATCCCGGCAGCAGAAAGACTTACACACACACACACACAAGCAGACATATTTAAAGACAAAGAGTTTGGGCCTTCCCTCTTTCCTGATGAGGCAACAGTTTGTTGCGAAAGCTTGAATTTTTTTTGTGTGTGTGTGTGTGTGTGTGTGTGTGTGTGTGTGTGTGTGTGTGTGTGTGTGTGTGTGTGTGTGTGTGTGTGTGTGTGTGTGTGTGTGTGTGTACCTGCCAGCACTTTCATTTGGTAAGTCACATCTTTGTTTTTAGATATATTTTCCCTACGTGGAATGTTTCCTTTAACAAACAAAAGTGCTTAAAATCATGGTATTGTGCTCAATCTCAAACTCATTTTTTGACAAACTGTAGTGCCCTTGATACTGGGTGAAGCAAGAAAGCAGTCGTAATCAAATCTGTAGAGAATTTTGTGCTCTTTTAAAAAGGAAACATACCAAAGCACTAGAAGCACAAGACTTACTTTTTTTAATCTGAATGAAGTCTGAAAGTTTGGAAGGTTTTTTACCACGGAAAGTTTAGCCAAAAAAATTTGCAACATAGGCTTTTTTCTGACCATTTAGACTGTCTACATACTTTAGTGCAATCACTGGGCTGCACTCTACATGGGCACGACTGCTAACCGTTCACATGCATTGTCACTGCCAAACTATGCCCAACTGGCAGCTGGATTGCGGAGTAACTGAACATGCCACCCAACATCACAGTCACTATTATGACTGTTTCACAGACTGCCAGTTGGACAATTCCCACAAACACCGTTTTCTGAATTTTGCAGTTGGGAACTCTCCCTACAACATATCCTTCAGTCCCACAAACCCCTGGACTCAACTTTCGCTAGTCACTATTCACCTGCTGATCTCTTTCCCTACTCCCATTACAGTACACATATGCCTTCTACCCAAGAAAGGCACCTGCAACTCCCATTCACACTTCCCTGAGCACAGCCACCCACTTCTGCACCCAGCAGCCCTATCTTGTAGCCAGCAGATCCCTGCACACTCCCACAGGCAATAACATCATCATCCTCCACCTCTAACCTACTAGACTAGCCCTCTCCCTCACTGCCCCATTTCACCTCATCTCTACCACCAACACCAGCAGGTAGTTGCAGCACATGTCAAATGCAATCAGGCCCTAATGACTGGAAGGTGCACTTGCTCACAAGCCAGTGCCCATCTGAAGTATCTATCCAAAAAAGATTGGAAATACTTTTTGATGTAAAGTCTCCTGACATGCCTATAGTAGCCGACAATATTTCCATGTACAGTAGAGCTTGATCAAACTGATCATTACATACACGAGGCCACACCTGTTTGTGCCTCATCAAAATTTGGTCATCTTGTTTTACTCATTTACTGTAGCCTTCACAGTCTTAACTTGCTGGTAATATTCAATATTTTCTAATACTAACCAGAATCTATTTCTTCTTATATGAGGAAATAGTTTTACAAAAGCTCTTGTAGTCATGTACTTCTAAATTTAATTCTTGTCTTCCTTATTTCCTTGTAAAATGAATACATTGGTAGTAATATATCTTACCTTTCAAAATCCATTCTGCTCATTAACAAGAATTTTTGAAAATCTTTGTGTCCATACTATATACAAGCTAGAAGCCGAGTTGAGAAAACATACCTCATATTTTGATAATATTGGATTCTTCCATTTGGATTACATTACAAAATTTTTGAAAACTGACTAAGGCTAAGGCTAAAAGAAACAGTCATCAAAAATGAGTCTTCTCTGTCCATGTCTCCCTTTACCATTTTGCATTTTTAAAGTTTTAGAAGTAGTACTGACTAACAGTAAATATAAACACCACCTACATTGAAAGCTAAGAAACCTTTTTGAGAAGGTAATCACATGGATGAATACCGAAAGCTGAGACAGCAACCCAGTGCAAGAAGTTAAGTCTGCAAAGTGGACAGAATACATTGAAGGGTTATACAAGCTAAACTTTAAAACGATATTACGGAAAGGGAAGAGGCAGCAGATTTGATCTGACAGTATACGGCAGGAAGAATTTCAAAAAAATAGCGAAATATTTACAATATAATGAGAACACTTGGTATGCAAGATACATGGAGACAAGTCACTAAATACTCTTAGATTTCAGGCAGGGAATTGCTGAGAAGTGTGAATACTACCAATCACTTTAACAAGCCATTATTACAAAGCAGTAACAAATCATTTGTAGACTGAAGACTTACATAGAGAAGAATGGGTTTAGGAAGAGTGAACAGATGAGGAAAGACTATCTTGGATATGTTGATAGAAGGCAAATCCACCTTCTGGTGCTTCACTAAATTTTGTCTTTAAATCTGAATCACACTGGATCTCATTATCTCCATTTATCTATGATTAGGTACCAATTCTATACTGTATAAACTGAGGAGTACAAAGGAAACTTCCCAAACAATTTAAAGTTTGTAAATGTTGATTCAAACTCATTTCCAAGATTCAAGAGATTTTTTGCTGCACGCACGCGCAGGAAAAGAAGGTCAGATCATAAACATGATAAAGTTAAAGCATTCACATATACGCTAGTCTTGCAGGTAATGCATTATTTTCTATCAAACATGCAAGATAATCAAATTTTGTTGGAAAAAAACATTGCGCACACACATTCTCTCTCTCTCTCTCTCTCTCTCTCTCTCTCTCTCTCTCTCTCTCTCTCTCTCTCTCTCTCTCTGCAATGTTTTTTTTCCCAACAAAATTTGATTATCTTGCATGTTTGATAGAAAATAATGCATTACCTGCTTTTCCTGTAAGACTAGCTTACATGTGAATGCTTTAACTTTATCATGTTTTTTATGATCTGACCTTTTCCTTGGATTCAAACCTGAAGTCTTTTGCTGTATCAACAATTAAGGATAACTCTCATAACCACATTTTGTAAATATCTTGTATTTACCTTTTAATAAAGACTGGCATATTTGCTGTTTCATACCACATGGCACAGCATTGCCAATGTACCTCACCACAGCATGACCAAACAATGTGTGGTGTTTAGCCCACGAAGAAAGCAGAGAACTGTCACCAATTTGAATCAACATTTAATGATATTAGTTTCTTTTAGATACAAGTTTCAACCAACACCTTTCCACACAAAACTTATTTATGTTTAATACAATGCATATGATGAATCCAAGATTTCTCACAAATTTTACTTTTCCAATAACGCAGTAAATTTGTTTATTTTTCAGTCTTCATAGAAGCTCCATCTGTAGTTACAGGAGTTCAGTTTGACCAAAGCAGTTTGTAATTGTTTCAGGGGTGTTTAGCACAGTAACTGATCACTGTGCCAAAGTTGGGATTGCTGTTCAGTGTCCAGTAAGTCTTGTGTTATCTACAAACAAAATTGATTCTGTAGAGTTGTTAGCAAATTTGGCACAAATTTTGCTGAGGTCTTTCTGAGGTCCAAATGTTCTGTCAAAATCAGAATGAATGGATCCAATACTAATTTTAACTTCAGCTGCATGTTCTCCAGTTGCAATTGGTCTATCTTGCACCACCAGGGTCTTTACACGATCAACAACAACTTCATATGTTTATGTTAAGGGCCTACCTGAACATTCATGATTTAGTGGCCATCTGAAGAACTTATACCACTTACCTTCGTGGTACCAATTGCTGTGTTCCCAAACACCTGTCTGATTTTATTATAAAAAAAAAGGTCTGAATTTTTTGAATGGCCTTAATACCTTCTGAAGTTAAGAGTGTAACAATGCAACTTTTTTTCTCTTGTCCCCGATCTTTATGGTCAGACTAATTTCCTCCTTAACATTCCCAAGTTATTTGTGGAGAAAAAACAAGAAGCAAGAACATTATGTAACTTTATTTTAAAAAGTTATTACAGCAATTTACTACAATATTTTCTTACCACAGTAAGACGTTAAGCAGCACTGGGAAAGTGACATTTTAAAAATACATGCTACATATATACATATAGTATTGAGGTAAACCTCTTAACTGTACACCCATGCAAAAACCAGACACACACACACACACACACACACACACACACACACACACACACACACACACACACACACACACACACACACACACACACACAGAATTTTACATCATAAATATTCCTTGTGTAAAAGGAGCAAACACAGCAGTCCTTCAGATCATTGTAAAACATTAAAGCTGAATACAAAAAGTGAGCCAATAAAGGTTTCTAAATGTCAAAATACACAACTAAAAACAATGTGAATGTATTGTGTAAATAAATGAATATGAAATATCACAGACTGTGAAACACAGATCTCATCTGGGCAGCTGTATGAATTAAAAATTAACCTCAGGTATTTGTACATTTATTATTTTCACATGCTTTTAAGGAAGTCTTCAGTAGCTGTGAAAACTCAGCATATGGGTGCATCCCTAGGTGCAAGTAGAGAGACACAATGCCACCTGAAAAAAACCAACGGTAAAATATCAGATCATACAGACTGGCAATTTACATTTCAAGAAATATTGTCTTTATAGGTTTTTTTAGACAAAGCAAACAATTTTGTGTCAGTACTACAGTGTTTTTAGGAACAAAAAATTTCCAGTTATGCTTTTATTAGAAAAAGGGAACTTACTGAAAAGTGCGAACCAATTTCCTTACTATTTTATTCACTTTAAGTTAAAGACATGGACATACAAAAACTATTAGTGCATTTAGACAAATGCAAACTTCTACAGTCTGCTTTCTAAATTGGGACAGTGAAGTATGCACTCTTCATCTACACAATTACTCTGCAATTGCAAAGTGCGTGGCAGAGGGTTTGTCAAACCCATTGCAAAGTGCGTGGCAGAGGGTTTGTCAAACCCCTTTCAAGTTATTTCTCTACCCTCTCACTAACAACACGTGGAAAAACTCATTCAAATCATCCTGTGCGAGCTCTGATAGTGGCTATCAATAAAATAGTCACATTCTAAGAAGAAAGATGGTGATTGAAATTTCAAGAGGAGATCCTGCTGTAAAGCAACGCCTTTGATTGCCACTTCAATTTGTGTATCATCTGTGGCACTCTCCCATATTTCACTATAATAGAAAACAAGCTGCTGCTATTTGAACTTTCTTGAAGTTCTCCGGCAGTCCTATCTGAAGCAGGACCTACCCCGCACAGTAATACTCCAGAAGAGGACATGCAAGCATAGTGTAGGCAGTCTATTAGACCTGTTATATTTTCTACATGTTCTACCAATGAATGACATTCTTTGGTTTGCCTTCCCACAACATTATCTATGTGAGCATTGCAATTTAAGTTACTTGTAATTGTAATCCCTAAAAATTTAGTTGACTTAACAGTCTGGATTTGTGCGACTTGTTGGGCAACTGAAATGTAGCGTGACTAAATAATCAAAAGCAAAGTTATCCACATACACACCAAATGAACAATTCCCATGCCATACAGATATCTTGTCTAAATGATTGTTCTTTTGATGACTATTAGGCAGTAAATGAGGAACCTGCAAACAACCTAAGAGGGCCACTCAGATTGTCTCCTATATATGATCAGGAACAGCATATAGTATCTAACATCCTTGAAACACCAGTTATTTCTCTTATTCTGTTCTATGATTATCCATTAATTACTAAGAACTGCGACGTTTTTGGCAGGCAATTTTCTTGTGCTGTGTACTGAAATTGATTCAACATTTCAAATTTACAGAATGCTTCACAAACTTCATACGTCAATTCAGCAACAAATGATTATATGGGGCTGGGCAGAGCACCACTTGTACGAAGCTAATTAAATTTGTTTCAATTTATCACTGATACCTGTAAAAGGCCTTTATTTTTCATAACACCTTTTGTAAATAGTTTCAATGGAAAATCTGAGTATGCAATGTGGTTGTAACTAAAATTTCTCTACTTGACAGGGTCATGGAAACATGATTTTAAGACAATGAAACTTTGTGGAAACATTTTTAAGGAAATATGGAAGACAGAACAGATCAAGCACTGAAAGAAACATGAAAGGGTAACATTAACTGCATATCCTGTTTACATTCCAGGTTACAAATGTTTCTTAATGTGACTGCCATCTGCATCAGCCTGATATGCTCTGGAGTATTCTATTACTGCCCGAAAGAACGGTTAACCAAGGAATGTTTAGTTGTCATGACATCTTGTGCACCACTAAAAATCTCACTATGAGGTCACCAACCTCAGCCATGGGAACAGTTACTCCAGTTTGTAGCACAGTTAACCAATGTGCTCTCCCAGAAGCAACTTGTCAGTTAATTCGAACTTCCAAACTATGTTCAACCCCAGCACAGAAAGAATACCTACCCATATTTCTATAACCGATCTACACTTGTTAAGAGCAGCAGCACAATTGCAGCTTTATCGAAACAGCTTTATGAGTGAAGCTTTACTCACCTAGCCCAGGCTCATGCTGACTCTGCAACTGTCATGCACAGTTACATGTGTTTCAATCTCATGTCCACACTAGTACCAAAGTCTAATGCTAAGTCACGACTAATCATACCAACAACACAAATCCTGCAATGGCCAATCTGAATTTTATTACTGTCACTTGGGCACCCAAATGTTAAATAGTTTTATGTCTCCACCACCTCCAGTTGAACATCCTGTATGTACCACCACATTACTCTCAGATTAGGCCTGCTCCAAATGGCTGACTTGCCTAGAAGGCAGTAGGAGTAGCAAAATATGATTGTGGGACTATCAAATTTCTAATGCCTCCAGCCATTATGGCCAGTTTTAATTTTGATGTTCTGCTTTATCCAGGCAACACCTGCATGATGTTTTGAGTGAGCCCCTTCCACACTTACAATTTGGAGGGGAGGAAAAGAGTCAGGGGTTCTGGGAATCTAACCAGGGTCCTCCCAAATCAAATGTGTCAACACTATCCACTGTACCAATTCCATAGCAGTGATTATACTGTTCAGGTTAATACAATGTGATGTTAACATTTGCAACTATCTCTAAATATGACCAAAATGGCATAATACACTATTCATATGAAGTAAACTATTATACCCATTGATATACAAATTTGGTAAACAGTATTCCCACTGCCTGTTTTCAGTTTGACTAAAGTAGGTCACATGATCATAATAATATCCATTACTGCAGTTCATTTTAACATTCTGACAAAGTATTGCATATTTTGTGTTTATACTGACATTTTTCAAGTTGTTGGGTATTCTTGACAATTCAATTACAAAATTTGTTAATAACACTGTACATTGCTTTTTGGCGAAATCTCAATTGTTCCAATAATACTTTACCAGCAATATTCTCTGAAGTCCTAACTAAACCCTACCAAACACAAACAGTCACATTCACTCCAGGATTGTGTAGCTATGGATTAATTTATTTTCCTTTTGGCTCACACAGTGACAAACTGCAGCAAGTCTGTCAATACATTATCTTTATTTTCTAGTTTATTTCTTATGAAATTACACAACACTTTTAAAAGTTAGTGCCACTTTAACAGATTCTGGGATGTTACTTTAGCAGCTTGCAGACACACAGAAGAGCTGAGAAATTTCAATCTCAGTTGCACAAAATATTGCTTCAAATTTACTATTAATAATAATTATTCTAGTACCAGCATTAAGTCCACGTGCATTTCATTACAAATTTGGAAATATGACCAAGTTATACAAATGGACGTAGGCATCATTATATAGTGAGATTTCTTTAAGGAACCATGCCTTCTATCTCTGTATAAGGTTCCAATATGTCTATTACAATATGTAATGTGAAATTAGCACAACAACACTAGTGAGCCTCTGAACTCTCAGTGAGATTTCATGTGAGAACAAATTTAACACTGTAGTAAATCCTGCTAAATATACTGGTATCAGATGCTTATTTCTGTGTCATTATGCTGGCCACTACATAACTCATTTTTATCAGAATAGCTCCAATTCACTAACAGCCCTTACACTCATAAAATGAATTTGATAAATATCACTGAAGATAATAGGTTTGGAGCAAGATTCAGCACAACCACAGTTTTTATAACACTAAAGTCATTTCCATAAAACTTATTTACATTGTGCTGGGGGCAATTTTTTTTTTTTTTTTTTTTTTTTTTTTTTTTTTGGTGAGGTTTAAGGGCACTCAACTACTGAGGTCATTAGCGCCCAGTCACAGTTGTTAGAGCACATGGAATCTAGTAAAACTCAAGGGGAGGGGGTGACACCAGAAAGTCCTGACAAAGATGCAGATAAAATAAAGTTACCGTATTTACTCGAATCTAAGCCGCACCTGAAAAAATGAGACTCGAAATAAAGGAAAAAAATTTTTCCCGAATCTAAGCCGCACCTGAAATTTGAGACTCGAAAATCAGGGGGAGAGAAAAGTTTTAGGTCGCACCTCCAAATCGAAACAAAGTTCGCCTAGTTGTAATATGAGACAATTTAGGTCGAATGAATGACGATACAGCTGCAGTCGTAAGCTTAGCAGTTACGGTTTACCAGGTAGCCATTGCTACGCGTCACGCGCTCCATCCGTATTTATACGGATATCCTTCCTTTTTCACGTGCTTCGTCTGGTTTGAATTGATTGCTTATTTTTCTTTGATCTGATAAGTGCCGTTCTCTTTGTTATAGATGTTTACGTCACTCTAAGCTGAAAATGCATTACTGTACTGTGTCATGCATTGTTTGTCACATTCTGATAGTGCGTGTTTACGGCCTGTCGCCGCTCGCGGCGTGGCTTGCTTTTGTGCGCGCTACTGCCGCTTACAAACAAAAAATAGAGGAGTCGTCTCATTAGCAAAACATTTGTTGTTACTTACACTACTTCTTTCTCTGATAATGATCAACAAGAACCAAATAATAGACTGCGTATGATAGATTATGTTCTGAACGAAATTTTAGCGAAAATTTTTCCTTCGTTTGAAAATCTTTGCAGGCGCCTCTTTAGTTCATTACATTCTGCACAGAAATTAGAGTCATCTTAGATTTAAAAATCTAGTCAGTTGCCGTGCTTCATTTCTGACTGTATCACTATCAGGCATAAGAATAATACGAATATAAACATGACATGATATATGTATATT
Source organism: Schistocerca serialis cubense (assembly GCF_023864345.2). Lineage (NCBI taxonomy): Eukaryota > Metazoa > Arthropoda > Insecta > Orthoptera > Acrididae > Schistocerca > Schistocerca serialis. The sequence continues at coordinate 433,349,844 of NC_064644.1, read as the reverse complement.
CTTCCGCGTTTGCTGTTGTCTCACTCTAGTTTCGTAGTTTATTAGGCAGACAGGATTTAAATGAGATAGTAGCAAACACGAAACAATACATGGCAAAATGTTTATATTCGTATTAATCTTATGGCAAAGAGAATACTACATGTGATTCACAATTCATAAAAGCTCCTATTAGCAACCATCTCTTCTCACAGGTAGGAAAAAATTCAGAACGTAGAGTTGGCCATATTGACAAATATCCCAAACAGTCTTGCCAGTCGGATTTTCGTAGTACATTGAAATGCTGCTACATTCGAAGATCAACAATACAGAATTTGTATTTACTTCGTTGGATAATGTACCAAGACGCAGTGGTCGAAACTCTGGGCGGAGGAAAAAGGCTCGTCTTCCCCCCTTTTTTTTTTTTTTTTTTAATTTATTTACTGACGCAGAGATTTTGGTACCAGTATTTATCTTTGTGCCCTACAAAGCATGCCTGTGTGGCGCTACATATATTCGACGGCAGAAGTTAGTTGTGGCGGCACCCACCAACATTTTTCAGAACTCCTGCTTGCTTTGCACTCGATTCTAAGCCGCAGGCGGTTTTTTGGATTACAAAAAACCAGGAAAAAAGTGCGGCTTAGATTCGAGTAAATACGGTAGATGTCTTTGGACAAGCCAGTCAAAGTTATAAAACGTAGAACACTAGCAGCTGCTCGAGCGTCATCAGCTAAAATATCCGGTAAAGTAGATGGCAGGGACAGGACAACACGAGATTGACTAAAGCGGGGACACGACGATAAAACATGGCGCACTTAATGCTTGAGCACAAGGGCACTGCGGGGCTGGGTCACCGGAGAGCAGGTAGCGGTGGCTAAACTGGCAATGCCCAATCCGCAACCTGGTCAGAAGGACCTTCTCGCCGAGATGGTCGGGAGGAGGTTGTCCAAGCAGTTGGGAGCGGTTTTACTGCCCGGAGCTTGTTTCCTTGGAGGAATGACCAAGCATCCCACCACAACAACACAAGCCTCTTACAAACAACCCCACGAACGTCAGATGACGGGACACAATGGGAGGCTGGTCGAGGCAGGAGGACTGCAGCCTTGGCTGCAGCATCAGCAGCCTCATTCCCAGGCACTCCTACACGTCCGGGAACCCACAGAAAGCTGACAGGAGAGCTATCATCGGCGAAAGAATGTAGGGACTGCTGGATCCGTTGCACCAAGGGATGGACCGGATAGGGAGCTCCAAGGCTCTGAAGAGCACTGAGTGAATCAGAGCAGAATACATGTGATGAATGGCGGTGGCAGCGGGCATACTGAACGGCCTGATGGAGAGCAAAAAGCTCGGCCGTAAAGCTGGAACATTGGTCGAGGAACCGGTATTTAAAGGCGGCGGCCCCTACGACAAAGGCACAGCCGACACCATCATCAGTTTTGGAGCCATCGGTGTAAATAAAGGTGTGACCGGCAAGTCGAGCACGAAGTGAGCAATACACTGCAGCCGGAGTACCCTCCTTCGGGAGTGAGCTGAGGTCGAGAAATATGAACCGGAACCTGGAGCCAAGGTGGTGTCGGGCTCTCACCCTCTCTGAAGGTGGTAGGGAGGGCAAAATCCAATTGTCGAAGCAGGCGACGGAAGCGGACTCCAGGGGGCAGCAGGGCAGACACATACAACCCGTACTGACGGTCTAGAGAATCGGCGAAGCAGGACTGATAAGAGGGGTGGTCGGGCATTGACAACAGCCAGCAGGCATACCGACACAGCAGTACGTCGCGCCGGTAGGTCAATGGTAATTCGGCAGCTTCAGCATAAAGACTCCCGACAGGACTAGTGTAGAAGGCTCCGGTCACAAGACGTAACCCCCAATGGTGGATGGAGTTGAGACGGCGTAAGAGGGATGGCCGAGCAGACGAAGCTCCCATAATCCAGCTTCGATCGGACTATGGACCGATACAAGCGAAGCAGGACAGTGCGATCCGCTCCCCAAGATGAACCACTAGGAACTCTGAGGACATTAAGGGAACGTGTACAACGGGCCGCCAAATAAGAGACATGCGGAGACCAGCAAAGTTTCCTGTCCAATGTGAGCCCTAGAAACTTTGTTGTTTCCACGAATGGGAAAACAACGGGACCGAGATGTAAGGATGGCGGAAGGAACGCTTTATATCGCCAAAAGTTGATACAAACCGTCTTCTCTTCAGAGAACTGGAAGCCATTTGCCACGCTCCGTGAGTATAGGCTGTCTAGACAACGCTGAAGGCAGCGCTCCAGGTGGCATGTTCTCTGGGGACTGCAGTAGATCGCGAAGTCATCGACAAAGAGAGAGCCCGAGACATTAGGTGGAATGCAATCCATTATTGGATTGATCGCGATGGCAAAAAGGGCTACGCTCAAGACGGAGCCCTGAGGCACTCCATTCTCATGGAGGAAGACGTCGGACAATACGGAACCCACACGTACCCTAGACTTTCAATGCGTTAAAAAGGAATCGATAAAAAGGGGCAGGCGACCGCGTAGGCCCCACCTGTGCATAGTGCGGAGGATACCTCCTCTCCAACAGGTATCATGAGCCTTCTCCAAATCGAAGAACACGGCTACCGTTTGGCGCCTTCGCAAAAAGTTGTTCATGATGAATGTCGACAAGGTCACAAGGTGGTCAACAGCGGCGACGAAAGCCGCATTGGACATTGGACGGGGGGGAAGAGGATTTGGAAGGGAGGGATTTGGGAGGCGGAGGCATAGACCCCGGATAGGGGGAGGAGGTGGAGGGGGGGGACAGGATAGGGGTGAGGATACCATGGAAGGAGTGGACACAACTGAGGCAAACGAAGCGGTCAACGTCACGGGATGGAGGCGGTCATACTTCTTCCTGGCCTCAGAATATGAGAGACGATCCAAAGTTTTGAGTTCTTGAATCTTCTTCTCCTTCTGATACGCGGGGCAGTCTAAGGATCTAGGCGAGTGGATGCCAGGACAATTAACGCACCGAGGTGGTGGGGTGCATGTATGTTCCTCACGAAGAGGACGTCCACAATTGCCACAAAGGGGCTCAGCCTCACACTGTGACGACATGTCCCCAAAGCGCAAACACCGAAAACATCGCATAGGAGGCGAGACGTAAAGTCGCACGTCGCACCGGTAGCACATCACCTTTACCTTCTCCGGGAGAACGTCCCCCTCGAAGGCGAGGATAAAGACCCCGGTGTCGATGCGACGGTCTTTGGGACCGCGCTAGACTCGCCGGACGAAACGCACGCCTCGGCGCTCCAGGTTGGCCCTGAGCTCCTCATCAGATTGCAGCAGGAGGTCCCGATGAAAAATAACCCCCTGCGTCCTATTCAGTGCCAGATGCGGGACAATGGACACTGGGATGTCCCCTAGTCGGTCGCACGCCTGGAGCGCCGCCGACTGTGTGGCGGAGGTGGTCTTTATAAGAACGGACCCCGAACGAATTTTACTGAGAGCCTCGATTTCCCCGAAGATGTCCTCGATGTGCTGAACAAAGAACATGGGCTTGGAGGTGGCGAACTTCCACCATCGGTTCGAGAACAGACCAAATAGCGGGGGAAGTACTTCGCCCCAAGCCGGCGGGCCTGTCCTTCCTCCCAAGGAGTGGCCAAGGGGGAAAGAGCAGGAGAACCAGAACCAGAGACAGTACTTTTCCTTTTGAAAGACTCGGCCGCAGAGTGACCTGATACATGTTGACGTTTCATCTGCGAAACGTCCGCCCCGATACCACCCACTCCGACCAGGGGCTCTCCCCACGGGCGCCACCCAGCCTCAGCAAGGGCCACCTGGCAGGATGACCGTTGCCAGGAGTCCTGATGCCCCAAGGAGACGGGCATCTACTCCTTGGCCGACGTGGGGAGGGTGCAGCTCAGGTATCGGCAGTACGATCCCTGTGTTGTCAGGGGGCTACAACCTAGAGGGTACATGACGACCCCACCACAATGGGCTGGCTACCGTGCTGGATTTCTGGTGCCATGGAAAGTCCATCATGATCGTAGGTGCAGATGGGGATGCACTATGGGCGTAACTTGTACAACCCATCAGGCGTTTAGGCCCAATTTGAGGAATAGTGGGTACAGTTACAATGCCGTTACAATGCTGAGTGCCAAGGTCTTAGTGCACTGAGGACCAGTGGTACACCACGTAAGGCGCCCTTCCCCAAAAAGGCTCTTACTTCTGTAGAATTTTGAAAAATGGAGGTCAAACCCCAAGGGGGACCATCACATCGAAGGCCGAAACGGTTGAAACTCCTTTTAGTCGCCTCTTACGACAGGCAGGAATACCTCGAGCCTATTCTTTTTGTCAATGTACAAAAAGACACACACACACACACACACACACACACACACACACACACACACACACACACACACACACACACACGAGATTACTGGGCAGGGAGCACTACTTTTGTAGTGTGTGGAGTAAGTTGAGAATGTGGGTCCACTGAGGGGCGTGCTTAGGATAAATCCACACAGCTGTGCAAATTCCTGTGTCCTTGGTGGTTTAGGGGTTAGAGTGGGTAAGCAGGAGATCCTGGGTTCGAATCCTGGCTGGGAGCACATTTTCAACTCTCCCCATTGATTTCTATCAACACCCTGTACACAAGAAATTTCATTAATTTTATTTTTTAATGGTGTAACCTTAGAGACACTGATCTTCTTTAAAGACATCTGCATTTTCTCACATTGGGGCCACAACATTGATCACCATAGGTCTAAATGGAGAAGTGTGGTTAGTACTTTAAACTTTGTTCCAAACTAAGCACAAACCACAATTTTTATCATAATTCTGAACTCTTCTCGCTTCAAGAAAATGAACCTTGCTCACAAAATCTAGTCTGAAGCTGTGGCACAGTACTTATTAGGAGTAAGTCATTGAACAACACCACCTGCCACAAACCAGTAACTTGTCCCAACTCTAGACTTGACAGCCTATTTCCATCAAGTAAAAGCTATACAGGACTTTGACCTGTTTGGTTGCATGAAGAAACTCCTGGCCAGACAATGCTTTGCAACAGATGCATAAGTGTGCACCTCCCACCAAATTTGGCAATTTTCTTACAAAGAGGAGCCTCATCTGGGGGGTAAACATTGTCATTGTCAGCATCAACGCTGTGGTGTTTCTCATGAAAGGCATGATGCTAGTTAACCAAATTTTTAATATAGGTTGCAGCATTAACAGTGGTCCTGTGTTCAGCAAAGTCCACCAATAACACACTACACATATCTCTGAACACAGTCACAAACACTTTCCTAGCAGATTAAGCCACTTTGAATTTTTTTCCTATTGGGAACTAGCACATTTCCACTCCATACATGCCTGCTTCGTTTTGGGTGTGTGAACACATCACCAGTCACAATTTCTTTCAGAAAATTGTGCCGTTCTGTGTCATTAAGGTGCTAAGTGATTCTAGCTTTTCATTTGCTGTCCCTTGTGGTTGTCAGGGTTTTAGGTACACCAGCAAGTGCCAACTTCACGAAATTTCAACATACCACAAACAGTATTTTACACAGCACCATAGGAAATTGAGCTGCTGTGAAAAGGTTCACACTTTGACATGCCGGTTATTCAAAATTGCTGCCTCAATGGCTCCAACATTCTGTTTGGGTTGCAACTGTTATTAGCTTTATTTAATACAAAACTGCAGAAAACTTAATGTAGAGACACTTTAGTACATATGCTTACACAACTACAGGTTTAAATTCTTTTGATAATTACCAAATATTTGAAGTGCTGTTAATTTTGAAAAATTAATCATTTGGCGACTTAACTGCTTTTATTAAATGACCATTTGACAGCACTGCTGCGGTCAGCCATTAAATTTCTTTAATTTGAGTATGTCAGTTCGTGTATTCTTTACTTACCTGTGAGATTTATATTTCTCTCTTATTGCTTGTTGAGGATGTGTTGCAGACTCCCCAAATGTTTTTTGCAAAGATTCAATACAAGGTTTCAGATCTGCCAGTGAGTAACCAGAGAAAGTTTCAAGTTCTTGAGGCCAGACTGTCTGCTCTAGCGTGTGTCTAGCTAATGCAATTGCTGCTCCTGCCCTCACAGATGGTAAATACTGGAGATAAGGATCACCTTCCACTAAAGTTAATTCACTCAGGTACTGCAAAGTACAGAACAAATAAATAAGATCTGCACTTGCCACTTTTGAGTAAGAAACAAGTTTCAAAAGACTGTGCTGGAAGTTTTCAACAATGGAAACTCCAGCTTGGAATATCAACAGTGTTAGCCAAAGGATAGATTGCTACTCACCATCATAGAGATGCCATGTTGAGTTACACATTTAGCTTTTGGCCAAAGTCTTCCTCAGAAAAGGAAGTGGCATGCACCATCTCCGGCCAGAATGCAACTGTCAGACTCAAGGAGTGGGTCAGGGAAGAGGGACGGATAGCAGGATGCAGGCGGGGGTAAAGTATTATCAGCTGGGACTAGAAAGAGGCATGACAAGACTGCCAACAGGTACAGCATTGGGAAGCTGCGGGAGCAGGAAGTCCCAGGGGGAGACTTGTGGAGTGGAAAAGAAGGAGCAGGTAAGGGGAAAATGGGTGGATGCTTTGGCAGAGGGTGAGGGGATATAAATGGGGAGGTCGTCTTTACAATGTGTTGCAATCTATCCTTTTCCTAATATTGTTAGAAGTTAATTTTGATAGATTTGTACATTACAGCTTAATTATAAACTTTAAACATTCATAACAAAAACTAATGTTCCAGTGATGTCCGTATTACTTCAGTTACTTATTCACAATTTTTTTCCTAAATTTATACTAAATACCGACAACAGCAAAAAACTTTTTCTTCAGCACTAACTATTAAAATACCAGTAATTATGGCAGACTAGAACATCAGTACTCTCCAAGTCTATTTAATAAATTAGTCCCAAACAGCTTCAACAATCTAACTGAAATTACACACACACACACACACACACACACACACACACACACACACACACACACACACACACACAGTTACAATAACTACCTCGGTTTTCCACTTTGCACCGTATTTTTTACTAAATAACATTTCTTTAATTTTTAAAATTACCTATTTGTCATCTCCTTCCACACAGGTTGATAGGACTTCTTTGAGCTTGAATATGTATTATAAAATTATGCGAGGAGTAACTTCACACATTGTCAGAGCTAATTAGTATGAAAATGAATTTCATTTTCATTGCATATAATCTGCTGAACACTGTTTTGAGCTGTTACTTTTACTCATTACTTATACTCAACATAAGACTTCATTATGTCTGAGCCAAATAAACTGTACCTGTAGACATTCTCTGCTTTCTTCCAATATTAGTCTAAATTTAGCCCTGACAATGGGAAATTTTTAATACTTGTGGAAACTTTCAAGTTATTTAAACCAAATTTTTCACCTTCACTAAACACTTAACTGTAGTTTTCACTTGCTTTCAAAACAGAGGAGGACAAGGCAGATATTAAAGGAAGTCAGTTTACTGTTATGATACCACTCATATTTACAAGCCTTTCTCCATCCATAAGGAAATTTGCCCTCTGCATTACTATGCTGGAATAAAAATCTCATGTACTCACCATTGCTAAATAGAGAACTGTGTCTGAAACTTTGTCAACAGAGAAGAATGTTGTCAGGAAAGTTAATACTGTAGGAACAGATAGATCAAATGAAAGTACTTTCAGAATAAGATGCTCCATACGAAGAACCTGTTTCTTCGTATAAGTGTCATCTGTTATGTACACAAATTCTTTCACATCAGGAGGATATATTTCTTCATATTTTCTGCAACAAAGACAATAGAGTATATTTAGCAACAACCCGTAAGAGTTCATAGAACTGAATCATTACTCCATGAAATTTCATGGCAGACTGCAGGATGTCGAATTTGCTGCCACAATATTTTGGCATATTGCCTTATGGCCACATTCAGGTAAATGCTGAGGAAAATGCACTGAGATCTAGTATATAATACCCTGGCAGCACATGAACGGTGTACCCTGTGTTGCACATAACTCAGTAAAGTCTCAGAGCAACTGGCTAACAAGTGAAGACAAACCTATTTGTTAGGTAAGAGGTCGTCTTTCACGCAGAAGGCCATGCTGCGCAGTGTAGTGCAGCACATGTGCACCACTTTTTACACCGTGCATGTTCTAGCAAGGGTTCAAATATAGGAGATTAATGGATGTTCGTCAGTATTCACACAAAGTTGGTCTGAAGACTGCACTGAACTATCATGGCAACAACATCCCACAGTTTGACCTCAATTTCATGGAACAGTCTACACCAGAAAAGTATTAATTTTTGCAATGTGAATCTTGTTCATCATAAGATAAGGTCTGTTTCAATTAATCAGAATCATTGTTGCCAATAAATTAACTGTCTCCCTTTCAGGCCAATTTCTTGTGCGTAATGTGTGTAATGACATTGAGACTGCAATATACTTTACATCATTTCCTACAACGTAGGCCATTAGGAAAGACTAAATGTAAGTTTAGTATTGTTCCTTCAAGACAAAAGGTCATTACCATTTCAACACATTACCTCTAAGTTTTATTAGTGTATGAACTGTAAAGCTTGAGGTGTTCCATCCTTGATAATAAGTTTACAATTTCAATACATTCTGAATTATAGCACCAGATGTTCATACTGCCATGTTGGACAGAAATTTAAATGTAGTATTAGAGTGAAGAAGAAATTCAATCTTGTGCTAGAAAGATTACTAAGAGCTAGATCATTTTAACTACAGTTTTCAGAGAAAGACAAATGTGCTATTCTAATTGCACTAAATTTTGATGATAAATTTAGTATCAATATTACAAAGAATGCCTAAAGTTTTTTTGTGCATTAACTTTAGTCTCTAAGAATGCTCTTCTAACAAGTAAGTGAGTGCCAATTATTTGTCTATTACTTTTCAGTCCCATACATGTTCATATTTGATTGCTTTGAAGGAAAGAATTTTAAAATTTACAGCCAGTTTCTAGTCAATGATTAAATGTTTTAATATTTCATGAACTTCCTGAAGTTTGCATTTATTGAGAGCAAAACTTTTTTTATATTTTAGTCACTTAAGACTTTCATAGTTTCATAAAATACATTGATATTGAAGATATTACATAACCGAATTTTGGTGAGGTAATCTAACCGAGGAATGTTTTAGTTTCTTACAGGTTTGAAAGAGTATCAGGTGACATCACCCTGTAAAGTTCTGAAGGACCCTTCCCCTAAATGACTCATTTGAAAAATTGATAGCTTCTCGACTATTCCATGAACACTCAACATGCTGGTCACCAACAAAATTGGCATTGTAAATAACACTTAATGCTGTACTTAATGTTCTGAATTACTCACGCAGCAATGAACATGGCAGCAGTTCCAACTAGTTGTAACTTAGCTCTTACAACAGACATGTAGCTCAAGAAACGATCTATGAAGGAGACCGCAAGGTACAGGGTTTCTGTTTGCAATTTGTACTCTTCAGCAACTTCAACAAGCCAGTCAACTAAGATACACCGCATGGAATATGTTATATCTGGCTGCTTTTTCATGTAACCTGCACGAGGACGATGTCTTTCCTGCAAATTTCAACAAAAATGACGTTAGTGGATGTAGAACATTCGTTACACAAAAAAAATTTAAATAAATAAAAAATTCTAACTGCTTACCTCTATTTCTCTCAAGTACCTGTATACATCTTCTGTGTAACCATTAATTACAAGAGCTGTTTCCTCTATGAACTGTTCACTCACTAGTGAGTTCTTATCTTGGGGTGCAGTAGTACATACATCTTCAAATATTGGTACAGGTAGTTCCTTCAATGGCACTCTTTGTAAATCCTTTGTGCTTGGCGATACCTTATTCTGCTTCACTCCATGTACTTTACGAACTTCAATGTCTTCATCTAATTTGTCTTCAGGAATTTCAAAAGGTACTCTTTGAGACTGGGTTATTTGTTTTCCAGTTTTCAAATTTTTTTCTTGAAGCTTTGCATCCTAGAAATTTTAGATCAGTATTATTAATGGCCAAAAGAGTAGTGCAACAGTTTAAGAATGAGAGGACGAGAAGATATGGTTTATTGCACAACGTAAAGAGGAGAATATGGGATCGAAATAGACTAACTGTTGCAATGGAAATTACCAATAAAGATAAAACCAATGAAATTTCACAATAAAGTCTTTCCATCTCTTGAGAATAAATTAAACAGCTATGAAAGACCACAAACCAACAACTAACTAATCCCTTGACAGTACATACGATAAAGGACCACCGAACATAATGGAATAAGAAATATTTGTTGGTTTAAAAAAGGGGAGAAGGGACTACACTATGAGGTCAGCAGTCCCTTGTTCCCAATAAAAAAATGCCACAAGTCAGAGGGGAGGGGAGGGGAGGACAAGACATGCAACAAAAAACGGAAAGAAAGGAAAGGCAACAAACACTGAAAGGAACAAAATAGGACAAGAAAACAACAGACACTAGAAACAGAAGAGAGTAAAACAAGAAAGATTACAGTGGCCAGCCAGCCACGAGAATAACAAGGAAATGCCAGCCACTCTGCAACAGTTAAAACCTCAACACTAAAAGCACTAGTGAGGATGACAGAGGGACAAAGGACATGTGCTAAAACGTGATAAAACCCACCATCACGAATAAAACACGAAACTAAATCAGCCAATGAGACTGTCAGATGGTGGTGGTGGTTATTGGGGTGTTTAAGGGGGACTAAACAGCGAAGGTCATTAGTCCCCCATTCCAAAAACAGGCGAGACAAATTCACGAAGCAGGTAAAACCCCAAGGGGAAGGAGACTCCCCCCAGGCCCTAAAAGAACACAAATGCGGCAACGAACACCACAGACACGAAGAGTACAGATTAACACCAAACAAAAAGAAACAGAAGGAAAGAAGATGGCCGGAGACCAGTTGACTGACCACGAGAACAAAAAAAGGGAAAGAGTCAACCATCTGATGACACACCAATACATCAACAAATATTGAGAGACGCGAGGACAAAAGACACAGAAAGGGAAAGGTGCAGGACCTCCCTAAATGGCACCATAAAAAGGACTACCACGGATAAAATTTAAAACGTCATCAGCCACGGAGGCATCGTCACATAAAACCAAAGGCAAAGTGCCTGGGAGATTAAAAGACTGCCGAAAGGTGCGCAGTCGGGGACACTCCAACAAAATGTGGGCGACCGTCAGCCGGGACCCACACCGACACAGGGGGGGATTCTCCTGACGCAAAAGATGGCCGTGCGTCAGGTAGGTATGGCCGATGCGGAGCCAACACAGGATGACAGAGTCCCTGCGAGAAGCCCGCAGGGAGGACCGCCACACATCGGTCGTCTCCTTAACAGCTTGCAATTTATTCGGGGATGTCAGGCCACGCCACTCAGCAGCCCACATCCCAAGCACCTTACGGCGCAACACCAACTGCTGATCTCGAGCTGGGAGGCCGATCTCCAAAGCTGGGGCGTCGATCGCCCCTTTGGCCAGCCTGTCGACACGTTCGTTCCCTGGGATGCCAACGTGACCTGGCGTCCAAATAAAGACCACCGAACGACCAGAGCGGGTAATGGCGGAAACAGACTCCCGAATAGAGGATATCACAGGAGAAGAGGGATAGCAGCGGTCGATGGCCTGGAGGCTGCTCAGGGAGTCACTGCAGGTGACGATGGGCGTACCTGAGCAGGAACGCATATGCTCAAGAGCGTGCAATATGGCCACCAGCTCTGCAGTAAAAATATTGCAGCCAGCCGGCAAGGAGTGCTGTTCAACATGGGCAGCATGAGCAAAAGCGTAGGCAGTGCAACCATCAACCAGGGAACCATCAGTGAAGACAGTCTCACAGCCCGAAAATGAGGCGAGGAGTGCAAGAAAACGGCAACGGAGGGCCACAGGCGGAACCGAGTCCTTGGGTTCCTGTGCCAAGTCCAGACGGACGGACGGCTGGCGTAGGTGCACGGACCCGGAAGGGAGGCAGAAGAAGGAATGACCCCAGTTCCGACAGCAGGGACTGGACGCGGACAACTATGGAAAGCCCACAGCGAGGTCGCCGTCTGGGCAGATGGAGGACTATGGCAGGGAAAAAGCAGGCGACAATTGAGATGGCCCGGCGAGCAATGCACGTGGACAGCACAGTCGGCAAGCAGTCGATGGCGGCGAATCTGCAGCGGGGGAACCCCGGCCTCCACCAGTAGACCATCCACGGGGCTCGTACGAAAAGTGCCAGTTGCAAGCCGAACCCCACAGTGGTGTATGGGGTGAAGCAGAACCATAGGCCAGGCTCCCATAATCAAGCCTGGACTGCACAAGGGCTCTGTATAATCGCAACAGCGTGCAGCAATCCGCACCCCAAGATGTGTGGCTCAGGCAGCGGAGGGCGTTGAGGTGCCGCCAGCACTTTTGCTTCAGCTGAGTAATATGACGAACCCATGTGAGCCGGGCATCAAAGACGAGTCCTAAGAAGCGGCAAGTGTCCACCACTTCAAGCAGGTGGCCGTCGAGGTAAAGTTCAGGATGAGGGTGGACCGCCCGACGCCTGCAGAAGTGCATAACTCGAGTCTTGGCTGCAGAGAACTGAAAACCATGAGTCAGAGCCCATGATGCTGCCTTGCGAATGGCTACTTGCAGCCTGCGTTCAGCGACTCCCGTAGTCTTAGAGCCAAATGAGATGCAGAAGTCGTCGTCCTACAAAGAAGGAGACACCGACGACCCCACGGCTGCAGCCAGACCATTAATGGCCACTAGAAATAAGGAGACACTCAACACCGAGCCCTGCGGGACCCCATTTTCCTGTATATAAGATGAACTAGAGGCAGCACCCACTTGCACCCGGAAAGAGCGGCGCAATAAAAAGGTTTGAAGAAAAGCCGGGAGCTGACCACGAAGACCCCACTCATGCAACGTAGCAAGGATGTGATACCTCCATGTGGTGTCATACGCCTTCCGCAGATCAAGAAAGACAACAACGAGATGCTGACGTCAGGCAAAGGCCTTACGGATAGCAGATTCCAGCCGCACCAAATTGTCTGCTGCAGACCGGCCCTGACAGAAGCCACCCTGGGATGGAGCGAGGAGACCGCGCGACTCAAGGACCCAACACAAACACCGCCCCACCATATGTTCGAGCAATTTGCACAAAACGTTGGTGAGGGTAATGGGACGATAGCTGTCCACCGCCAGTGGGTCCGCAGCGGGTTTCAAGATGGGGACAATAAGACCCTCTTGCCATTGTGACGGGAACATGCCCTCGCTCCAAATGCGGTTAAAGATGGTGAGGATGTGTCTCTGGCAATCCCTGGAGAGATGCTTCAGCATCTGTGCGTGGATGCAGTCTGGTCCTGGTGCTGTATCAGGGCAATCGGCGAGGGCAGCGAGGAATTCCCTCTCGCTGAAAGGAGCATTGTATTTTTCAGAACGACGCGTGTGGAATGATAACGGCGTCTGCTCGGCTCGCTCCTTTAAAGAGCGAAAGGCGGGGGGATAAGTTGCAGTCGCAGAGCTCTTAGCAAAGTGCGCAGCAAGGTGTTCAGCAATGGCGGCAGCATCCGTGCAGACAGCGCTGTCCAAGGAGATCCCAGGGACACCCATAGGGGTCTGGTATCCCTAAATCCGCCGGATCCGGGACCACACGAGCGAGGGGGAGACACGGGAGCCCAAGGAGGAGACATACCTCTCCCAGCATTCCTGCTTACGCCGTGCAATAAGACGACGGGCCAAGGCACGGAGCCTCTTAAAGGCGATGAGGGTCTTTAGAGACGGGTGCCACCTATGACACTGGAGAGCCCGCCGACGGTCGCGAATAGCCTTAGCAATCTCCGGTGACCACCAGGGTACAGCCTTCCTCCGAGGGAGTCCAGAAGAGCGGGGGATGGCAGCCTCCGCCGCTGAAATGATGGACATGGTTAAGACATGGACCACCTCGTCAATGTCACCCTGTGGGGGAGGCTCAATGGTTGCAGCGGAAGTAAAAGCTGGCCAGTCAGCCCAGTGGAGAGCCCAGCGGGGCAGGTGCCCAGAAGAATGACACTGAAACAGTGACAAATAGATGGGAAAATGGCCACTACCACACAGGTCAGGATACACTCTCCAGTGGAGGGACGGGACAAGTCCGGGGCTGCAAAGAGAGAGATCGATGGCCGAGAACGAGCCATGGGCCACACTGAAATGCGTGGGAGCACCGGAGTTCAAGAGGCTAAGGCCGAGCTGAGACAAATGCTCCATGCCACAACCACGGTCATCGACGACAGTCCCACCCCATAGAGGGTTGTGGGCATTGAAATCGCCCAGTAACAAGAAAGGTGGTGGCAATTGGGCCAGCAGCGCAGCCAGCTCATGCTGCGCGACATCACCATCCGGTGGAAGGTAAAGACTGCAGACGGTAATAACCTGTGGCGTCCACACCCTAACAGTGACAGCCTCTAAAGCCGTTTGTAGAGGTACAAACTCTCTGTGAAGAGAGTTAAGAACATATATGCAGACGCCACCAGACACCCTTTCATAAGCTGCCCGGTTCTTATAATAACCCCGATAGCCACGGAGGGCGGGGGTTCGCATTGCTGGAAACCAAGTATCCTGAAGAGCAATGCAGGAGAAAGGGTGAAGGCTGACAAGTTGTCGGAGCTCAGCTAGATGGTGGAAAAAACCGCTGCAGTTCCACTGGAGGATGGTATTGTCCATGTCTGAGAAAGGCGTGATGGGACTTGGAAGGCAGATTACGCCGCTGGGTCACCTGCTGCCTCCAATTGAGCACCGGTGCCAGCATTATCCAAGGCATCTGAGGGACCGGCGAGATCGAGGTCTGCAGCAGACAGCAGAATCTCCACCTCGTCCTCAGACGCAGAGCTTGTAGGAAGCGGTGGGATGGGTGCCACCGCAATGTCGTTAGCCTTGGGGGACTTTCTTCTTCTTCTTCTTCTTCTTCTTCTTCTCTCACTGTGCCTTCGGTGGGTCAGGCTGGGAGGGCTTCACTGGGTCAGTCTCAGGGACAGATGACGACCGTGAGGCCCTACGACCAGGGACCGGTGGTTGTTTGAGCCACTTGCGGCTGTCTGCTTTTGTACCGGTCGGAACTTGCGAAGGGAGATCCCCAAGGGATCCCTTCCTGGAGAGAGGAGCCGAAGAAGACTTACGCTTCTCCGGCTGGGAAGGGGGAACTGATGTCCCCGATGGTTGGGGGTGCTGCTCCTGAAGTAGATGGAGCAGGAGCAACAGGGAGTTTAGTGAGGGGTTGGCTGTTGATGGGGTCTGGCCCTGGAGGTGTGTTGGCACAAACTAGTGAATAATTCCCACTCACTGAGCAGAGCATTATATGGTTCCAGGTGATTTACAGTGAAGAGTAAGTGAATTCACTTCACCCACTATTAGAGGATACAAAATGTAGGCTGATAATTCTCAGGTACTGCAAAGCAAACCTATTAGTGACACTGCATGTGTCAGCATAAACACCATTCAGAAACATACCAGGTACACCTGCTGGGGGATCGAGACAGCAAATCTTTGGTTTGGATGGGCAATTACAGGGACCAAACGATTAGGTCATTAGGCCCTTTCTCCTCTGGCACGTCTGCACAATTTTAGATCAAGAAAGACTACACCACAAAACCCATGGGAGGAAAACCCCTAATATCTACAAAGGTGAGTAGGCGACAAAGGAAGAAAGGCAGGCAAAGTGCTCAATCTAGGGAGTATCCGGCAGCCCCATGAAGTAGTGTGCAATGAGGGGGCCATACATCCCCAGCCCTGCCACTTACCAGAGGTACCAAATTCATAAAATGCCTATGAAAGACCAGCAGCACTGACAGGGCAAGACAAGCACAGGGAGACAGAAGATGAACAAGTCTAACAGACCACATGAGAGGGGGAAGAAGAGTGAAAGAGCTGTTGGAGTGAAGACCAGGTTGGACTACCCAGTCCAGACAGCCGCAGACCAGCCTGGGCAGATGCAACAGTGTCCAGACAGCCGCAAACCAGCCTGGGCAGATGCAACAGTGTCCAGACAGCCGCAAACCAGCCTGGGCAGATGCAACAGTGTCCAGACAGCCGCAAACCAGCCTGGGCAGATGCAACAGTGTCCAGACAGCCGCAAACCAGCCTGGGCAGATGCAACAGTGTCCAGACAGCCGCAAACCAGCCTGGGCAGATGCAACAGTGTCCAGACAGCCGCAAACCAGCCTGGGCAGATGCAACAGTGTCCAGACAGCCGCAAACCAGCCTGGGCAGATGCAACAGTGTCCAGACAGCCGCAAACCAGCCTGGGCAGATGCAACAGTGTCCAGACAGCCGCAAACCAGCCTGGGCAGATGCAACAGTGTCCAGACAGCCGCAAACCAGCCTGGGCAGATGCAACAGTGTCCAGACAGCCGCAAACCAGCCTGGGCAGATGCAACAGTGTCCAGACAGCCGCAAACCAGCCTGGGCAGATGCAACAGTGTCCAGACAGCCGCAAACCAGCCTGGGCAGATGCAACAGTGTCCAGACAGCCGCAAACCAGCCTGGGCAGATGCAACAGTGTCCAGACAGCCGCAAACCAGCCTGGGCAGATGCAACAGTGTCCAGACAGCCGCAAACCAGCCTGGGCAGATGCAACAGTGTCCAGACAGCCGCAAACCAGCCTGGGCAGATGCAACAGTGTCCAGACAGCCGCAAACCAGCCTGGGCAGATGCAACAGTGTCCAGACAGCCGCAAACCAGCCTGGGCAGATGCAACAGTGTTCTGCCAACTCAGCAATGGACTGATAGGGTTAAGTCGCCCTCGCTTGAAGAGATTGTTAAATGCCCAATTCATGAATAAAACAAAACTCAGCTGTGGAGCCATTGTCTGCTAACGCCAGGGGCAGTGAGTCAAGGAGACTAAAGAGTCTACCACAGGGTGGCTAGGTTTGTACAGTCCAGCACAATGTAGAGCACTTTCAAACAGGAACCACAGCAGTGGGGTGGGTCTTCACAATGAAGGACATGACAACGAGTCAGCCAATGCGCAGGCAGCAAACAACAGAGTCCTCGTGAGGGGTCCACATGGAGGACCTCCACAGTTTCCTTGTCTCTTTTAAAACTCAGTTTAGTGAAGTCAGAGTGCACTTCCATATTACAGGTTCCTGAAACCTTATGGCGTAATACCGAAAACAGGTCTGTTTCGGAATTACCAACCTCAGGGACCGATTTACTGGTAGCCAGATTTGCCAGACTATCAGGAAGTTCATTCCCCGGATCCCAATGTGGCCCAGGGTACACACAAAGGTCACTGAGCGTACACATTGCTCAATGGCATAAAGGGAATCCTTGATAGTAATGACTAGAGACCAGATCACATGCATCAAAAACCTTATAATATGCAAGATCAAATAATAAAAAATGTGGTAGTTACTGCATGCATTATATCACAAAGTTGAACCTGCACATATCAAATATGAGGAAGAGTGCCAGAAAAATCTTTACATTTAGAACACTGATATTTTCTGAATACTTTCTGGTAGGGGTTAGGAAGGGGGCCTTTTGGAGGTTATTTTCTAAAAATTTGCAAAATTATGACATGCAGCACGAGTCAACAATTTTTCTTTCTCTGCTATTATTGTCGATAACAAGCGAACACGATCCAAATGAGTAACAGCGAAACAATATGTACATGACCAACTTCGAGATATATCGCATGCAGAGGGGACGCTCAAACAAATTTCATTTAAAAAACCGCATACAATCATGTATTTTTTGAACAGCATTAATTTTTAATTCTGTACTATTGGACCAAAGCATAATTTACAATTTATTTTACATTTTTCTACTACTGTAAAATGAAATGAAATGATCGTATGGCATTATTGGCCGGGAGGCCCCTTGCGGGGAAGTTCGGCCGCCGTATCGCAAGTCCTTTTTAGTTGACGCCACTTCGGCGACTTGCGAGTCAATGATGATGAAATAATGAACACACAACACCCAGTCATCACGAGTCGGAGAAAATCCCTGACCCGCTGGGAATCGAACCCGCGACCCCGTGCGCGGGAAGCGAGAACGCTACCGCAAGACCACGAGCTGCAGACTACTACTGTAAACAGGAATGACTAAGTATTGCTGCAAATGTTCAGTAGTAAGATTGTGTTTTTGATCACTCAGAACATTTTTCTTAGCAGAAAAGGAATGTTCTGCATCAACTCAGGTAACTGGGCTGTATTTGAATTTGGGGGCTATGTTGGCACTTATTGTTTCTGGTAAAGTTCACCAGTCCCATAAATAAAACTATCAATTTGGACAAGGCTTAAAAGCCAGGGTTATTGTTTAAAACGTTTTCAATCTTTTCATTAACTGAATAGATTCATTCAACACCAAACCTTGAGTTTCAAGCTTCTTAATACTTTTATTTATATGGGAAAAATGAGTGCTAATCACAGCAGTCTTAATACCAGCCTCATTAAAAACTTCCTTGCACTGGCAAACTGCCAAAGCGTCTGCACTATTGAAGTCATTTACTCTAATGGCCCCAAAATGTTCATTGTAAGACAGAGCTTCGACCCACGTACCCCAACGAGTTACCATTGGTTTGGGAGGTAAAGGCACATTTGGTTTTTTTTTTTTTGTAGGTCTTTATGTGAGCAGGAGCCTTTAGAAACACTATTTGTGGATGAAATCAGTTTATTTACATTCACAAACGAGGAACATACTTCAGCAAGGTGATTTACTCCATGAGGAAAGAATGTCACATGAATCAAACTGGGATAAAATACTGTGAGGTCTTTTCCTGCTTTGGTCATATAGGGAGCAGCATCTGAAATAAATACAAACACCCTTTCATCTGCAGAAGATTCTGGAATATTTTTTTAATACTCTCATTCACAAACTTGGCGATCGTAGAATCATTTCCTTTTGTTGGTATCTGATTTTTACGCAGTGTTCTATCCGGTATATTTTGATATGAGCAATATTTGCACGGGAAGCCTTTGAAGATAGGGCTTGCAAGTTTGTAAAGAGGAATGCTTCACATAGATCCACGTTAAACAGACTTTGTTACCTTTGGACAAATCCCTGCTACTGCAAGTTGCTGTTGTCAGTTGTCGTGGTCGTTTCTTCCGCATTTCTGCGATATGAAGCCTTGTTTGTACATGTTGGTCTAATTTAAACTTTTTTTTTTTCAAAAAAAGGTTTATCACAAACTTGAAAATAGCAAACAGTTCCGTCATATGTAAATTTGCCAGGATGGTCAGCTATCTGAGGAATGACTTTTTCGGATGCGCAACACACTACACACTACACGTTGCAAAAACATTCAATTGTGTACAAATAAATAGAAAGCTAAACTGAAACAATGGATGTGCAAATAAAAGATTGCATAGTTTACTTGTTGCCAACGCGTACAGTATGACACGGATCAGATTAAACGATGTGGCAGGCACAGGAGCATTGACTGTCTGTTCTTGTTCCGTAACGATTTCACACAGTGGCCTCTGTTAGTATTGTAAACAGAGTGAAAATATGCATCACCACTACCTTTTAATTAAAATATGCAATAACCAGTAAAATACATATGCAACATGCAAATGCATATAATCCAGGAGATGGTGAGTGTGACATAGGTTGAAAGTTTGCGAACTGATCAGTCGCTGAACATAAGGCCGGTTGGTTTAGAGGCAGGAGAAGGGACCAAACTATGAGGTCATTGGTCCCTTGGTCCTAATAAAATAATGCCGTAAGTGTGAGAATAAAATGGACAAAACATAACGGAAAGAAAGGAAAGCCACAAAAACGAAGGGAAGGCAACGAACACTAAAAGGAACAAAACAAGACAAGAAAACAACAGACACTAGAAACAGAAGAGAGTAAAACATGAAAGCAGACTGTAGTGGCTGGCCAACCACGAGAATAAAAAGGGAAAGCCAGCCACTCTGCAATACATTAAACCCTCCGCCCTAAAAGCACTAGGGTGGAGGAAACAGAGGGACAAAGGACATGCAATTAAAACCTAGATGGAAGTATAAAACCCACTTTCACAGATAAAACGTGAAACTAAAGCTGCTGTAGAGGCATTGTTGCCTAACACTGAAGGCAGGGTGCTGGGAAAGTTAAAAGGCTGCTGCAGAGCGGCTAAAAGTGGGCAGTCCAGCAAGAGGTGGACAACTCATTTGGGAGCCACAGCGACACTTTGGTGGGTCCTCGTGACAGTAGGTAACGATGTATTAGCCCTGTATGGGCAGTGCAGAGCTGGCAGAGGACAACTGATTCCCTGCGAGAGGCCTTCATGGAAGACTTGAATACATTCGTAATCTCCTCAATGACATGCAGTTTGTTGTGCTTGCTGTTATGCCATTCCATCTCCCAAAGCCAGAAAACCCTGCTGATTAAGACAGAATGCAGGTCTGCTTCAGAGATGCCTATCTCCAGAAGCTGTTTCCATGTCACCTGTTTGGCCAGCCTGTCAGCAAGTTCGTTGCCAGGGATTCCGACGTGTCCTGGGATCCACACAAACACCACGGAACAGCGGGACTGTTTCAGGGCATAAATGGACTCCTGAATAGACACTACCAGACAGTGGCGAGGGTAGTACTGGTCGTTAGCTTGTAGGCTGTTCAATGGGTCAGCACACATGAGAAATGACTTGCCAGGGCACGAGCGGATGTACTCAAGAGCACGAGATATGGCCACCAGCTCTGCAGTGAAAACAGTGCAGCGAACTGGCAAGGAGTGCTGCTCAATATGTCTTCCATGGACATATGCGAAGCCTACATGAGCACCAACCATTGAGCGGTCGTTGTAAACCACTCCAGAGCCCCGGAACACATCAAGAATCGAGAGGAAGTGACAGCAAAGAGCAGCAGGGTTAACGGAGTCCTTAGGGATACGCAAAAGGTCCAGACAAAGCTCCGGCCGAGGTGTACACCACGGAGGAAATGGTCCGCAAGTAAAGGTAAGGACTCCAGTTCGGAGAGAAGAAACCATACACGAAAGGCAACCGTGAACCCTGATCTGTGCTGCCAATGCGGGAGATGGACTGCCGCAGATGCGAAAAGCAGATGGTAATTCGGATGCTCAGGGGAACTGAATGTGTGCGGCATAGCTGGTGAGCTGTTGTGCACGTCTCATCTGCAGTGGAAAACAACCAGCCTCCATTAATACACTGGTCACCAGACTCGTCCTAAACGCTACTGTCACTAATCGAACCCCAAAGTGTCACACAGGGTCAAGTAAACGCAACGCTGAAGGCTCTGCCGAACCACGGGCTAGAGCCCATGACTGCGTCTCGGGGGATGGTTCCCAGGAGGTGACGCTGAGCAATAACAGTACTGCAGCAGCAGGACAAAATGCAGAAGTCGTCTGCATACAGAGAAGGTGAGACAGAAGGCCCGACAGCTGCTGCTACACCATTAATGGCCACTAAAAAGAGAGACAATCCAGAGCCCTGTGGTACTCCATTCTCCTGGATATGGATGGAACTATGGGAGTCACCAACTCTTGACAGGAAAGTAAGAAGCGACAGGAAGCTTTGGATAAAAATCGGGAGTGGTCCCTGGAGACCCAACTCATACAATGTGGCAAGGATATGACGTCGCCAAGTAGTGTCGTGTGCTTTACGTAAGTCAAAGCTTAAGACGGCAATCAGCTGCTGCCATCTGGAAAAAGGCTGTTTGGATGGCAGACTCAATGGACACAAGATAACCAGTGGTAGAGTGACCATGGCAGAAGCAGCCTTGACGTGGCGACAGCAAGCCATGTGACTCCAACCCAATTGCCGACATACCACACGTTCCAGCAGCTTACAAAGAACGTTGGCATGGCTGATAGCTATCCACATCAAACGGGTTTTTACTGGGTTTGAGCACTGGAATGACTGTGCTCTCCCGCCATTGTGATGGAAAGACACCATTGCACCGGATCTGGTTGAAGATGATGATACGTCGCTTGTAGTCAGATGAGAGACATTTAATCATCTGGCTGTGGATGCAATCAGGCCCAGGAGCTGTGTCGGGGAAATGTGCAAGGGCACTGAGGATCTACCACTCTGTAAATGGGGCATTATGGGATTCACTACTCCCGAAGTAGGTGGCGCAGGAGCAACAGGGAGGGAAAAGCACCCCACCATCATGGGGGCAGGTGTAGTCTTCCAGCTCAGAGGTAACCTGGGTTAGACGATGTCATACGCACAGCATGCAGGCGTTCAAATTTTCTCTTAGCCTCAGTGTAGGTCAGTCAGTCCAGGGTCTTTTACTCCACGATTTTCCTTTCTTTCTGGAGAATCCTGCAGTCAATTCAGGCAAGCAAGGCAAATGGTGCACTCCGTAGTTGAGAGATGCTAGGCAGCACACCTGGAGTATTGGGATGTGATGCGCATCAGCAATCTCGGCATGTGATGCTGGAAGTATAGTGGGAAGACATATGGCCGAACTTCCAACGCTTAAAGCACCGCATCAGATGAGGGACATACATCATCACATCACAGCAGTAGAACATCACCTTGACCTCAGGCAATGCATCACCCTCAAAGGCCAAGATGAAAGCACTGGTGGCAACCTGATTATCCTTTGGACCCCAGTGGAAACGCTGGACGAATTTTACACCTCGCTGCTCTAAATTGGTGCGCAGCTGATCGTCAAACTGCAAAAGAAGGCCTTTGTGAAACACTACCCTGGACCATATTTAAGCTCTTAAGAGTCGTGATGGTTACAGAAACATCGCCAGCTTGTCACAAGTGAGTAACTCCCATGATTGGGCAGAGGATGCTGTTTTGATCAAGACTGACCCAGATCTCATTTTCGACAATCCCTCCACCTCCCCAAACTTGTCCTCTAAATGTTGAACAAAAACTGAGGCTTCATTGTCATGAAGGATTCCCATCATCTCTCTACCATACAACGTACCAGGGTGAGTAAGATCCGCTGCCATCCTTAGCCTGATGTTCCTCCCATGGTGTGGCCGGGGGTGGGGAAGGGTGTAATGATTTGGAGCCGTACTTCTGTGCACTGAATTGAGCTCGTGATGGCTTAGAGACTGCTGGTGTTTCACCACCAGCAGTAGCAAGAGATGATTGACGCTTCATTGCGTGTCATCCACCCTGATGCCATGCACTCTGACCCTGAGCCCTCCCCACAGGTGCCACCTGGCTGCAGCACAGGCCACATGGTAGGATAGCCATTGCAGGGAATCCCGATGCCCCAGGGGGATGGGCATCTATCCCTTGGCATACGTGAGGAGTTATCGATGCAGCCATCAGCAGACCGATCCCTATGTGTCCAGGGGGCTACAACCGACAATGTACATGGCGGTCTCACCACAGCGGACCAGCTAGTGTGCTGCATATCAGGTGCAAAGAAGTGCATGGTCATCGTTGACTCAGAAATCGACACTGAACAGTGGATGGTAGAAAACACAACCAGGAAGGTGTCCTTGTCCAAGAGATGGTGAATGGGCAGGACTGCAATGTGACGACGAGAAAGTGGGCTAAAGATCTCAATGCATGATGGATACAATGCACCTTGTGAAGTGCCCTTCCCCAATTCACTCGCTCTTTGGGAAAATTTTGAAAAACGGAGGTCAAACCCCACAGGGGACCATCAAATAAAGGCTGAAACGTGTCAAACTCTTAATCGCCTCATATGACAGGCAGGAATACCTCAAGCCTATTCTAACCCCTGGTCCCGCAGAGGGGGCTACACACAAGGAAAGACCCACCAGCGCACAAATGGATAGGTCCAAGAGCACGAGACATGGCAACCATTACCACAGTGAAAACACTACAGCCACCATGCAATAAGAACAGTTCTGCATTTCCTGTTCGAAAGTAAGCAAAGTGCACATCACCAGCAACCAGTGAGCCATCAGTATGGACTAGTTGGGTGGCATAATTGGAAAGCTGTTGGCACCTGACCCCTAATGGATTGACTCCACCTCTACGAGCTCACAGGGCTATTTTGCATCACTCCTGTTGTAAGCTGAACACAGTAGTGGTGCATCATATACAGTATCCACAATACTGAGAGCGATGCCAAACTGTATTCCAGACTCCCTTAATGAAGACATGGTTGTATGAGGGTTTTGTAAAGCTGCACAAGGCTAGTGCGATCTCCACCCAGCTGGTGTTAAGACAGTGAAGCACTTTGAAGCTGGAAAGGATTGGGAATCTGTGCAAACACGAGTCCTGAAAAGTGTTATTGTCTCCACTAGTGAGTAATAATTGGCCGTTGAGGTAAAGTTCTGGTTGTAGGCGAATAGTATGTCGTAAACAGAAGATGGCACTAGTCTTGGCAGTTTAAAACTTAAAGCCATGGGTGAGGACCCAGGCCTGCACTTTTTGTATGATGTCTTGCAGTCAATGCTTAGTGACATTCAAACCGCAGGAGCATTAGTAGAGGCAAAATTAATCAGCATACAAGAAGGCAATACAAAGGACACCACAGCTCCTGGTATGCCTTTGACGGCTATTAGAGAGGGACAGTATAGAGCACGGCAGGACCCCGGTTGCCTAATATGGGGGGTACTGCAGGAAGTGCCAATTCAAACCTGCAATGTATGGCAAGACAAAAATCTCTGAACAAAAATCTGACGCAGACCCCACTAGTGTAAGGTAACAAGGATGTTATGCCATAAGCCTTTTGCAGGTCAAAGAAGATAACTATGAGGTGTTGACGTTTGACAAAAGATGTTCGGATGGCAGACTCCACGTTAACTAAAATATCAGTGGTTGAACGGCCTTTGCAAAAACCAGCCTCGAATGGAGCCAGAAGATCCCCAGAATCAAGCAGCTAATACAGCTGCCAGCTCAGCATGCACTCAACCAACTTAGTGGCCAGATTTACTGGGTGATCACTGTATCTCTAAAGGGTGCTTACCTGGTTTCAGTACTGGGATGATGCTGTCCTGCCATTCCAAGAGGAATTCACCCTCGCTCCAGAGGCAGTTAAAGATGGCAAGAATATGACATTGTCAATCCACTGATTGGCACTTTATTATTTGGTTATGGATGTGGTCCTGTCCTGGGGCTGTATCAGGGCGTCAGTACACCATCTTTACCCTTTCAGGCACTAAATCACCATCTAAGACTAATATAGGGCGTAAATAAAGTCTGGGAACACTATTTATTGCAGAAGAACCAAACTTGTACAGACATCACACACGTTATTTTAAAGCTCTCTCTCTCTCAATTACAGGAGGAAGGAAGAACCAGAAGAATGACTATGGACAAAACTGGAAAAGAAAACTGCAGAGAATAGCAAGAAACAGGTAGAAGGGGTAAAAACAAGATAACAGATGAACGTGGCTGGCCGACCATGAGCATAAATGGAAAAGCCAGCCACTGTGTGACACATTAAAACATCCACCATGAAAGCATTAGAGTGGGGAAAAGGGGACAATGGATATGCGCTAAAACTTATACAGAATGATAAAACACACAGTCATGAATAAAACGTAAAACTAAATTAGCCAATGAGGCATTGTCAGCTAAAATTAATTGCAACGATTCTGGCAACTGAAGAGTCTGTCGCAGGGCACCAAAATAAGGATGGCTCACCAAGATATGGGCCACTGTCAGCCGGGCACCACACCGACAATGAGGTGGGTCATCACGACGCAGGAGGTAGCTGTGTGTCACTGAAGCGTTGCTAATGTGGAGCCAGCAGAGAAGCACAGAGTACCTGCGAGAGGGCAGCAAGGATAACTGCCACACAGTAGTCTCCTTAATAGCACTCAGTAGGTTGTGCATGCTGAGGTAATGCCATTCGTCTCAAAGCTGCAAAACCTTGTGGCTTAGTACTGAATGCAGGTCAGTTGCAGAGAAGCCAATCCCCCATAAGTGGTTTCTGCTTAGCCTGTTTGGCCAGCCTTTCAGCAAGTTTGTTGCCTGAAATTTGAACATGACCTGAGGTCCAGACAAACACCACTGAACGACTGGACTGTTCCAGGGCATAGATGGACTCCTGGATGGTCACTACCAAAGGATGACGAAGGGAGTACTGGTCGATAGCTTGTACGCTGCTCAAGGACTCAGTACACAGAAGAAATGACTCCCCAGGGTATGAACGGATGTGCTCAGGAGCAAGAGATATAGCCACCAGCTCGGCTGGGAAAACACTGCAGCCATTGGGCAAGGAATGCTGTTCAATATGTCCTCTGTAGACAGAGACAAAGCCAACATAACCATCAGCCACTTAGCTGTCATGGACATACGCGAAGCCGATGTGAGCATCAGCCATTGAATCGTCTGCATAAACCACTTCGCAGCCTCAGTACATGTCAAGACTGGAGGAACTGACAGCAGAGAGCTGCAGGGTTAACTCAGTCTTTAGGAGCATGTGGAAGGTCCAGGAGAAGCTGCAGCCTAGGTGTAAGCCATAGAGGTTTACATGAATGGACCTCAAGTATAGGTGGTAAAGGCAAGGACTCCAGTTCAGAAAGAAGGGATCAGACGAACTGCAATTGGAAGCCCTGACCTGGCCTGCCGATCCAGGAGATGAACTGCCGTGGGCGGGAAAAGGCGACTAATTCGGATGTGCAGAAGAACTACAAACGTGTGCAACGTAACTGGCCAGCAGTTGTGCACGCCTAACTTGCAATGGAGTGACTCCGGCCTCCACAAGGACACTTGTCACCGAACCCGTCCTAAAAGCTCCTCTCGCTAGGTGAATGCCACAGTGGTGCACTGAGTTGAGTAAACAAAGGTGAGGGTGCCCCTGAACCACAGTCAAGGCGTGATTGAATAAGGGCTCTGTAGAGCTGCAGCAGCATAGAGCTATCTGCACCCCAGTTGGTGTTGCTGAAGCAGCGGAGGGCATTGAGGTGCTGTCAGCACTTCCACTGAAGCTGACAAAGGCGAGTAAGCCAAGTCAATCGGGTGCCTGAAACCAGTTATAAGAATCGATATGTCTCCCACTATAGGGAGTGGATCGCCATTAAGGTAAAGTTCTGGTTCGGAATGAACAGTACGACACTGACAGAAGTGCACGACACACGACTTTGCCGTGGAAAACCATGGGCTAAGGCCCACGACTGCACCTTGTGGATGGCTCCCTGTAGGCGCTACTCAGCAACACCAGTACTGGTTGAGCAGCACAAAATACGGAAATCATCTGCATACAGAGATGGAGAGACTGACAGACCTGCAGCTGTTGCTAGACCATCAATGGCTGCTTAAAAGAGAGAGAGTACAGAGCCTTGCAGGACCCCATTCTGATATGGGGGGGGGGGGGGGGGGGGGGGGGGAGAGGAGGGGGACTATGAGAGGCACCAACTTGAGACACAAAGTATGAAGCAACAGGAAACTTTGGATAAAAAATCTGGAGCGGGCCTCTGAGACCCCACTCGTATAATGTGGCAAGGAGAGATGTCGCCAGATGGTGTCATATGCATTTTGTAAATAAAAAAATAAAAGACAGCAACGAGGTGCTGGCATCTGGAAAAGGCTGTTCGGATGGCAGTCTTGAGGGGGACAACATTAACAGCAGTAAAAAGCAACCCTTGCAGAAGCTGCCCTGACAAGGAGCCAGCAGGCCACGTGTCTCCAGTACCCAACCCAACTGCCAACTCCCCATACATTCCAGCAGCTTACAAATAATGGTGAGGCTGATAGCTATCCACATCAAGTGCGTTTTACTGGGTTTGAGCACTGGAATGATCGTGCTCCCCACCACTGCCATGGAAAGACGCCATCACACCAGATCCAGTTGAGGATGACAAGATGTCGCTTGTAGTCAGATGAGAGGTGTAATAATCTGACTGTGGATCCGATGTGGCCCAGAAGCTGTGTCTAGTCAATTTTCAAGGGCACTGAGGAGCTTCCACTATGTAAATGGGGAGTTATAGGCTTCACTGTGGCGTGTAGTAAATGAGAGGGCTTTCCCTACCAGCCGCCACCTGGGAGTGCGAAAGGCTGGGGGTAATTCAGACACTGAGGCTCGAGCATAGTGCTCAGCAAATTGCTTTGCATCGGCAGATAACATTTATGTTAACACCAGGAACACCTGTTGTGGTCTGGTACCCAAAGACACGTTTGATCTTTGCCCAGACTTGGAAAGGTGACATAGCACCCCACAGTTGAGCCATCTCCCAAACACTCCCACTTCCGTCGTTTGATAAGTTGGCTTATGCCGCCGTAGAACTAGCTGACGCTTCTTAATATCTTCAGCGACCACCATGGGACTGCCTTTCGCCGAGGCACCCTGAAGATCAAGTGTGCGTGTTTTCTGCCACAGAGACTATTATTGTAGTCACCTGCTCAACCATCACATTGATGTTACAGAGAGTGTGTGTGTGTGTGTGTGTGTGTGTGTGTGTGTGTGTGTGTGTGTGTGTGTGTGTGTGTGTGTGTGTGTGTGTGGGGGGGGGGGGGGGGGGGGTTAACAGTGACAGAGGTGAAAGTTTCCCAGTCTGCCTTGTTTAAAGCCCATTTTGATACTGGGGCAGTGACACGAAGGTAGGAGGGGGTGATAGATGGGAGGTCCTGGGCTGCAAATTGATAAATCGATGGCCAAGTAACTACCACAAGCCACACTGAAATGTGTGGTGGCCCAGTATTTAAGAGGCAGAGATTGAAGTGAGACAATGAAGTTGACACCTCTGCCTCGGTCATTAAGCAAGATGCAACTCCCACAAGGGAGTATGGGCATTAATATTTCCCAAAACTAGGAAAGGTTTAGGGAGTTGATCAATCAGTGCAGTTAATACATTCATGGATACTGCACCATCTGAAGGAAGATATACATTGTAGACAGTTATCTCCTGCATCGTCCTTATTCTAACAGTCACAGCTTAAAGAGGGGTTTGAAATGGCACAGGATCACTACATACTGTTTAGGACATAAATGAATACTCCGCCTGACACTATTATAGTCACTACAGTTCCTGTAATATCCCTTATAGCTGCAGAGGGCAGAGGCCTGCATTGCCAGGAACCAGGTTTCCTGGAGGGCAATGCAAATAGCAGGTGTAAAGCTTAACAGTTGGCATAGCTCAGCCAGGCGGTGGAAAAAACTGCTGCAATTCCACTGGAGGATGACATTGTGAGACTGGGAGGGGAAGGAACATTCAATGAGGCAGTTTACACCTCAGTCACCTGCTGCCCCTGACTTCTTGCCTGAGCAGTCTATATCCCTTGTGTCTGAGGGTCCAGCAAGATCTAGGTCCTCAGTGGACACAGAATCTCCAACTCATTTGGAGACTCAGAGCATGTAGGTAGTGGTGGTGTGGGTGTCACCCTAATTCCCTTGGTCTTGGGGACCTTTTTGGATCTCTCCCCCTGATCTTTGGGTTTCCCTGACGGAGGATTTCAGTGATTCAGTCTCTGGGACTTAGGATGAGCGTCAAGCCCTACAACCAGCTGCTTTTGGCCTCTTTAGCCACTGGCATGTGTCACCTTTCCCCACTAGCAGAAACCTGGGAACATAGTGACCCAAGGAACCTCCCTCCTAGCGACAGGAGCAAAGTAAGACTTATGCTCTCTGGCTCAGAAGTTCGGGGGGGGGGGGGGGGGGGGGGGGGGGGGGGGGGGGGGGGGGGTTGCTCCAGGAGTAACAGGGAAGTGCTCCCGCCACCAATGGGGGTTCTGAGAGGCGACAAGAATGTGAGGAACTGATGGGCCAGCTACTGTTCTCACTGTGGCGACATACGAGGTGGTCATAGCCACAGGATGTAGGTGCTTAATTTCCTCTTAGCCTCAGTGTATGTCAGTTGGTCCAGGCAGGACACTGATTGACAGCACCATCCCAACATGCTTCCTTGGTGGCTTTGTCTCTGTACCCTTATGTTGCCAGGTAACCAGCAAAAGAACATCTCCTTGCCACAACGTGGGGGCCGCTGTAAGGAGCGAATAAGCTGAATCAGCTGGTCTACTGGATACATTTGGTGAAGTGCTTGCAGTGTACTAAGGGAGTCTGAACAGAAATGTTTTACAATAATATCTGTGAATCCTCTGCAGTGCCATCAGAATGCCACAATTCTGCATCATAATTTTTAAGTTTCTGGTAGATTCATTTTAAAAACTACATCAGGGAAAACAGCAGAACAACTGAGGACATACTCTTGCTGGGACCCATCTGTACGAATGATAAAACTGTGGTACACAGTTAAAAATGGATGAAAACAAAGCTGTGAGAACAAAATGTGGAGTACAAGTTTTGTTGTACAGTGTTAAGCTTAAAATCACTTTGGGCCTCTGAAGAGACCAAGGCGGCAATGCATTTCATCCCTGGCTGCATATTTTGATGCCCGATAGATCCAGATGTAGCATGTATCCTAAATGGCTTAGTCAAAATGGAGCCGATTCCTAACAGCCCTTCAAAGGCGACTTTGACCACTCCACTAAATGCCACCGACTTGTGGTGACACAGATTTTCAGGGTTTGTTGAGCCAAAAGGAGATGTCGCTGAATCAGAGTGGTGGCTCATCAGCCTCTGAACTGGGCTGGTCCAGAAGGACCCAGTCGATATCTGAATGCCCTTATGGTGGCCAGCATTGAACATCTTGAGGTAGGAAGTATGGGCCGATCTGTAGATCATGCTGCCATAATCTAAATATGGTCAAGTATGCAGGAGGCAGGACCTGTCAGCTCCACCTTTTTCCGCTAAGGCATTTCGAAATATTCGAAGACTGGAAGCTGTTTGTTCATAGATATTTCAAGTTTGGTAGCCAAGTTAATTTTGAGTCGCACTAAACCCAGAAAGTGCACAGGTTGGTTAAAACTTCAACAGGCACAGCTAAAATTGACACATGTAGTCTTCTCCAGCGAGAACTGAAAACCAGTTGTCCTGACCCAGGTTTCCAACCTCCTAACGGTCAACAGTAGTTGCCTCATAGTCTTAAGGTCAGAAGGAGAGTAGAAGACTGCAAAGTCATCCACAAACAAAGAGCATTTGACACAGCTCCAGATTGCTGAGGAAATGCCTGGGCGGGCGGGTTATTCTCTGGAACACAGTAGTCAGACAAGAAATCACTTAACGTGGTATCAAAGATCCCAGTCCTCGAGAAAAGATTAGATAAGAACTGGGCACGTGTCCATGTAGTCCCCCTTCAAGAAGTTGAAGGAGAATGTTTTACTCCAAGTAGTCTCATAAGCTTTTTCGAGGTCAGAAAACTAACCAAATGGTTTCCGCCTAAGAAGGAATGCTGTACTGCAGTTTCCAGTAGAATTAAGTAGTCAAGGGTGGAATGATAGTGCCTGAAAGTGCACTAGGAGCAGCTCAGGTGACCTTTTAATTCAAACAACCAGATGAGACATCTGTTGACCATGCATTAAAGAGTGTTACCTATAAAAATGGTAAGGGTGCTGCAGTCTCTGCCTGCTTTCCAGAATAGAATATTGCGTCCTTCCAAGTTGTGGGATATTGTCCATCAAACCACATCTGATTGAGGACAGGAGCTGTCCTTTCACTTCAGAGCACAGATGAACAATGGCATAATGGATCTCATCAGATACTGGATCAGTGTATGGATTCCATTTCCCCACACGGAGATCTAAAGGTAGTAGACTTCCTCATTATGCGAGGAGAAATTGAGCTTCCTTCTTTCCGCAATCCTATGGAACACCTAAAAAGGAGTTTTCTGGATGATCTAGTGACAGTGAAGTGTTTAGCTAAAAAAAAAAAAAAAAAAAAAAAAAAAAAAAAAAAAAAAAAAAAAAAAAAAAAAAAAAGCTTTCTTCTGGTGTATCCACCAGACCCAACCCCATTACAGGGATGGTATTGCCTGAAATCCACTGGAAACTTGCGCAGTGGAAGTGGACCAATTAATGGACATTGTCAATTCCTTCCAGGAATTCCTCTTCCATTCTTTTATCACTCACCTCGCATGTGCTCTTGCAGATCTGAAGGCATGAAGGTATTAAGTAGTTTGATGGTACTTTAAGTTTTGCAGAACAGTTTGTCTTGACCCGACTGCCACTCAGCAGTTGTCGTTCCACCAAGGTATAAGAGGTTGTCTGAGGGATTAGTAGACTGGGGGACATGGTCTCCTGTGCACAATCCTGTTGTTCAAAGATAACCTGTTGACTACTGCAAACAATTTACCCATTGTATTAACCATCTGCTTGGTTTCCTGTCAGACACTGAGTCAGCAGATGAATCCACACTAGAATGTAGATCTGTAGCAACTTCCCACTGAAATTAATCTGCAGTAGTTGAAGAACAAAAACAAAGTCAGTGGCTGCAAAAGGCCCTGTAGCTGTGGAAAAGGGTCATCTGACCCACCTTCAGAAGGCAGATATTATCTATATTGACATGTTACTAAATCATTTGACACCTGGAGCAAGTGGTAGCTGAGCCCCACAGCATGTTGCACCAACCCAACAAACTTTTGAGTCTGCTTAGATCATATATTGCCATCTAAAAACACTGCATTGAGATGACAAATTTCAATAAAGCTCTCTCAGCAATAAATATCTTTCCTTTGTTTACCAGCCCAATGGTACATCCATGTGAGTTTCCCTTATTTAGCAATAATAAGGAACATGCTGCCCCCCCCCCTTTTTTCACTTTCCCGAAGTCCTTAGTCAATCTTATCTGGCAAGGATCCGATACAGTACAGTATCACTCTAGAAGATAAGTAATTTAGTGCACAGAGGATGTAGTATGTTTATTGCATCTTCCAGAGGTTTTGCCAATAAACTGCTATCTTTTCTATATTATAGTTACAATTTAGGTTGTTTATAACAAATCCCCAGGTTTGTAGATTGACAATTTTGTGATGTATTGTGCTACTGTCTTCAACAAGACACTACACTTTGTATTGTTTAGGGTCAACAGCCATTTTCTGTGGCATGCCGGTATCTTCTCTACTTGTGCAATTAATTTTTATTTTATTACGGATTTAACAGGCAGTAAATAATGTGTTAAACCAAAATAGGATAGACTGAAGACAACATTAATAAATGAGGTCTGCTCACGTTTTCTCCTATAGCTGCTTAATCTACAGTGAAAGAGCAGAGGGCTTTTAAGAACTGTCTTCAGCAACCACAGACATTACTAACGTTTCATTAGATGACTTCCTGTCATTCACAGGAAACTATTGTGGCAGGAATCCAGTTGCAAAACCAAGATACCATGCAGGCATGCAATTTGATTACAATATTTATTCCACATTTGGTGAAGGAATTCAGAAAGTTTAGTATCAGCTTCTGGCACTGTAAAATTGCCATTGTCATCACACGTGATTAACATTTGAATCCAGTTACCTCTAGGTTATACCTTAGTTTAATTTCTGGAAAGTCAAAGTGACAGGACTTCTGGCCAGTGATACCTGACATACCCAGATTGGTTCCGCATTTTCTGAACATTATACAAAGGAAAAATTTGTGTACTGCACAACACCTTTCATATGATTAAAGAATGTATAGATCTTCCTGCATGCTGCTGCTGTAAACAAAAAGAAAGCTCAATTGACTGATTTAACAAGACTTTCTGTTCCTCATTTAAAACATAGGTTAACCAAAAATATGTAAGGGAAAGGACAGATTTATACTCACCATAAAGATGGAACATCGAGACGCATAAATGAGAGAGAGAGAGAGAGAGAGAGAGAGATCTTGCCTTCCCCCACCCATATCCTGTTATCCCAGCCCTGACCCACTACAGACGGCCTCTCAATGTGACAGTTGCATTCCGGTCCAAGGTGCCAGAGATGGCGGTCATATGTGCACGCGCACACATCTGCACCCTTCAGAAAAAAAAGCTCAGGAGGGGGGTGGGGGTGTATCATTCTTGTCATTGTGCCTTTATGCATCTTTACAGTGAATGACTCATTATGTTACAGATACTCCAATTTCCACTAATTAAATATTATAACTTGCCATTTAAGGTTTGTCACAAGGCAATACAGCCATTTTAAGTACAATCCACTTAAATGCTAGTGAAATGACATTGCCATGCATAATAGTGGACAGCATGCGACATCATGAACAGTGATTGTGGTGGGGAATTAAACATAAAACTGAATGCTTAGCATAATTCACATATTTATTATCAAAATGACATTCAACTTCTAGTTTTTAGTCTGTTTATTAGTACAATATATTTTTGGATCACTCTTTGGACACTCTAAGCTGATTTTTCCCTTTGTTCAGTTTAAGCATGTTTACGTGGTTGTAATAAATGGAACCGCAAGACCGCTACGGTCGCAGGTTCGAATCCTGCCTCTGGCATGGATGTTTGTGATGTCCTTAGGTTAGTTAGGTTTAACTAGTTCTAAGTTCTAGGGGACTAATGACCTCAGCAGTTGAGTCCCATAGTGCTCAGAGCCATTTGAACCATTTTGTAATAAATGGCGTAAGACTGCCAGTATCTCCCTGTGCTGTTGCTACGTTCAGTTACTAAGAGCTAAAGGCTGCAGGCAATAACAGTAGCTGCCTACTGAGCTTAACACTGAGGCATTACCATGGAGACATTTACAAAAACCATGTTTTGGGAATGGTCAAGGGAGGCTCATCACACCAAGCTCACTGCAACTGTCAGGGACTGATTTACACCCACTTAGCTATAGGCAGCAAATTACAGTGATGGGTGGACTCACATGTTAGCACTAGCAGTTGATCTGGGGAAAATTATTTCTTCAGTGTCCCTGCAGATACTGATTAGACTAATCTTGCCACCACCTTCCCCATCATCCCTAAGAGATATGTAGCAACTTGAATTTCTTTAAATTCTTTGTCTACAACTGGTTCTCCAAAATTTTTGAAGTAAACAAGAAATAATTTTGTACCTTCAAGCATCTGCTAGTTTAGTTTTTTCCAGCATTTCTGTGACACTCTTCCAATAGGCAAACCTGGGACCCTTCATACCACCCTCTGTATATACTCAATACTGTTATTTATTTTGTCTGGGTCCCACAGTTCTTAATTACATAATTTCCTGCAGAGAACTGCATTATTTCCAGTAAGACTAAAGTTACTACTTGTATGTATCACATAGTATGTGAAAGTATGTATAAGGTATTATTGAGTTATTTCAACCCAATCAGCTGAACACAATATGTGAAGACGTTATGCATCCTCAATGAACTTCCCAATACAACTTCTGTTTGGAACAATATAAGTATCAGAAACTTCTGGGCTTTCAGTTTAATTGGTTCAACAATTCTGAACAAATTGAGCAATCTTATTTCATTGTGACTGTTGCTCAAATGAATTATTTCTGCCAACATTTTTACAAAAAAGGCAAGTGTTTTGCAATGAATTTTGGGACACTTAAGAGTTTTATTGCTTACTACCACAGTAAGAAGTATGGCCCATTATTAAGAAATTAACAGACCTATGAAATTTCATTTTATGGTTATGCTGAAGTTTATACCTTTTTAAAAAAAAAAAATTACCACCATAAAAATTACATACACAGAACTTAAAATTACACACCACACAACAGAAGATTTTGAAATATCTACATATGGAATAATACTACTAGGTATTTCGAAAACAAATACGAACCAACATTAAACTTCAACGGAAAAATAATACTTAGTTCATTACCTGTTTTACTGGTTTCTGACAGCGGATTCTCTCTGCATTCTTGTTAAGAACACCCAAAACAGTTCTCTTCTTTGGCTGGTTTTCAAGTTCCTCTTTCCTCATGTGTACAGCATTTACAGTGCGATTTTCTTGGTCTACATTATGATTAATTCCAGATGCAGCCATCACAAGATACACGAACTAAATCAATCGAAGGTACCTAACAGAGTCAATTTCTCTCCTAGATGCACAGCTTCAGTACTTCAACCGTTAGGTTGACTGCAGTCCCAAATCTACAATGCAGCACAGCTTCTCAACTCATTTAAAACAGACTGCGCGAACGTTGAAACCACAGCATTTCACAAATGCAACCAATCAGAATCCAACTGCCATGCGACTCCAAAGATATGATGACCCACGTTCACAATGTAAAGGAAAATGAAAAGCTCTCCGCTTCATTTGAACCAATATAAGAAATTATTGTTTATTCAAAAGAAAAGCTTTCAATATTTTCCTACTATTAAGCATCAGCAGTAATTATGGTTATAATAATTATGATAATGTTGTAGTCTTTGCATATAGTCGCACCACTGACTCACACTGGCATTTTTGTCGTTGATGTTGAAATGGCGGCGCAATACAAGTAAACTGGATTCTGTTATTGAAAATATATCTTATAATCTATCATAATTAAACAATGCTGATGGGCTTAATAATGAAATACAGAAGTAGCAGTTCTCTGCTTTGTCAGTTCATGTATTAATTACGTTCATTGCATTTACAGTTGTCAGCATAATTAATGAAGTTCTGTCTTTCAATTTCAGAACCATACATCCAGTGAAGTACCTTCGCGATTACTTGGTACGTTTACTGTTCAGTATATAGTAATCTAAGAGTATTTGTCCCATTCCATCAATGTGTCAGATACGACAATTTGAGATAAAATTACAATCTTGTTTGCGGAGGATTTTATTTTCAAATAAAAATGTACGCAATCAAGACTATATTTTTATCTCGAAGTATTTGTCTCTTAAAGTCAAGAAACATTTTTGATCAGACAGTGTTTTTCTGAAGGGCAGTAGTAGAAGGAGAAAGTGTTATTAACAAATAAATAAATAACGTTTCTTCTTGGCCTGAAGATTTCTCATATTCTGTAAGTTACCACACTCGCTTGAAGCTTAGTTTAGAACGACATGCATGATGTGTATGTGATTGTAGACGAATAGTAGGTTCACTGCACACGAGCAGCGAAATATGCAAATCACAAGAGAAAGGATATATGGTCTTTGGCGTAATTTGTAATCGACTACTCGTTTAACTTAACATCTTCATTTTTAAAATAAATAGCGGAGAAGTTTGTGTTGATTTTGTGTTAACTACACGACCGTATTTTCACAGTTTTTGAAACATCCAAGGAATTTACTTTCGCCAAGCAATCAATATATTAAATTTCTAATTTTCTGTTTATTACTGTCACTAGTTTAGTTCAATAAGTGATGTGCAATAATAACAATAATTAATAGATTCGTCAATGTTAGGTTCCAGTACGCATTTAAATAGATGCAGAGCCTTATTCAGTTGGCCTGTAGATTAAGGTTACATATTGGGCCCTCTCCCCTGAAGTCTTGGATATGATGACAAGCACAGTGCGAGGTCTAGGTTAGGTTGTGTTGCAAGGTGACAGTCCGCTTGAGAGTTCACAAAGCCAGTGGATGCTAAAAGCAGAAAAATCTGGTTTTGGTAACAAATTGACAGGTAGTGAAGCGTAATGTTTACACATGCGCCATGTTGAAAAATGCAAGGGGTTCCAGTATGTATCTTTATTCTTTTGGTTATACACAATTTGCACAAGATAAATTATAATATAAAAAAGTTGTGCCCTGTTTTTCTTATCTCAACACTGTCGTAGCACATACTAATGAAAACTGTTGGTGGATCCAGAACCACAAACACATTGCTGTGCCCCTAGTACACAATTCAGTTCATTTGGAAAATTGACTCCATGCACATTAACATGCTTTGTGCTCCATGCACATCTTCCATAATTTTGATGTTGCATGTTGTTACTTTTTTATGCACATGTCTAAGGGACAGAATGAATGGTTCCTTTTTGTGTTTCATTTGTAAAAATAGTTATACACACAAGTATTCACAGCTCATACATAGTGCTTTCTGTGCTGTTGTAAATGGGCAGTCACCTATTTGTGTGAGAACTGAATTTTGTGTCGTGAAACCAAGTTTATGAATAAAAATAATTTTTATTTTTTTTAAATTTTTTATTTATTTTTTAAAGGAAGCTTCCCATATGAGCAAGAACTATGTAACATGTTTCTGCTTTTGGTAAATAAGAGGGCTATTCAGAAAGTAAGGCCTGATTGGTTGCGAAATGTTTTATTTGCAGCAGATTGCTATGTATTCCATCTATTTCTCTACATATTCACTGCTCCAATTTGGGCATTTGTCATGACATTGTGCCAACTTTCCAATACCCTCATTGTAGAAGGCAGTTCCTTATGCTTTCCACCCCTTCTTTACACTGATCTCTGCCAGAATGTCATCATAGCCAACAGTTGTTCATGTGAGCAGAGATGAACATAAGAGGGAGACAGGACCGTGCTGTAAGGTGGGTGATCCGAAAAGACTTCCCATCGAAAATGCTAGAGGAGCACCCTCATTGTGCCCCCTCCCCCAGAGTCTGCAACCAAGAATTGTAGTGAAAAAGGAAATGCATGACAGGTATGTTATATGGGGTTGCATGAAACCGGGTGAAACCTTGCAGTGGCCACCTGTATTTGGCTGGTGACACTATCTTTCTAGGCATTGTACACTCAGAACCGTGAAGGGTGACGTGACATCAGGTGTTCAACAGGCATACTAGACACACTGCTCAACACATCTGTTCAAAGCTTCATCGGATTTTCACTGGTCATATCCATTTTGCGACCTATGACACCTTACTTTCCAAATAGTCCTGTTGGTACTACTATGAACTGTGTACATGCATCCCACCTCCCTTTCTTATAGGTAGGAGTCTCACTGCGTCACATGCTATCTACAAGCATATTGTGCTGAAGTAAATTATGTAAAAGCCAATATTTTAATTTTTTGCAAGACAAAAATGAATGCTCTCTGAGATGTTTATGGGGGAGTTAGGCAGGTGAGACACAGAGCTTATCTAAATATGTCCCGGTTGGTTGTTGCAACCAGTCCATACTAGAAGAAACATGAACAATGTCAAGGAATTAATCAGTACTAGAAGTAAAACGTGTAGTGTCAACTAATTAAGACAATAAGTGATTTTATCAGTTATAGCACATAATGATACTCCTGTGTTAGTAATAAATTGTTGCTTTTCTGCTAAGTACTTCACTTATTGCCTTTTGCTACAATGTTTTGTCACCTGCTTACCGCAGTGAATTCAGTAGTACCCATGCAGTGAACAGAATATAAGGAAAAATCACATAGTTGGAAGTTTTCCAACGAATCTCTGGAACACTTTCATTGAGGGTTTTTTTGTGGGCTCTAATTTTGCTCCTATGTGTGATTATTGTGGTTGACTGTGAGAAAAGTCAAGCTCTTGTAGTGACCTTGTAACTTCTGAGGTTTGGTTTAGGGTGAGGAATGTTAGAAAGAAATGGCAGGTCACTCACATCTCAGGTTGAGAGGGACCCATCTGGTGTGTGCGTCATAGGAGAGGAAGACCATCAGTAGATACTAAAGCACATGTTCGTTGTAGATTTGATAACAGTTGTTTGAATACAAATGACAGTTCTCTTCTGTCAAATAAATGTGTGCTCCGAGTGTACAACTATCCCAGTTACAAACTAGATAAAAAAAATAAAGTGGTAGTGCCATATCTGAATGAAGAACTAGAAACTTGCATAGGACAGGAGCATTCAGAGGAACTATGGATAAAGTTTAAAAGAATACTTTACCATGTACTGGGTAGTTATGTACCCAGTAGAAGACTTCATAATGGGAGGCACCCTCCATGGTTAAAGAAAGACTACTGCATAATAGGTCCAAATTAATGCATAGGGCTACTGATAGAGAGGGAAATAAAAGGCTTTTGGCTGTCAAGGGAGCAGTGCATGAAACCTTCAATGACTACTGTAACAGATTATTGTCAAATAATACCTATAGTACGCGCATACTATAAAAAATATTCCAAAATATTAAGAAAAGTAATAAAAGCAGCAAAAATAATGCATAATGATGAAATCATTTATAATTCAGCTAATAAATCAAAGGCTATGTGGAGTGTTATAAAAAAAGAATGCGGAGAATATAGACAACCTTGCGAAAATATAACACTATCACATAAAAATAAAAAAGTAACAAACCCCTTAGAAGTAGCCAACACATTTAACAACTTTTTCACAGGTGTTGCTGAAAATATGTTACAATCAAACCTTAAGAACACCCAGGCAAATGAATATAAAATAAGTGCATGAAGAGGATCAATGTACATCAGTTCTGTTTCACAAGATGAAGTAGCTAAAGCAATAAAAGGACTAAAAAATTCCAAATCGGCAGGTATTGATGGTATACCTGCAACAATGTTAAAGAAGAGCGCATCAAACCTAATTGAAGTACTCACACATTTATGCGACTGCTCACTTCAGGCAGGCACTTTCCCTGATGTGTTGAAAACATCAAAAGTTATCCCTGTATATAAAAAATGGGATAAAGACATTGTAAATAACTACAGACCCATCACAATTTCCTCCTGCATCTCTAAAGTACTGGAAAAAGTTATGTATGAGAAACTTATGAAATTTATAAATAAAAACAGCATCCTATGTAATGAACAACATGGATTCAGAAATAAGAGGTCAACGGCAACTGCTGTCTATGAGTGCATCAATTCCATCCTAAACCTGATGGACGAAAAACAGGAAACAATAGGAGTCTTTATTGACTTGTCAAAAGCTTTTGACATGGTGGACCATAAAATTCTGCTATCAAAGCTAGAAAGATATGGTATTCGAGGTCTGTCCAACAAGTGGATCAGTTCCTTCCTGACTAATCGTATGCAGGCAGTGTGCGTCATGCACACAAATATTGAACTAAAAACTGTATCTAATCACTTATCTGACTATAAACAAATAAAATGTGGTGTACCCCAAGGATCAGTATTGGGACCCCTTCTGTTTCTTCTGTACATAAATGATCTAAGCTTAAATATTGATGCACACAAAACAATCATATTTGCAGATGACACCACGATTCTACTAAAAGGAGATGACGATGAACAGTTACAGCAGGCAGTAAACACGGTCACGAAACAACTTAGCAGCTGGGCACAGAGTAATCAGCTTGTAATAAACAGTAAGAAAACCGTTGCTCTAAAATTCCACAATGTTCCTAACAAGGACATGTTCATCCCTTCGGTCTCTATCAATGACGAACCAGTTGGTAACAGTACTGAAACCAAATTCTTAGGACTTTGGCTGCAGAGTAACATCAGATGGAATAAGCATATTGAATATCTCAATGCAGAACTGAGCAAAACATGTTACCTTCTTTGTTCATTAAAATCATGCTGCAGTGAGAAAACCGTATTGAATGCATATCATGCGTACTTTCATTCTCGTCTTAGATATGGGGTCACCTTCTGGGGAAACTCTAAAACAGCTAATAGCACTTTTAAACTACAAAAAAGGGCCATTAGAATCTTGTTTGGGTGCAAGCCTAGAGACTCTTGTAAACCCCTGTTTAAGAAATCTGGTATTCCTCCAGTACCACGTGTATGCATTATGAAAACCCTTTTGTTCTTTAAATTAAATGTAATAGGCAAGGACCGGAGACTGCAAGAAAACTGTGATATACATGAGCACTTTACCAGATAAAACAGAAACTTACATATGACTCAAATCAGCACAGCACTGTGCCAAAAAGGTACTTTTCACATGGGAGTTAAGCTTTATAACAAACTTCCTGAAAACATAAAAGCTATCACTGAGGTCAATACATTTGGAAAATCTCTAAAGTCATATTTACAGCATCACTGCTTTTACTCCATTGAAGAATATTTAAATCTATGAAATGTGTTATGTAAATACTTATGTGTAAAGTGTATTATTGTAAGCTTAAATATGTATGCCTTGAAATGACTTTCAGCCTGTATATTTATAACTTGACTTGTCCAATGTCTTATGCATAAGCTGCTATGTAGACAACAGGACCAATAAACTACAATCTACAATCCACAAAGCCCAAAGAAATTCTTGTTGTATGTGAAGGCAGTTTGTGGCACCAAAGTTAGTGTTCAGTCACTTGGAGAAGAGACAGGAACTGAAGTTGAGGGTAGCAAAGCAATAGGAGAAACACATAACTCTGTTTGCGAGTTGCAAAGGAAAAACCCAGATTTGCCCCAATTTAATCCTTGTACCACTGAAAAGATTGAAATAAGTTTTGTCAGTGGCATTGAGAAACAGCTGAAATCATTAAAACTGAACGAAGCTCCAAGGCCCAATGGAAACCCTGTCAGATTGTATCCTGAATTTGCATCTGGATTAGCCCCTCTGTCAACTGTAATTTATCATAGACCCCCTCAAACAAAAGACTGTGCCCAGTAATTGGAAGAAAGCTGAGGTCATGCCTATTTACAAGACTTCTGAGAACATTGATCTCTTTTTCTCTCACGACGTACTGAAAGCTTTGGATCAAGTCTGTCAAGTAGATGCAGTATATTCAATTTCTGGAAAGCATTTGACTCTGTATCACATCTGTGCTTATTATCAAAAATACTATCAGATGGGGTATCAAGCAAAATTTGTACTGGGATGAGGATTTTTTTTTTATAAAAAAAGGCAGGACATAAGTTATCTTGTATGTAGAGTGATCGACAGATGTAGAAGTGACTTTTGGGTATGCCCCATGGAAATGTGCCGGCACCCTCACTGTTCATGTTGTAATTAATGACTTTACAGATAATATTATAGCAACTGTAGACTTTTGCAGATGATCCAGTTTCTATAATGAAGTACTGTTTGAAAGAAGCTGCATGAATATTCAATTACATTTTGAAAAGATTTCCAAGTGGAGCAAAGATTGGAAACTTTATTTAAATGTTATGAAATGTAAAATTGCGCACTTCGCAAAGCGAAGAAACATATCATAATCAGACTACAATTGGAATCAGTTGACTCATACACATATCTGTGCATAACACTTTTTAAGGATAACTATGTCTATATACATACTCCACAAGCCACTGTACGGTATGTGGCACTACTGATCCTATCCTTTCCTGTTCCATTTGCAAATAGTGTGAAGGAAAAAGGGCTTTTTACATGCCCCTGTATGAGCCCTAAATTCTCATATCTTTGTGGTTCTTATGTGGAATGTGTGTGGGTGGCAATAGAATTGTTCTGCAATCCGCTTCAAATGCTGATTCTCTAAATTTTCTCAGTAATATTCCTTGAAAATAACATCGCCATCGGATTCCCATGTGAGTTCCCAAAACAACTGCATAAACCTTGTACATCGATTGAACCTACTGGTAACAAATCTGATAGTTCACCTCTGAATTGCTTCGATGTCTTCCTTTAATCAGAACCTGATGCACATCCCGAACCTTGAGCAGTACTCAATATTAGCTCACACTAGTGTCCAATGTGCGGTCTTCTGTACAGATGAAGCACACTTTCTTAAAAAAAGTTCCCAGTAAACCGAAGTCAACCACTTTCCTTCCCCACCACAATACGCATATACTCGTTCCATTTCATATCTCTTTACAGCATTATGCCCTGATATTTAAATGATGATGTGACTGTGTCAAGCAGGACGCTACTAATACTATATGTGAGCATTATAATTTTGTTTTTCCAACTCTTCCGCATTAACTTACTTTTTTCTATGTTTAGAGCGAGCTGCCATTCATCACACCAACTAGAAATTTTGTTTAAGTTACCTCATATCCTCCTACAGTCACTCATCTTTGACACATTCCCATACACCACAGCATCATCAGCAAACAACTGTAGATTGCTGCTCACCATGTCTGCCATATCATTTGTGTGTATAGAAAATAATAGTGGCCCTATCACACTTCACTGGGCCACTCCTGGAGATACCCTTGTCTGATGATCACTCGTCGCTGAGACAACATATTGGGTTCTATTACTTAAGAAGTTTTCTAGCCATTCACATACCTGGGAACCTATTCCATATGCTCGTTCTTCCTTTAACAGTCTGCAGTGGGCCACCGTATCAAATGCTTTTTGGAAATCTAGAAATATGTAATCTATCTGTTGCCCTTCTTCTGTAGTTTGTAGTATGTCACGTGAGAAAAGGACAAGCTGAGCAAATGATGCTCTCTAAAACCATGCCAATTTGTGGACATGAGCTTCCCGGCCTCAAGGAATTTTGTTACAATCGAACTGAGACTATGTTCAAGAATTCTGCAGCAAACCAGAGTTAAGGATTTGTGGGATCCTTCATTCAACCT
Source organism: Schistocerca serialis cubense (assembly GCF_023864345.2). Classification (NCBI taxonomy): domain Eukaryota; kingdom Metazoa; phylum Arthropoda; class Insecta; order Orthoptera; family Acrididae; genus Schistocerca; species Schistocerca serialis. The sequence goes on along the minus strand of NC_064644.1, from coordinate 433,306,006 downwards.
TCTTATACACAGGACTCACCTGCACTTCATTCCAGTGATATGTTACTTTGCACTGGGTGAGAGATTTGTGATAAATGTGAGCTACGTAAGAGACCAGTGGCGTAAAGTACTCCTTGTAAAAGGATTCCATTTGGATATGGTAGGTTGTTGTTGTTGTCGTCCCCCCCCCCCCCCCCCCCCTCCCCAACGATAGTATATTTGTATGATTCTACTGCGTTAGTTGCAAAGTTTAAAACTTTGACTTTATTTTGCTGCCTTCAACTGCCACAGCAGACTGGTCAAAGTGTAACTGGATGGAAGCTTTAGACCTGCTTAGTGACTTTGCATAGGACCAGAATATTCTCGGCCATATCTTATATGACAGTTGTAATTGTACGCTTCGTACATGATTTTTTTCACAGATGCACAAATCTGTACTAACCATTGCCTGTCGTCATTTGCGTGTTCTCTTTCGAGCTGAGAGTGCATCAGCCTTGCTTCTTCAGCATTTTCCAAATTTAGTTGTTAAACCACGATTGGTTTTTTCTGTCATTAATCCATTTATTGGACACATTCTCGTCTAGACCACAATTTACAATCTGTTTCATCTTTGCCCACATTTCCTCTATGCCCATCTTAGGAACTACATGATGTCAATTCATTATATAAGTGAGATGCTAACAACTGCTTATCTTCTGTTTCTAGGAGAAACTCTCTTCTACCCTTCTTGACTGTTTTATAACTTTCATAACCATAGGGGGGTATGATATGATCACTAATCCCTGTCTCTATACTGACACCGTCAGTAAAGTCCGGCTTGTTTGTAGCTGCAATATGCAAGATATTTCTGATGTGTGTGGGCTGCCAAACTAGCTGCTCAAAACATTTTCGAAAAATATGTTAAATAGTGCTTTGCAAGACTGTCCGTCTGTATTCCCTGCTGTGAATCCATGGAAGTCCCAGTATATTCTGTACGGTGAAATTGTCTTCAACTAGTATTGCATGGCCGGCCGTTGTGGCCGAGCGGTTCTAGGCGCTTCAGTCTGGAACCGCGCAACCGCTACGGTCGCAGGTTCAAATCCTGCCTCAGGCATGGATGTCTTTAGGTTAGTTAGGTTTAAGTAGTTCTAAGTTCTAGGGCACTGATGACCTCGGATGTTAAGTCTCATAGTGCTGAGAGCCATTTGAACCATTAGTATTGCATGACTAGACTTTTTCTGAATGGCTCTAGTAGAACTGTCACAACGGGATTGGGTGGAGAGGGAAAACATCCAACGATTAATTTGGTTTCACCTAGACCTGTTGTATGTGACCAAATAACTTCTACATCAATAGAGCGAATATTTTTACTAGCTGCAATGAACACCCCCACCCCCTCCAAGGCATCTAATCTGTTTTTCCAATATGTGTTCCATGACTTGCTAAATATTTCAGAGTTTTCAACTTCAGGTTCCAGCCAGCTCTCTGTCCCAAGAATAATTTGAGTGCTAGAACTTTCCTGGAGTGTAGTAAATTCTGGAACTGTGTTATGAGTACTTGCACAGCTTACTCATAATTTTTTTTTCACTCAGAGTGTCATCATTCTGAATGCTTTCTGATGTTGCTGACTCTTTATTGATTGGCAAATGTTCATTGGAGTACCTCTAACTACTCAAATTAACTGCCTAGTAAAAACAAGTGCACTCCAGAATCACTCTGCTTCCTTTGTGCAGTGTACCCCTGATGTATCAAAGGGGGTCCTACAATTCCCCACCCAAACACGCAGGTCCAGAAATCTGCACCAAGATGCCTTCAGTTGAGACTGTCCACTCAGCTCCAAACCGAAGCACCCCAATCAACTCTGGGAACAATGGTGCAAATTGCAAGCTCTGCTTGAACCGTGCATCTGAGGCCAGCAGCCTTCACCACTTCTGCCAGCTACCTATATGCACTGAAAATTGCTCCAGAACCCGTGCAATGCATTGTTGGTGCTGACATGAGCCACAACTTGCAGGCAACTCCACCTGCATGCTCAGTAATCACTGTCAAGGGCTCCTATACATCATGGCAGGCATACCAGGTGCACATTGGCTTTCTTTCTGGTGCTGAAGCTATTTCCTAACGGGCTTCGTAAAGTGCTTAATGTTGGAGCTCCCAATAACCAGCGAACCCTTGCTAATGTGTGCTTGCTCAGACGCTGCTGCCCTTGCATAAGTTTAGTTTTTAGTTACTAGTGGACACAGGCCTCTTAACACATAACTAAGGCAGTGAGCTTTTAGATGTGACATGAAGCATATTTTGTAAATATTGGTAAAACACCAAAGGCAATTTTCAAAATAAAACATTTATTTTAAAACCTCATCAGTATGAAAATACTGATAAACCAAACAAACATGCAGAGCACAACTGAGTGTTTCTATAATTTCGAGTCATATTCTTCAGTGAATATTAATATGTACATTGGTGGTATTTGACTAGAATATCATTTGTTGATCACCTTGTGCATTTGTCCCCACCATGATTAGCATCACTGTAAGCTTTGGTATGGAAGTTTTCATTATTCTCAAACTTAATGCCACCCAGTATTCATACTGGCTCAAGTGGTAAAGATAATTGTTTCACATCCAGTTGCACCATATTTCTAAAATTCTCTTCACATACACAGACAATTTGATTTGTAAGCCCAGCAAGTAATCTACAATGATCTGAAAGCATTTACCCAGCTGATCATTAAATTTAGTTGTTGCATCAGTAGAGACCATAACAGATTCACATTCAATGCCACCAGGTTTTCACTGTAGAACATACATTGACATGTATGTCTCTCCCGTAAACTACATTCGTGAAGAAATTTTACAAGGCCTGCCTCAAAGTGTGCAGACACTGTAGCAATTCACATTCACGTCCTTTAGCATCATCACAACCCTTTCATTGATACATGTTAATTTCCTCCTCCAAAATGCCATTGAGAAATGAATTCATCACATCAATTTGCCTTATACACCCACCATATTGAATTTAACAACGAAAAAAATCAATTTTTGACGGAGTAATTTAATTGGATAGATAAAAAAAAATCTACTCACTAAGCAGCAGCAGAACACGCACATAAAAGGAGGTTCTAATTTGGCAGGCTTTCAGAGCCCGTGACTCCTCCTTCAGGCAGAAGGGTTGAAGGGGAAGGAAGAGGGGTGAAGGAAAAGGAAGGAAGAGGGATAGATTTCGGTAAAGTCACCCAGAACTGCAGGTCAGGGGAGACTTACCGTATGGGATGTGTATGTTCTACCGCCACTTGGTGAGTAGATTTTTTTATCTAGTCAATTAAATTATTTCGTCACATTGAATTGCAGCACTCGCCAGGGCTGTCATCATCTCAGATATTGTTACAGAGCTAAATGTATCAACCTAATGTACTATAGATCGTTGAGTGACTTCTTCCGCCACCAGTTAAGCCTTACATTAAACCACTTCATTATTTGCATTTAATTTTGTAGCAAAACCTATAAATTTTCAACCATCTTATAATAAATATATTTGTCTCAGAATAAACAAACTAGTTTCCATAATTTATTTTTCTTTGGGGAATTCATTTCTTCCTTCATAACTGTCTTTCATTCTTTATAAATTCCTTATTGCATTACTTCTTTATAATTCCTTGGAGTCTCGCAAAGAATGATTATTCTTGGTTGATGAATGTGGTCTTCACAGTAACTTGATGGTTTCTTCAAATTTTGCTGTTCACGTAAGTTGTCTTCATTTCTTGCTTCCAAATTGCTCTTTTTCTTGTCCCACGGTGTGATACAAATTTTTGCTATTCTTCTTGTTACTTACATCTACATTTTGGTTCGTATTATACTTGTGACTGTCCTCTTCAAAATCAATGCACTCACATTCTCTTCCTTTTTATGTCTGACCCAATCAACCCTTTTAGTCTCTTTGGGTCAATGCTTGTTTACAGCTGAATTTACATCACTGCATACAGAAACTCACATTTTTTCAGGAAAATAAACTTTCTCCCATAGACATTGAAACCATCTGTCAGGGTTGCTGCAAGTTCTGGAAATCAGGGAATATCGGGGACTTTCAAATGTGCCAGTGTGCCAGGGACAGGGGGGGGGGGGGGGACAACAATGGAAAAAATCTTATTTTTTGTCTCAGTTGATGAAATGGTTTGTCTACTGAGATATCGTGCATCGTCACTGGCTGGGCTTAACTGAGAACATACACCGCTTCCCTGCTCTCTCATTCTTGCTGCTTCTCCCCTTCCTACCACTCCCCTCAGCTTGCAGTCAGTGCTGCCACCACTTCGTGCTGCTAACCTAGTAGCTGTGGATAAGAGTCAGGGAGGCATGAGGAGTGGTTTGTTTGTATCTCATTCTCAGAGATTGTTGATGCAGCGGCCGGAGACGGTGGTCATGTGTGCGTGAGTAGTGTTTGTGTGAACGTGTGTCCATTCTCGTTTTCCGACAAAAGCTGTGGCTAAAAATTTAGTTGTGAGAGTGTCATTGTCTTTTCTACGTGCTTGTTTGCGGCTCGGTGATCATCTTTCCAGTGAGTTGCTATCTATCCTCATTAGTATTGATTTCAGAGCGTTTGTGCAAGTTATCTATTGCATGGCTTGATAACCATGGTCTCATTTTATCAACATGCTGTCTGTGACATGTGATAGCTGGCCACACGAGTGGATTCCTGCAATGGGCCAAAACCACAGGCCATTTCTGCAGGTATCTCCAACAGATTGGACCTGCTGATCTGAAGTGCATCGTTTCCCACTAAATGTGGAGGCTGTGCCCGTTGGATCTAGTCTCACCGATCTGCCTGCAGGCTGGGTCTCTTTGTGTGTCGCATAATGCAGTGGATTTTCGTGCTTTATCCATGGACCCAGGACCGAGGTGCTCCTCGGCAGGCCAGGAACCACAGGCGATGGATTTCAGGAAATGTGACTGTCTCACCGCAAGTGCATTGTACAGTGTGGCGTTTTATAGAAATTTTATTTATTGTAGTACATTTTGGCACTTCAAAAGTAGTTTATATATCAGAAAGTATGGATGACAAGAAGAAGAAGATTGTGGCAGTCGCTGGCCGTTTGTACGCTATATACTCATATATTTCTCGATAGAAAAATTACACAATACTTTAAATAATAGAAATAACACAGTGGGTAATAACTGACAATAATGGACGCAGTAGAATCAACATTTTATTGTCAGTCACCTATAGTATTTGTTTACACAACTCTTCCCTGCTTTATACACCTCTTTCAAGAGACCTACTTTTTTCTGAGGTTATTTCTTAAATCAGTGAAGGTATTTTAAATCTGTCTTGTGACGCTAAGGAAATGCGTATTTTTGTCACCAAATGAGTGAACTTTACTGAAATAAAATATCAACAGTGGTCTTAATAAAACACATGTACCATTTGGCTTGCTTTCTCCATCTAAAAGCAGTTCACTACAAAAGATGTTGATGTCAGTACTTATGATTTTTGCTCACAAGAAGAAGGGGGGGGGGGGGGGCGGGATACATAAGTCTGTCTGTCCTTTTTTTTTGTCAGCTTATGTCTTTATGTCTTTACTTACCATTGAGATCTCAAATTTTGTCAGGGAAAAAAATGCTGAAACTTGTCTGGAAATCAGGGAATTTCACTTGGGGAAACTTGTGACAACACTGTCCACATAACCTTTTTAAAGATTTAGCATCACTGAAACTTGTTCCATTTTCACATGAGAATCCATGCATACTAGTCCATCTCAAATATCTCCAGATTGTCAAAACTGCTTTCTTTCTTCAAAAATATCTCACAGAGAGAGGTTCCCAGCAGTTTGATTGACTTTTTGAAACCGTCTACACAGTGATGTAGGTTAAGCTCCCAGGTATCACACACTGCAGCTATTCATCATGATGGGCCCTCGTTTGCAAGGGGGAGGGGGGAGGGATTGGAATTTCATGTGATACTCAGTAGCATTAAAAAATGCTTCATTATACAGTTTGATTGCACAATGTAATGGCTGATAAGGACAATAGCTTCCCATGCAAGAGCTTGTGGGTTCAAATCTCATTAGTTGCAGTAAGGCTTTCTTTAATTTTTAAATCAATCAAAATGACTTTGATCATCATTTTTATTCAATTAATTGATTTAAATGTAATTTTTTAGTTCCGTTCCTTTGTCACACATTTTTAATCGTAATATAAACTTCTTCATTTGCTTTCATTTTTCTTCTTGTCATTGTTTCTTCACTTGAAATCTTTGTTCATGTGTTTTCTTTTTCAACTGATTGATCATAATTTTCAAATGATTGAATATTATAAGAGATAAATGTAATTAAATTTATATTCACAAAAATTCCCATTGTAAAAAGAATGACGTAAAGAAAAAAAATGAAACTCTCATTGATTAAAATTATGTGACAAAGGAATGAAGTTAAAAAATTACATTTACATCAGTTAATTGAATAAAAATGATAATCAAAGCCATTTCGATAAATATTTAAAAATAAAAGAACTTACTGCACCTGATGAGATTTGACCCCACAACCTCCTGTATGCGAAGCTGTTGTCCTGTCCATTACATCGTGCAACCAGATTATATAATGAAACTTTAATGCTATTGAGTGTCACACAAAAAAAGGAATCAATATTAGAGAAGGAAAGTTGTTATTCAGCTTGTAGCGGAGATGCTGAGTCGCAGGTAGGCACTACAAAAAGATGTTCACAATTATAGCTTTCAGCCATTAAGGCCTTTGTCAACAATATACACACACATACACACACTTCAGTTGCCTGAGACTGCAGTCGTGTGAGAATCTTTTTGTTGTACCTATCTGTGACTCGGCATCTCCGCTATATGGTGAGTAGCAACTTTCCTTCTCCAGTATTGTTACATTCAATCCTGGATTTTCCATTGTTTGACAAAAAAATGAATTGTTTTTTCATCCATTACTCACAAATGAGGGCCCACCAGAGTGAATTGCTGCAGTGTGTTATATCTGGGATCTTAATCTACATCATCGTGTACATAGTTTCAAAAAGTCGATTGCACCACTGGGGCCTCTCCTTGTCAGAGTTTTACCTTAAGTTTCCATGGGACCAGTTTGATTCAGAGAGTATGTTCCATCTAGAATTGCCCCACTCCCCAATGCTTTTAGCAAATTTTTAGCAGAGGAGAGCTATGAATGTGCCATTTCGCATAGGATCCTATTATGCCAATCAGAAACTTCTTTCATCTTAGGAGTATATGGCGCAGAAATGGAATTTTTCAGTGTAGTTTTGTTAGCAGACCAAGGTACACCTTCATTATGGAACTCCTTGCCACTGTCTGTACATAATTCTTTTGTAGCAAATTCATCTTGAGTGTATCAATTTAGTAAACTGTGGTAACTTTTCTTAATTTACTTTTTGTCTCACAAAGGTACATTACCATGAAACTAGAAATACACTACAGTATTGTCAACTCTGCGAATCAGTTTCTTCCATTGGTCTGCAATCATCTGCATAAACTCCAGAATGAGATTTTAACCCTGCAGCGGAGTGTGTGCTGATACGAAACTTCCTGTCAGATTAAAACTGTGTTTGGAAGGTAGGAGACAAGGTACTGGCGGAATTGAAGCTGTGAGGACAGGTCGTGAGTCATGCTTGGGTACTCAGTGGTAGAGCACTTGCCCGCAAAAGGCAAAGGTCTCAAGTTCGAGTCTCGGTCCAGCAGACAGTTTTAATCTGCCAAGAAGTTTCATCTGCATAAACTGCATGGGGGCACAAATGGAAACTAAAACCCTGGCACAATGGGACCATGGAATGGTTCCATTCAAAAGTAATCATTACGTGTGTTAAGATAGGTATCTCACCGGGGGACGAGATGATCAATTTCTGTTTCATAGAATGTGGTTGGTGGCTGACAGATCCACAACGGCACCCAATCTTGCACCACCTCATTTAACTGGAATTGACATCCACTGTTCAGGTCAGGAAATATGTGAAAATCACAAGGTGAGAATCTTAACCTTTGTCTGACTGGCAGTGTGGAGGCAGGTGTATTGTGCAACAGGATGCTTCTGTCTGACAGAATTCTGACATCCTGAGGGCAAGTGGCAAAGTCAACAGTGGAATCATCCACCACCACCACCACCACCACCACCAGAGAAATTCAGAGCTGTTCGCAGAAGTTCTGGTTAAGGTCATGACCACCTCTATATATGTTCAATATCCAGTGTTAGTTCTGTTTCGTACGGGTCCCACACACTTGACCAGTATTTTGGAATGGGTTGCAAGAGTGGTTTGTAAGCAAACTCTTTTTTATACTGATTGCATTTCCTGCAGCACTTAACTCTCATCGTCAAATAAAGAAACTTATGTTCCAAGAGCTACTTAAAGTCATGGTTTGGTCATTATTGTATTGTTGTATGATGGCAGTGGCTTTGGTATGTATTAATTATGGCTGTGGAATTTATTTCTGACATTTGAAATAATTATGAGGTGCAAAAAATGCAGACTTGTATTGTGATTCGCGTAGTTGATCCCCGAACAACAGACAGAGTGAGTGGTTTTCAGACCAAGAAGGAAGGACTGCGCACAGTCACTAATAAGACTACTCCTAGTTAAAGTATTATGGTATTCAAACCAGTCTTGTTTTTAGAATTTGATGTTTGTTAATGTGTACAACTTAATTTTATAAAACTCGTAACTTTGTAAAATGTAAAAAAGATAGTTACACATTCCACATGGCATTTGCACAACATATCAGTGATGTTGAATGAACTAGTTTACACCTTGTTAACATAATTAATTTGTGTATGTGGTTGCCTATTGCTGCTTCACAGATACTGAATTTTCTGTATATTTCAGGTCTGGAACATACAAAGGAAAAGTAAAAATAGATATAGATTTACAAAATTTAAATGTGTATGGTTATATGTTGGTGTACGCGTTATATTTCAGATAAGTCAGTAATTCAAATTTCAGTATTGCAAAATGACTTGATTTTCTTATTATTCACTTCATAATGAAACTCCACGTACAAAAGAAACTCCACATACAAAAGATGGTGGTCAAGTGGCTACATAAGGATGAAGTTGAATAACTGTAAATAATATAGCTCAAAAGAAAACTGAAACACTAGAAATCGCCCTATAATCTAGGAGAGCCACAAGAAGGAACCACATGTGTAAAAATGCTCTAATACCTTCTTGATGTAAAAAAAAATTTCCAACGACCAAATCATTTTGCTGAATTTCAAAGATTTTTGACTTTTAGGGTCAGTTAAACCAAACTATAACTGAACTTTTAAAACATTCTTAAAAACCACTTAAAGTTCATGTATCAGACAGCTGTTGAATAATACATACGTTAAAAAGGACAATACTATGAAAAGGACAGAGTGCTACTTACACTGTGTGATCAAAAGTATCCTGACACCCCCGAAAACATAACTTTCATATTAGGTGCATAGTGCTGCCACCTACTGCCAGGTACTCCATATCAGCGACCTCAGTAGTCATTAGACATCGTGAGAGAGCAGAATGGGGTGCTCCACGAAACTCATGGCCTTCGAACGTGGTCAGGTGATTGGGAGTCACTTGTGCCATACGTCAGTACACGAGATTTCCACATCCATAAACATACGTAGGTCCACTGCTTGTGATGCGATAGTGAAGTGCAAGTGTGAAGGGACACGTACAGCACCAAAGCATACAGGCTGACCTCGTCTGTTAACTGACAGAGACTGTCGACAGTTGAGGAGGGTTGTAATGTGTAATAAGAAGACATCAGTCCAGACAATCACACAGGAATTCTAGACTGTGTAAGGATCCACTGCAAGTACTATGACAGGCGGGAGGTGAGAAAACTTGAATTTCATGGTCGAGCAGCTGCTCATAAGCCATACATCACGACGGTAAATGCCAAACCTCGCCTCACTTGGTGTAAGGAGCATAAACATTAGATGATTGAACAGTGGAAAATCCTTGTTTTGAGTGACAAATCACGGTACACTAAGTGGTTATCCAACGGCAGGGTGTGGGTATGGCAAATGCCCGGTGAACGTCATCTGCCAGCGTGTGTAATGCCAACAGTAAAACTCAGAAGCAATGGTTTATGATGTGGTAGTGTTTTTCATGGAGAGGGCTTGTACCCCTTGTTGTTTTGCGTGGCACTATTACAGCACAGGCCTACATTGATGTTTTAAGCACCTTCTTGCTTCCCACTGTTGAAGAGCAATTCGGGGATGGCAATTGCGTCTTTCGATACGATCGAGCACCTGTTCATAATGCACGGCCTATGGCGGCATGGATACACGACAATAACATCCCTGTAATGGACTGGCTTGCACAGATTCTTGACCTGAATCCGGGATGTTTTGGAACACCGACTTTGTGCCAGGCCTCACCAACCGTCATTGATACCTCTCCTCAGTGCAGCATTCCGTGAAGAATGGGCTGCCATTCTCCAAGAAACCTTCCAGCACCTGATTGATCATATGCCTGCGAGAGTGGAAGCTGTCATCAAGGCTAAGGCTCGGCCAAAACCATATCGAATTCCAGAAATACCGATGGAGGGCGCCACGAACTTGTAAGTCATTTTCAGACAGGTATCTGGATACTTTTGATCACACAGTGTATCTTATATAGGAGACGTTGAGTTGCTGACAAACACAATGAAAATACTGCTATACATTTGAGCTTTCGACAGCACATAACCACTGTCTCTGGCTGCTGTGGCCGAGCTGCATCATAATTGAACCTGACAAGAGCAGCAGCCTGATGTGGGTGTGAGGGTAAGGAGTCAGTGTGGGGCAGGGGGAAGACGGATACCGGGGTAGGGATGGGGGAATATGCAGTTCTACTTGTGGGAGCATTCAGTGATGTGCTGGGGAAAGGGTAGGGCTGTTAGGTACAGTCGAGAGATATAGTGGTTCGGGGGAGGGGGGGGGGGGAGGAGCGGAAAACAAGAGAAGTAGAGAAAGACTAGGGGATGTGTTGGCATAATAGATGGCTGTGTTGTGCTGGATGGGGGCAAGGAAGGGGACAGGGAGGTGGAGAGCTGGGACTAGTGAAAGTTGAGGCCAGGAGGTTACGTGAATGTAGGATATATTGCAGGGAGAGTTCCCACCTGTCCAGTTAAGAAAAACTGGTGTTGTAGGATGGATCCAGATGGTGCACACTGCGAAGAGATCATCGACATTAAGGACATTGTTGGGCAACATGTTCACCAGTTGCGTGATCCAGCTGTCTCTTGGCCAGTTGTTAGTGGCCATTCAAGCGGACAGAGGGCTTGTTAGTTGTCATGTTGCTGTAGAAAGCAGCACAGTGGTTGCAGCTTAATTTATAGATCACATGACTGCTTTCACAGGTAGTCTTGCCTTTGGTAGAATAGGTTATGTTTGTAACTGGCCTGGAGTAGGTGATGGTGGGAAGATGTATGGGACAGGTATTGCATGTAAGTCTATTGCAGGGATATGGACCATTAGGCAAGGGGTTGGGAGCAGGGGTGGAGTAGGGATGGAAAGGACTGTGAAGGTTTGGTGCACTGTGGAACACCACCCTTGGAGGGGTGGGAAGGATAATGGTTAGGATATTTCTCACTTCAGGGCATGGCAAGAGGTAATCGAAACCCTGGCAAAAAACGTGATTAGTTGCTCCAGTCCTCGATTGTACTGAGTCACGAGGGGCGTGCTTCTTTGTGGCCAGACAGAGGGTAGGTGACTGGAGAGACAAGGCATGGTTGATCTCTTTCTGCACGAGATTTGGAGGGTAATTCATTCTGAGAGACCCTTTCTATATTTCAAGAGGGAATGCTCGTCACTACAGATACAATGGCCATGGGTAACTAGGCTGTATGGAAGGGACTTCTTGGTATGGAATAGGTGACAGCTGTCGAAGCTTAGATGTTGCTGGTGGTTGGTAGGTTTGATATAGATGAGGCGCTAATGTTGCTATCCTTCAGATGGTGAACATCGAGGAAGGTGTCTTGTTGGGGTGAGGAGGACCAGATGCAGCATATGGGAGAGAAGGTGTTGAGATTCTGGAGGAATGTGGACAGGATATTCTCACCCTGGGTCCAGAACCAGATGATGTCATCAGTGAATCTGAACCAGTTGAGGGTTTGGGGTTCTGGCTGACGAGGAAGAATTCGTGTGGATGGCTCGTGAATAGGTTGCCATAGGATGGTGCCTGTGGATACACATTGTTGTGCCACAGATTTTTTTGTCAGTCATGCTTTTAAATGAGAAGTAATTGTGAATAAGGATATGATTGGTCATGGTGACTAGGTAGGAGGTTGCAGGTTCATAGTCAGATGGACATTGAGAAAGGCAGTGTTCAGAAGTGTGAAGGCCATGAGTGTAGGGGAAGTTCATGTGGAAGGAAATGACACCAACAGTGACAAGCTGGGCACCATGTGGTAAGAAATAGTTGATGTCTGATATATACAGGTAATAGGCTGAAAGTGTTAGTCATGAAAGCAGAAGGTCTCTCTGTGGGGGTACAGTAAGTGGCCACAATAGGGCATCCTGGGTGGTTGAGTGTATGAACTTTAAGGAAGCAGTAGAGGGCAGGAGTGCAGGAAGAGGTGTGTGCGTGCGTGCGTGCGTGTGTGTGTGTGTGTGTGTGTGTGTGTGTGTGTGGAGGAGGGGGATGGGTTTCTTGGATGGGTGTAAGGATTTGAAGAGGGATTAGATTCTCTTGCCAGTTGGCAGATTCCCTACACTAGATGATCCCTGTGGTTCAAAACTAAGGTGGTGGATTCTAGTTGGTTTCTACCTACCTTATACCAAAATAAATCTTCCTTGCCTTGTCTCCCCCAGTTACCTAACCATCTCCCACATACCTACCATCCAGCCACAAAGGAGCACTTTCCTTGTGATTCAGTACCATCCAGGACTGGAGCAACTAATCACATTATTTGCCAGGCTTTCAACTTCCTCTTGTCATACCCTGAAATAAGGAATACCCTACCCATTATCCTTCCCGCCCCTCCCAGAGTGGTGTTCCACAGATCAAACTTACTCAATATCCTTGCCTATCCCTACTCCACACCTGCTCCCACCCCTTGCCCCCAAGGTTCAGAACTCTGCAATAGACCTAGATGCAAAACCTGTCCCATACAGCCTCCCACCACCACCTACTCCAGTCTGGTCACAGGCATCTGCTATCCCATCAAAGGCAGGACTACCTGTGAAAACAGTTATGTGATCTACAATTAAGCTGCAACCATTTTGCTGCTTTCTACATGGTCATGACAACTAACAACCTGTCTGTCCACATGAATGGCCACAAACTGTGGTGAGTTGCTGAACATGCTGCCCAACACATTGTGCTTAATGTTGGTGACTGCTTCACACCATTGGCATCCCTCCTACCAACACCAGGTTTTCTGAATTGCACAGATGGGAACTCTCCCTGCAATATATCCTACATTTTCGTAATCCTACTACCCTCAACCTTCTCCACTCTCTGTCCTCCACATTTCTATCCCTTTCCCCGCTACCCCAACTCCAGCACAGCACAACCTTCTATTCCACCAACACACCCACTAGTTCTTTTCTCGTTCTCTTCTTCTCCTCATTTCTGCTCTGCCTCCATCCACCCATCCCCTTCTCAAATTACCCAGCTACACCAAGCACCCCTACTCTGTCCACACCATGTCCCATGCATGCTTCCACAAGCACATTCCCTTACCCCTATCCTGCTATCCCTCCTTCTCCCCACTTCGTGCCTCCCCCTTATCCCCATCACCCACGCCTAATTCTTGCACCAATCAGACACAATTGTGACACAGTATGGGCACAGTGGCCAGAGACAGTGTTCATGTGTGTGTGTTTCCTACTGCAGAAGAAGGCCTTTGGTCGAAATGTTAAATGGATACCAGTCCTTTTGTTGTGCCCGTCTGACACTCAATGTCTCGGCTATGTGGGGAGTGGCAGTCTATCCTTCTCTTATTGTTGTTGGTAGAATACCCTGGACTATACACTAAAAATGGGCGGATTCTGTAAGTCGATGTGCTGTCTTATGGTAAGTTGGTGGTTCTTATCTGTATTTAGAACTGTTACTTTCTTTAGAGATGCTTTTGTATATTTAAAATAGTATTGTTGCATGTATAGGTTGAGTTAAACCTATGTTCTGAAATAGTTTTTTAAATTATGCCCAAGGCACTCTTGGTCCTGCGCATCTATGGTGTGTTGAAAATAATTCTTCTCTTACAAGAATAATTAATAAAATTGTTGCTACCTTGTTTTTTGGCGCTCTTGCAGGTTTTGCAACATATTAGGCCCCCCTACTTTCTATTACATTCCCCCACCCCTCACCCCCACCTCCTTAAAAATAGTTGGGGGTTTGGAAGGAAGGAGTGTTTTGATTGTATTGGAAACTTAGCGACATTGCCAACATGTCGTTACAGTGATGGCTGGTCACCGTTTGGTCCTTATTCTGGATATGTACTAATATAGGGCCTTTAACATAACAAGTGTGGGTAAGTGCTGGTTTACAAAGTTCAGTGATATCAGGTTCGATCCATGCCCAGCCTTGTGATTTTTTCTGACATTTGTTTCTTTCAACACTGCCAATGATTTTTGTAAGTAAAAAAAAAAGTGCCAAATTGTAACATTGTTCTAAGTTTACATTAAATTTTTAGGGCTTCTATAACTGACCAAATAGTTAGCGCAAAAATCCGAGGAAGGCAATAGTGTATTAAAATCAATCTTTGGGTGATATCAGTTTTACATTTATCATTCCAAAAGATCATAAGCATGAGTTGCAAACTATGTGCCTGTGTTCTTAATTGTTTCTTGACTGAACACGATTGGTCCTTCCAGTCAATACATCTTATACCTGGTTTATAATGGTGCATCCAGGACACGTATCATGTCATAATTCTCTTGAGAAAAGGATCAGCACCAGATACATAATGATCCAAGCCGTTTTGAGATATTGTCTGCTGTGCACAGTTGTCTTCGGGCAGTTACCATTGTGCCTGTCAGTTGTACTTGTTCTTAGTACCAAGACCATCATTAATGATATTTTATGCAGATTTGTGAACTATTATGAACAAGGCCATGCCTGTTGGCATGGATTTGCTGGACAGCCTCCTGTTTCAGTGTAGTGACTCACATGCATGCTGGTCTGTATTTTACTGTTCATCCATCATTTGTCTTCATTTTGTGGCCGTTTCACCCATTCATATGCCATATCTTTACTTGTGTTTTCTTTACTGATTTTTCATTCTGCATTGTATTTCACAGAGTTATTTAATGATTAAACCCCCACATTATCAAAAGTGAAACTGATGGTTTGTATATACCCTGCCTACTTTTCCATAAAACAGTTGAACTTGAATTTCTGTTAATATTTTCATTAATAATCATAATTTTGTCCTTTTATTATTATTAATAATAATAAAAAACTGTGAATAACAGTCCTCAACCCAAAGAGAGTAAGTGAACAGTATATAACTGTTTTTCGTGCTATCAAGCTAACTTATTTCAAATGTATATAAGGAATAGAACATTGTACACTAGATGTAAACCAAAGGAGGTAGTGCATTTATTAAGACACTGACCTCCTCTTTGAGAGGATGGAGGTTCATGCTCCATTAGGCATCCTGATTTGTGGTTTTTCCTAAGTCATTTCAGTCGGATGCTGAGAGCATTCCTTCAGTAACACTGTGGCTGACCAACTTTCCTATAGTCATTAAACACACATTTATACGTTTGTGTCTGTATATATAACATGTTTTTCCTTGTGTTATGCTGATAAATCTATATTATTGTTTAGTGTCCTAAGACAAAGCTATTATTGTATATGAAAAGTCCAGCTTGAACACTCCACTGTTAGTTATGTTTCTGTTGGATGTGGTATGGTTTGCCTTCCTCACACCTTAGAAGTTGGCCAGACAATTATAGGGAGACCTAAAATTTAACATGTACTCTGAATCATGTGCCCTTCGTATTATTCACCGAAGCAAGTAAGTGTATATGTGAAAGTGGTGATGTGTGACAGGAAAAGTCCTATGGCTGACTAGGGACCAGACCTCAGACGTTTGTTCTTTTAGCCTTGCACTTACTCATCAAACTACCACAAAAAAGGTAGGCCACCTTATCAAAGAATGATGCAAATCTTGCAAACATGAATGAAAGATTGTTTGACATCTCAAGCTTTGATATGCAGTTTAGTTGTCTGGAGATGGAGAGTTGTTAGGAAATGAAAGAAGGTATGGAAAAGTCACAACTGAAGTTGAAATGTACCTACAGAAGGAGTTTTGAAGATGATTGTACTGCCACCATTTCTTTCGTACTCAGTTATTTTTGCTCCTGTTTCTCTTACCCTGAGTTGTAAATGATCATTTATCTTTGTCTTAAAAAGAATCCACTAGATCCATGGTGAGATTCAGGTGTGGTGTTTGTTATGATGGTGGTTTACATCACCATCCAGATTTAGATTTTCCATGGTTTCCCTTAAATTACTGTAGCCAAATGCCAGGATGGTTCCTTTGCAAAGATGTGGCTGATTACCTTCCTTAATCTGAGCATGTGCTCAGTCTCTAATGGCCTCATCAGCAGCAGCACATTAAACTCTAATCACTCTTCTTTCCTTCCAACACATCCTCCGTCTGTCTCGCCAGTAAGGTGACTTTGAGTTCACTAGTTGTTTGAAATATTCAGCAGGCTTTTGGTAGTTTAGTACTATTCTCTCATTGTTTCAATTTTTTGTGAGAATAGTCATTTTTTTTTATTTTTTATTTTTTTTTTTTTTTGTGCTAACTGTATTTTTTGTGCTTTGTGTGCTAGAGATGAAGTTTTATAATGACTTGCTACCCATGCAGTAGCTGTACTATTTGATATATAGAGCTTAAATTTTTCCACTTAGACATTTCAGAAAGTTATGTATGTACATGGCGTGTGACAGTTGTGTGTATATTTATTTGTATTTCTTCTGTAATTTGAACTTTTGTATATTCACTTATGCATGCAGTTTTTAATCCTTGTAGCAGTTCAATTCAACACTCAATGTTCATATAATTTTTAGCCATCTGCTAAGGAATGAATATGAAGCAGAGGAGTGTAGTGCTTATTAAATTTTTGATTTTTTCAGGGGATTCAGCTATGTATTTACAACTCATTGAACTAAAAATCTAATTATGTATCACAGAAGAAAAAGGAGCAGGCAACGAAGCCTATCTCCTGCATTTTCTTTTTGTGGAGCTGCATCTTCCACATTTGATGCTTCTCCATCCCTGGGAGTTGGTATAAAGGCTACAAAATGTGGTATGTTACAAGAGTTATCAACAAGAAAGTTTCCTTTCACCGATGCTGCAGTAGCCGATGTCACGTGCACCTTACCAAGCAGTCAAGAAAGTGTTAATAATGAAAACAAGCGAACTCCACCCCTAAAAAACTGTAATGGAGATACTTCATTCACCTTGGGCGAGAATGAATGTGTGTCATCCAGATCCTGGAAGAAGTCTGTGGTTAGGAAACGGTGTCATTCTTTAAGTTGCGTACATGAAAACATGACTCTAGTGCCTCAAGAGATAGACATAATGGAAGACATGTGTCAAAAACAAGGTGCAGTGTATAGCTTTAAGAAAGAACATTTGTTGAATTGCTTCACTCATAGTGCTCTTTTAGCACACCATGATATACCTCAGTTTTCTTTGACAACTGGTTCAGATGATAAATTGATTACAAGGTGGGATGCGTTTTCTGATTTTCCGCCTGACAATGAAACAGTACTTACTAAAGACCATGGTGATACTGCCACACCTAAAAAAACTCAGAGTGCAATAAATAATGTTACTCCTAAAAAGCCAAACACACGAAAGTCTTTTAAAGCTGAACTGGGTTCACATGATGTTGACCATGTGCAGGAAACTGCTCAGGTACCTTCAGGGTCATCCAGAAAGAGAAAATCACAAAGAAACTCTTTTGTTAACAACACTGTTAATTCAGTAGACAAGGATCAGATAAAGTCTCGTAGAAATTATTCAAAGAAAAAGAAAAAAGTTGTTAATTTAGAAGTTGATGCTTCAGGTGTACTGAAAAAGAAATATGAAGTGGAAAAAGTAATTGACCATTGTACGAGCAAAAATAAACGTTATTTTTATGTCAAATGGAAAGGTTGGAGTCATTGTTATAACACATGGGAACCAGAAGAGCACTTAAATACTTGTGAATCTGTTATTAAAACTTATATTCAGTTTTTAAGGGAGAGAATTTGCTCAGGGAATTTATTTTCAACTCAAGAAGCTAAAGATTTGCAAGAAAAACTTGTTACTGTAACAAAGTATGAACTTGAGAAATTGATGAAGTTATATGTGAAAGTCAATGGTATACCTTACACAGTTTGTAGTGAGGAGGAAGTTGTTCATAAGATGAAGATGGTGTTCAGGCCATCAAAAGAAAAAAAGGGAGAGAAAAATATTTTAAAAGTAAAAAATGACATTCTTGTTCGTACATACGACATTTACCGAATGGTTCAGCTTGATGCACTGAAAACATGGGAGAAAGAGCTTAATGCTAAAGCTACAGAAAAGGCTAAAATATTTGTTGAGAATGATGTTGATCTAGAAGGACCTCCTTCAAATTTTACATATATTAATGATTACATACCTGGTAAAGGTGTTGTTATTCCAGATGACCCACCAATTGGTTGCACATGTGGTTCTAAGTGTGATAGACATTCAAAAGAATGTTGTGGTCAGCAGTCTGGAAGCATTTTTGCTTATTCGCATAAACATTTATTGGTTGCAGATGTTGGGGTACCCATATATGAATGCAATAAGCGATGTAAGTGCACCCAAGATTGTCCTAATCGTGTTGTTCAGAAAGGACGAAAAATAGACTTGAGTATTTTTCGAACCTCAACAGGCTGTGGCTGGGGAGTAAAAACATTACAGCGTATAAGGAAAGGTTCCTTTATTTGTGAATATGTTGGGGAAGTAATAGAAACTAAAGAGGCTGAAAAAAGAGGCAAAATATATGATGCAGAGGGCAGGACATACTTGTTTGATTTAGATTTCAATGTTGATGCTTGTCCATATACTGTTGATGCAGCTGCATATGGGAATGTCTCTCATTTTATTAATCATTCATGTGACCCAAATGTGGCTGTTTATGCTGTATGGGTAAACTGTTTGGACCCCAATCTCCCCAAGTTAGCTTTATTTGCAAAAAATGATATAGAAGTTGGAGATGAGTTGACATTTGACTACATGCATAATAATTTGAGCATCCAGGACGATGCAAACAGTACAGCTAACAGAGTGGTGTCTTCTCCACGATCACGTCTCTTGTTGCCAAATGCAGATGATTCCACAGATCTAACATCTTACAAAACACCATGTAAGTGTGGTGCTAAGCAGTGTAAGAGATACCTTTTCTGAACATAAACTGAGTTTAGGAGCCATGATTCTGTGCCTGAAGAGTTATGTACATATGGTGTATGTTGAGGGGATCATGGAAAATTAATAATAGTTTTGTTAAATTGTTATATTGTAATGTATTAAATATGTATTTCATTTGAGCAATACACTTTTTATTGTACGAGGGGTCACATTGATTAATTTATCAATTAACTGCCGTTATTTGTTTTAGAAAAGATGTCTTTCATGCCTTTTATGATTGAGAGATACTGAGGTTTGATAGACTTTTTGATAGATTTTTGTGGCTTCTGGGGTATGAACTTTTATAAATAAAATATTTAAAAGTATACCTTTCAGTGTATTCATTTTGAACCACACATCACCTTATTTTATGTGTCATAGACTCTTGTTACTTTTTTGAAACGTGCAACAATTGCTACTTCAAAATATTATAGTCATTACCTTCAAATAATCATGTGAAGTAGTTCATCACTTTTTCTTGTTGCACGTTTCGAATTGTTTAGTTTCACTTGCCATTGTCTATTTGTATGCTCCTGATAGTAATTAGTTGTGGACACTATATTGATCTCTCTCTCTCTCTCTCTCTCTCTCTCTCTCTCTCTATCTATCTATCTTTTCATTTCATCTTGTTGAAATTTTACCGTCATATGGGATATACCCACTTAGCTACACATAATGGCTAACATATCTGATAAAAGTATCTGACATTACCCAGTGATCAGATCACACTAACTATTCTTGATGTACAGAGAGAAGATCCAGTCTTAAGATATTTTCTAATTAAATGACAGAATGTTTGCAAGTACATTTCAAAAGCTCCTTTTTCTCCTCCCTTCTCTCCAGTTATCCCAAAATCCCCACTTTTTGCCCATATTTGATTTTACAGATATACTAAACTTCAACAAATTTTGTTGCATCCTTTGCCTCGGAGTGTTACTCGTAGAAACTGCTTGTTATAAGTAAGTAACACTGTTCAGGAGACAAAATTTCAAGTGCTGCTGGTAAACCTAAAAGCTGAAATAACTTTCTAGCTTTTGGAACTATTAGTTACTTCCTCAGGTAGGAGAAAATGATAGATTGGGGAAGGTTGGAAAGGAGTAGTAGTTAGCTCAGACCTGAAGCTCAGAGGGACCAAGCTTTTGTGAGGCCTAAGTTAGACAAAGATAAGAGAAAGAGGAATTGGAGAGAAAGTAGGAGACAAACACATGTTTAAGTGAATTCATATATTTCTCATCCTTCTTGATAACAAACTCAATCATAGTAGGGTTCAGATACTAGATTGTTGTGGTTCCTTCCTCAAGATCAGAGCTATTTTCTTCTCTTACTGTTCCCCATCTAACTTCATATTCTTCCATGTAAGTGTAATGTCAAACTAACACTTCTCTTCCTCCATTAATAACAAAAGTCAGCTGCAGACAGCATAATTGAATTGAGAATGTAATGCTGTGTGCAGTGAGGAACTAATAGCAAATGCCATCCAAGTTGCAGACAAATAACTATAAAGTAAATGGAACATATTACAACGAGAGAGAATATGAAACATCTGGGTTTGTCATTTTATTTGCTGCAATCTTTAACTGAAATTTAAATTGATTTTTAATTTACAGCTACATCTACATCTATATACATACTCCGCAATCCACCATATGGTGCGTGGTGGAGGGTACCTCGTACCACAACTAGCATCTTCTCTCCCTGTTCCACTCCCAAACAGAACGAGGGAAAAATGACTGCCTATATGCCTCTGTACGAGCCCTAATCTCTCTCATCTAATCTTTGTGGTCTTTCCGCGAAATGTAAGTTGGCGGCAGTAAAATTTTACTGCAGTCAGCCTCAAATGCTGGTTCTTTAAATTTCCTCAGTAGCGGTTCACGAAAAGAACGCATCCTTTCCTCTAGAGACTCCCACCCGAGTTCCTGAACCATTTCCGTAACACTCGCGTGATGATCAAACCTACCAGTAACAAATCTAGCAGCCTGCCTCTGAATTGCTTCTATGTCCTCCCTCAATTCGACCTGATAGGGATCCCAAACGCACGAGCAGTTCTCAAGAATAGGTCATATTAGTGTCTTATAAGCAGTCTCCTTTTCAGATGAACCACGTCTTCCCAAAATTCATCCGCCTTCCCCACAACTGCCGTTACATGCTTGTCCCACTTCATATCGCTCTACAATGTTGCGCCCAAATATTTAATCGATGTGACTGTCAAGCGCTCCACTACTAATGGAGTATTCAAACATTACGGGATTCTTTTTCCTATTCATCTGCATTAATTTACATTTATCTATATTTAGAGTTAGCTGCCATTTTTTACACCAATCACAAATCCTGTCCAAGTCGTCTTGTATCCTTCTACAGTCACTCAACGACGACACCTTCCCTGACACCACAGCATCATCAGCAAACAGCCACACATTGCTATCCACCCTATCCAAAAGGTCATTTATGTAGATAGAAAACAACAGTTAGTCAGGTGTTGAAAGTTTCTCTGCCTCTGATACATAATTGCAGTATAGAAATTTGAATAAACCTTGGTGTAACTTATATGAATAGCAGTACTTGAAAGATGCAACTAAACCAGATAAATATATCAGATGTCTTCATACTACTCACGGGAAAGTTTTTATTAAACCATTTATTCATTTATGCTTGTACTACTTCTTCCTCGTTGACTGCATTGGCAAGTAATTTTCATTCCTAGCCCTGGAATAGTGCTGATTCTTTAATATTTTACCTTAGGCTGGAATGCTGTCAGATAAGCTCCCTGGGAAGGTGGCACTGACATCTTTGTTTTCCAATACCACAGTTGGGGAGTTGCAAGATTTGTATTGAGTCTCTCTCTCTCTCTCTCTCTCTCTCTCTCTCTCTCTCTCTCTCTCTAGATAAGTAAATACAACAATACTATTTCATTCTTACAAAAATAATGTTAGTAAATAATATTTTTTATGGTTGGAGTAAATGAAAGTACTTTTCTTAACTTATGGAACTGGAATGATTGTAGTAAGGCTGCAAAAAATTTCTGAATCTTCAGCTTTCAACACCAGGAGTTTGTCAACTACAAAAAATCTCTGTTAGCCATCTCAAGTTTTCCATTTTTAACCTCTGACACAGGCTGACTGGTGTTAAATTTAATGCATGTGTCTGTCTGTGGTATCGTAGCTCCCAAACAAAAGGTCCAATTTTAATGCAGTTGTATATGACTGGTTTGTTGGTGCTTTTTATCCATACAGAGATGGTATACAGTTCCAGCTTTTAAGTCTGGTTAGTAACTTTTTTTTGCTGTAAATGAACATGACTGCGTATTTGCTATGATCATTTTTCCTGAAAACAGCAGCAGCATTCAGGCTAGGTTGAGCCCCAGTGGAAAAAGGACTGGACTCTAACTTTTAAGAAATTGTTCTTTTCAATGTTTTTGTCAATGTTGACATTTCTGGACTGGTAAGAGTCCATCTTGGTCATCAAATAATCACATTGATACAACTATTGACATTGCAGAAATCATTATTATATTTTGTTTGAGATGGAACTCCCATGCTTAAGCAGGACTCCTCGTTTGCTGTGAACATGTAATAATAATAATAATAATAATAATAATAATAATAATAATACATAGTACATACTCATAAAATACTGCCTGAGAAAATTTTAAGAGACTGTACAAGTGGCCTTTTATATTAAAAGTACTCTTGTCTCAAACAGTTTTCACCTATTCATTATAAACTTTTAGCTTTAAGGTTAAGTAATACACTTTCATACTATATGCTAGCTAGTTTATACAAGTATGCTTTGAAATAAACCAAATGTTACCAATATTCCTTTCACATTGTTATCACCTCCAGTAATTTTCCCTAATTATTGCAAAATTATTTTGTAAGAGAGCCATTTTCAGTTTGTAGAAAGTACTTAGTTATATAAGTACAGTTTAAAGCTCAGTGTCAGTCAGTTGTGGAAACTTTTTATGCAGATGTTACCTTCGTTTCAAATCTTGCATAAAATTTTTAGTATTATCTGACTGCAGTTGAGATTATGGGAGATATGGGTGGAATGATAGTCACTGTTGTGGGAATTGGGCTGTGTTCAGTAACCACAAATGGTGAAGAGATTTCCTATATACAAGAAACACATTTTGTACCTCAAGAACATGGACTAGGTCATTAAGGTACTAAAAGGGAGATAAATGAATTGCATTGCATGTACTTTTCAGACATCATATTTGCAAGATTTAAATTGCTCTTAGTTTCGTATGATGTTGGAAGTGTCCTAAATTATTTGATTTTT
The DNA here is from genome assembly GCF_023864345.2 of Schistocerca serialis cubense. Lineage (NCBI taxonomy): Eukaryota > Metazoa > Arthropoda > Insecta > Orthoptera > Acrididae > Schistocerca > Schistocerca serialis. The sequence continues at coordinate 433,282,406 of NC_064644.1, read as the reverse complement.
TTTTTTAAATGTTTCGTTTTTGTTTATAGTGCTTGTGAATGTTATGTTTTTACGATCCAGAGTACCATATTACACTTCCCTGTCATTGGCTTGTTGTTAGACTTATCACATAAATAAGTTACTAGAAAATATTTTACTTCATCAGTTCACAATTACATTAAGGTCAAAAAGCCTCTATTTCAAAATGACAGCTCATAAATACATAAAAAAGCTAAAAATATGTTTTTGTTAGTGCTGTTTCCTTCTTGTGGCAAAAGAGTAACAAAATGCTGGAGAAAGCAGAAATATTCAAAGATGAAGTGGAGAACCCACTCATTCATGTGGGGGGACAGCAGTGCACAATGAGAATGTAATCAATAATGAACTGTTAACAAAAGCTGATATTTTTGAAAACTACAATGGAGATGTCATTATTGATTTGCCCTTTGTCCTGCAATGCTGCGTCTCTTGCAACACATGACATCTAGGTTTCTTTTGCTTATCTTTGAATAATCCTATCTCCCTTAATTTTCCTTTATTTTTTGCCAGATGACAAATCCTGTTTACTAATGAAAACAACTGATTCTGTTCAAACCTGATGCTCTGTGTGTGTGTGTGTGTGTGTGTGTGTGTGTGTGTGTGTGTGTGTGTGTTTAATCTCTGTGATACTTTGCTTTTCTCCAAATGTCTGTGCCATCTATCATCTATGTCACTATGGAAATCGGTGAAGATATAAGCTAACAATAGGTATTTTAGTTGAATTTTTATTTATCTAAATATTAAGAGGCATAAGACAACATATACTGGGTGTGTTTACATTTCTTTTCATAATAGATTTTATTTCTGATTAAATGTCACTATCATGACTGTTTCATATATATTTTCAAGGCTCATGAAATTAGACCAGATGGCCGGACGTTGATGAAGTTTCGCCCAGCAAGCATTAATGTAGGTTCAGTCAGCACAGCAGATGGGTCCTCAGTTGTAAAAATTGGTAACACGACAGTTGTCTGCGGCATTAAAGCAGTGAGTCAATAATAAAATTTATATTTACTTGCCTAAAAAAAAAATGTACTATTCTTGTCATGTGAGCAGCACATGTGAAATGTGCTTTTAGAACAAATATGTAGCCCTCTTTCAGCTCAGTACACTACAAGCACATAAGCCCTTTGTTATATCGAGTGTTTCATTGGAAGTGAAAAATTTAGAAAAAGCAGTACAGATTACTTTGTATCAGTCTACTTCATAATTTGTGTTTCATTGAGAAATTTTCTGTCTATTACCATGAGGATTTCATTAGGTATTGTAACGTTGATATTTTTACCTGATAGGGTTTTTCCAGTGTATCTTTGCCTTTACTTCATAAAGTTAAAATGCCAAAAGCAAAGGTAATGTCTCTTATTGGTCTGTTCATTCTTTAATGCATAAACAGTTTGTAGAATTTGACATGATTACTCAAATTTTTCTAGTGTTGTGATTGATGGAAATAAAAGGGATAGTTTATCTATTTCTCACATTATTTCAACAATAAATTATTATTGTTACTAGATATGCCATTAAAATAACATCAGCAAGTCTTTTCTTCCCAGCTTATGTATAGGGTAGTGTCTTAAAGGAGTATGTTACAATGACAAGTATAAATTGATTACATTAATATAGAGAATATATTAGAAAATGTAACAGTACGTCAGTTTTGACAAACTTAAGGAAGAAATTGTCAGTGGTGTTTGTGAGGGAAATGTCTTGATATTTGTCTGAAAATTTAGGAAAGCTCTTGCTTAATCATGTATGTGATAATGGAATTCTTAAATGTTTGCTTCCATTTTCATTCCTTGAACTTTTTTGACAGTATGTATTTTTCATTGCAGCTAGTAGTAGTACCAGTCTTTTGTGTGTTTTAAACATTTGATTTAGCATTTAAGTTTTGTGTTGTGGGTTTGGTTATCTACCTGTTATGCATTCTTTGCATTGGACAGTTTATCATCGTCGTCATTGTTTGGCACAATACAGGTAAGTTTGGGCTAGAATACAAATATTGGAATGAGTGAAGCTAACTACTTACTATATAGCTAGAGTTTTGAACTGTGAACAAGAATGTAAATGAGGTTTAAATCAGCTTTAAGCTTTCATACAATGTCCTTTGGAGCTAATTAAAAAAACACTCAGATGGCTGCATAATCCCAACTGGCTATGTTGTTGTGGCACTAGAGGCATATTGATGGGGATAGGTGCCAGGTAGATGGGATGAGAACAACAAGAATGGGAGGCTGACAGCTATAAGGGAGAGACAGCAATGGACACAGATAGGAATGTGACTCTGGGAAAAATTCGTGTGGAATATGATGATGTGGAACAGTTAAGTGGGAGGAGGACATGAGTGAAGTGCAAAAACTGGAGTATGAGGTAAATAATAGAGAAACACACTGGGCTTAGGTTAAGGGAGTAAAGTGGGAGGCATGAGGACTGGGATGGTGGTGAGTGTGGGACAGGGGCTAGTACAGATCGAAGTCAGGAGACTGTAAATTGAAGAATATGTTGTAAGAAAAATTCCCCTTATATTATTCTGAAACTCTGCTAAGAAGGGGAAGGATGCAGATGGCATGGGTTGTGAAGCAGCCACTAAAATAAAGTTGGGCATGTCATGTCGACCTGTATGTTCTGCCAGTATATGGTCAGTTTTCTCTTCGCCACCGTTTGGCTGTGGCCATTTATTTGGGTGGACCTATTGTTGGTGGTCAAGCCCAGTAGTGTTGGTATATGACAGGGATGTTTTCACATGTGGCTCTGTCTCTGATGGGTTATGATATCCCTATAAAGGGAATGGAAATGGATATACTGGCTGGGAGCATAGACCATGTCTTGCACCTGGGTGTTCCCCAGGGATAAGAACCATCTGGCAAAAGTTTGGGAGTGAGAATGGCATAAATGTGGATGACGATATTTCATAGATTGTGTAAGTGGCAGAATTCTAACTTTACGAGAAGCTAGGAGGATTCTGGAGAGGCTATTCCTCATTTCCAAGCGCACTGAGTAGTAGTAGAAGCCCATGCAGAGGATGTTGGTCAAATTATTCCAGTCCAAGATGACATTGTGTTAATGGGGGGGGGGGGGGGGGGGGGGGAGGTTTGAGAATTAGCATGTGTGGGTGTGGCACAAAAGATCTGTTTGTGGAATAGGTTTGGAAGACAGTACCTGCCTGTCTGTCAACATAGTGGACAAGGGATTGCTCTTCATTTGCACTCCCCATGGAAGTGGTGGCAGCTGTCAAAGTAGAGTTAGTGTTAATAGTTGATGAGATTGATATTGATGTACATAGGAAGCAGATATACCTGTGGCACTGAAATTTATTTTCATACCAGTAGGTTTGTGAGAGGTATAGATTTACAGGGTCTGAAGAACTGGAGATAATTGAGAAAGGAGGATGGCATCCAGAGGAGGGTGTTTGTATTGTGATCCCATTGGGAGGGGCAAGGGGATTTCATAGATTTGGCAGAATTTCAGGAACAATATGTGGGACTGCGTTTAGACAAGAGGAGAGTAGAAGCTTTCGAAATGTGGTGCTACAGGAAAATGCTGAAGATTAGATGGGTAGATCACATAACTAATGTGGAGGTATTAAGCAGAATTGAGGAGAAGAGAAATTTGTGGCACAACTTGACTAGAAGAAGGGATCGGTTGGTAGGACTTATTCTGAGGCATCAATGGATCACCAGTTTAGTATTGGAGGGCAGCGTGGAGAGTAAAGATCGTAGAGGGAGACAAAGAGATGAATACACTAAACAGATTCAGAAGGATGTAGGTTGCAGTAGGTACTGGGAGATGAAGAAGCTTGCACAGGGTAGAGTAGCATGGAGAGCTGCATCAAACTAGTCTCTGGACTGAAGACCACAACAACAACAACAACAACAACAACAACAACATGTGGACTGGGTTTCAGCTAGGCATAGAATTGCGTTTGTGAATTGACATAAGGTAAATGGAGCAAGGGCCCATAACGAATCGTATGTTAATGTAATAAGAGAAAAGTAACGTCAGTGACAGCAGGGGGATCATGGTAGAACACAAGAGAAACCTGAAAGGTCAATAGTAAAACGAAAGAGTTGAAATAAACATTGGAAACAGATTTAGAAAAACATGAGCTGTATAAAAAAAGTCTTTGGATAACAACTTAAGGGATTAGGCAATGGAAATGGAATTAACACTGTTGTCAATTTGTCTACCAAGAATCTCAACCCAACAGAAGTTTCAGCCCTTAACGAAGAATCACCTGCAAACTTACACTCAAATTCAGTCATGCTAAACCGGTGTAAAACGTACTTTCCTTCGTCTGATTTCTAAGGTAAAACCACGTTTTTGCCACCAAGCCATGTGACGAAAACTGACTGAAAGGTAATGTTGAACCTTGCCTCTCCCTGTCCATAATTTCATCCAACCATAACCCTGCCTCTCTTCCCCCCACCCTCCAGGATTTCATTATCTCCAAATGTAGCCTCGCCTTCCTTTCTCAGATCCCTTTCTAAATTTGTAATCCTCTCAGCAGAACAAAAAAACAGCCATCCACAATCTTAAAACAATTCCAACATAGCCTCCAATCCTTACCCAAATACCTAGACTCGTCCCAGAACCTCTCTCCCAACTCCATCTCCTTCCTCACCCCACATACCCACTTTCTGTACACTTTCCAAAACCCACAAACACAACCATCCAGTATGTTCATCTAGTAGTTGGTTATGCTGTTCCTATGGAAAGAACTGGAATCTAGTTAATTAGTACTTCCAACCCATTTTTTACACTGAAAAGAATAATTCAGTGGCAGATAGTCCATACACCCTTGAGAGATTAATGTACAATTATGTAGCCTCGATAATGGAAATGCAGACATGTCAAGTTGGTGGTTATTTTCCTGAAGAAGAAAAAAAAAAAGAAAGAGGTTGGGAACTTATGGGTAGCAAGTCATGACTATTGGTGGCAATAGTAAAATGATCTCAGGGAGGAATTTTGAGACAACATGCTAAAATGGTCCATTTTCTTAGGCTTGGTGCAAAAGCAAGGTGAAACACTTGTATCCTGACAATGAAAGACTGTTTCTGTATATTACAAAGAACTTAAAAAAGCTTTTTGAAAGTTGAGACAGCAGAAAGTATGGGATTATTGTAAATGTTTTGTATAATAATTCATTATGTGAACTATCACTTAAATAAGTATAAAATATTTACATTACTGGTTTCAGCAAACAGCTATCATCTTCACGTGTGACAAAATCCACTACAAAGCATCACACAGATATTTAAGAATATTGACTTTGTAATGTTCTAAGTGCCTAGTTGTTTTTGTTATATATCTGTATGAAGCTTTGTAGTGGATTTTATCACATCACATTTTATCACATCTGAAGACGACAGCTGTTTGCCAGAACTGGTGATGTGAATATTTTGCATAATTTAAGTGGTCATTGATGTAATGAATTATTATGAAAACATAAAATGTCACCTTTTAGTTCAGTGTACTTTATCAAGTTTTGCAAAAATCCTTTAACATTTTGCTGCTCCTGGGATAAATTAGTAACAAATTGTGATTTTATTCAATGCACAATGCCTTTTGCTCTCAGAGCTCATCTTCAGGTTTTGGACAGTCTACAACAATTTTTTCCGTAATTAGATTAATTGTGGTCATGGTAAGATTACAGTGGCATATTGAAATATAAGTTTACAAAACTAATAAGACAAATTTCCACTAGCAGATACCTGGTTTTGGAGTGCAGTGTGAGCAGACATATATACACTTTCCATTCTACAGATGCGCTGTAAAATGGAAAGTGTATATATGTACATTAACATGCCTTCTCATATTGTACTTCAAAACCAGGTATCCACTACTGAAAAAAATAGGTTATTTTTTGGATTGCTTTAATTTTGTTAACTTATATTCACAATCTGCCACTTTGTAATATACCAGTGTAGTCTTATCATGACCAGAATCAACCTATATTTGACAAAAGATGTAAACTGTCAAAGCACCTGACGATAAGCACCAAGGACTGAAAATGCATTGTGCATTGAAATAAAATCACGATTTGTGACTGAAGCAGTTCTTTATTTTATGAAAGTAGTGGCATCACAGAAGAAACACTGACAGCAATGGATCAATTAAATCTTGAATATTTAACTTCCATATTTGTTTCCTGTTGAATAGGTGATGTAACTTTTCCTTAATATTTAATACATCCTTCGTGAAGCATGCCTGGTAACCAAATTCTGTATATTAATACAGTTTTGTGGTGCACTAATTATTCAGATAATGTAGTTAACATCCTTCTATAGTTTCTTCCTACAAAGACATACACCAAAATTTCATTCTCGACTAACACAATATTTTGCTAAAACTGAGGCAATACTGACTGACCTCCACAGCTATTGCTGTTAGTCCTTATGTAATTTGCAGCAATTAAAAGATCATTCCACATATTTTTTAAACTGTACTTAGTTTAACTTACAATTGAAATTTGTATGCTTTCAAAAAAAATGGCAAATTTTAGCTTGACAAATAATGACAACATGTCTGATATGATTACCATGTAGAAATAATTTGGGTTTTGCATTGAAATTTCATGAAATATACATTGATAACAATACACTATTTTTGTTAATTACTTCACAATTACCCCATGATGTGTGAGTGTAACATCATTCCAGTGACTTTTCATTAAGTTCTATCATTATGTCGCTCTTCTATGTGTTATGTTATTCCTGCAAAGAATGTTCCCCATGTGTGTTTATGTTTGGTTTAGCATATTATGGATTTGTAGTACAATCCTTGTATAAGCTGATCAGAATTGAATACTACTGGCTTAATTTTATCACAAGTTAATTATTTTTTGTAGATACAGTAAGTAAGCAGTGATACAGTTGAAACTTTTGCGGGTACCAGGTAGTTACAATTACACTGATGGTGTTGCGGTGTGGGCTGTATACATCGTTCGACAATGAAACATTGCAGATATGTTCATTAATTGGTGCACTTGTGGTGGAGTATGCTGAAAGCTAATAGTTCCACATTCTGCCTCCAGGTGAAAAAATGTGAAATGTTTTCTGTTTTTGCATTAATGTCCTGTTTATCCCTTGGCAGTGCATATTGCTTTGTGAAGTGGCTGTTAGTGCAAAGTGTTAGAAAGTTCAAAATTTTCAGCACTAGACACACTGGCTACAGAAGAAAGCCTGTGCACTGTAGGGAAAGTTGTTTTATTAGAACTGCAGGAGTGGCAGCACTGCACTGCAGAAATATCGCTGACAGAAACAACTAAGAAGAGGCACCATTTCAGTAAATGGGCTAAAGAGTATGATCAAGAAATGTACATCAGCACGTGAATTAGGTTGTGCAGCAGGTAGAGGGAGGTGCCAGTTCTCATGGCATTTAATTAGTTCTGAAGTGTCTTACAGGCACATACAATATTAATAATCTTCCCACAACATACCATGGCAATAATTGTACATATACTCAAAGAGGTTTACTAACATTCTAACAGATACTGCTCACAACCTGCAAATGAGTTCACTCGGTGTTGTTTATGCAACATTATACTGCAATATAATGGTTTCTGAGTCTGATGTAAATAAATCCCAATATGTAATGCGTTGTATACTTTTCTGTAACCAAAACATGGTGTCAAAAGAATAACAAACATAATCCAGTGACGTGATCAATGCAGTGCTAAGACTTGTACTGACCGAAATGAAGTTATTGCTAAAGCTGAATGTAGACTGACTTAGACTCAAAGCAGACTGTCACAAATGTCATGAGCATCAGCCTTATAAAGATTTACACTAAAATACTAAGCAAGTTTGGTAATTCAGTTACAGTTTGAAAATACTATGGATTAAAATGTTCATTCCTAACTGGCAGCTGAAATTGTGGCCAAGTTTGTTTTAACGCATATTGGATATGAATAGTAGCTATTAAAATGTACAGAACTGAATTATGTATACACACTGGGATTCACTGAATTACAAGTATGGCATCTGCACTGAATGATGAAATTCAGTTATTGAAAATTATGTAATTCTTAATTAGTGAAGGTTGTCACATAATATGGGTGATATTGGATGTAGAAACTCCATATTAACAAAAGTATGTGACTAAATCCTGTAATGTTACAGTACTTTGGTCATAATCCTTTCCAATAGTTTGAGATATTTGAAGTCTTCAATTAACAGCATCTGAAAACTACTTAAATTTGGGCAAATATAAATACATTACTGATATAAGGGGAAATTAGTCTTTGTAGTGAATTGGGTCTTTCCTTTGTATTTAATGTATTAGCTCATAGTGTTTTTATGAATAACTGGCTGCACAAAATTTTATAATTGCAATAACTTTTCAACTACAGCATTCCTAGTGAAACTGATTACTACATCCAGAACAGTACATAGCATGACCTGAATAATAAGGTTTTGAAGTGGTGTTCTCTTTATTCAAAACTTGACATTTTTGTGTAATGTGTAATGTTACCATTAATATTTGAGTAAAAACATTGGGAAAAAATTAATACATGCATTAACTTACAAATTAGGGAGTGTAGCTAAAGTAGGATGGTATGGCTCAATCCTTCGTCACATAATCCGCCCCCAGCCTCCCTCCCCCTCCCCCTTCCCCTTCCCTTCAAGGCACCCATGGAGTTAGCCAGACGGTATTATCAAATAGAAACCTGAATATTTTCATCATTAAAAAAATTACAAAATTAGATTTTCTCTACATTTTTAATTGTTGTATTACTAAATTTAGTGAAATACTTAAATTTACAGAGTACTTGGTTATCTGAAAATTTTAATAACGTTTTTATTCAGAAGCAATTTACAAAATTTAATTTTTATTTACTTAGTTACTTATCATCAAACATTACTTGCGGAAAAAAATTTGAAACCATTACAATGATGGTTTCACCAAACTGCCACGTTATCCACTGTTGTCATCCTTAATTCACTGTCTGCCTTTTACTGCAGTCACAAGGCATTTTGATTCCATGTACTTTGCATACTTTGCACTAGCGTCAGCACAAGGTCACATGCAAGAAAGATACAAAGCAATTCTTTTCGTCAGACCTAAATTTCTTGATAAGATACCCTTGTACTTGAAATAAATTTTAATAAACTAATTTTCTTTCTGTTTTTGGCACTACTTCCAAGTGTCCACATCATATATATCACTTCATTGAAGCACTAAAGAAACAGGTATAGGCATGCATATTCAAATACAGAGATACATAAGCAGGCTTGAATTCAACGCTGCAGTTGACAGTGCTTATATAAGACAAGAAGTATCTGGCGCAGTTGTTAGATCGGTTACTGCTCCTACAATGGCAGGTTATCAAGGTTTAAATGAGTTTGAACATGGTATTATAGTTGGCGCATGAGCAATGGAACACAGCATCTCCGAGGTACCGATGAAGTGGGGATTTCCCTGTATGACCACCTAACGTGTGTACTGTGAATATCAGGAATCCGGTAAAGCATCAAATCTCCAATGTCGCTGCAGCTGGAAAATGATCATGCAAGAATGGGACCAACAACGACTAAAGAATATCATTCAACATGACAGAAGTGCAACAAACACTTCTGCAAATTACTGCAGATTTCAATGCTGAGCCAGTATGCGAACCTTTCAACGAACATCATCAATATGGGCTTTCAGAGCCGAAGGCCCACTCGTGTACCCTTCATGACTGCATGACACAAAGCTTTACACCTCGCCTGGACCCGTCAACACCAACACTGGACTGTTGATGACTGGAAACATGTTGCCTCGTTGGCCAAATCTCATTTCAAATAGTATCGAGTGGTTGAATGTGGACAAGTATGAGACACTGTCATGAATACATGGACCGTGTATGTCAACAGGGGACTGTTCAAGCTGGTGGAGGCTCTGTAATTGTGTGGGGCGTGTGCAGTTGGAGTGATATGGAACCCCTGATGAGTCTAGATACGACTGTCAGGTGACATGTATGTAAGCAGCCTGTCTGATCACCTTTGTCTATTCATATCGATTATGCATCCTGATGGACTTAGGAAATTCCAGCAGGACAATGTGACATCCCACACATCCAGAATTGCTACAGAGTGGCTCCAGGAACACTCTTCTGAGCTTAAATGTTTCCGTTGGCCATCAAAGTCCCCAAACATGAACACTATTGAACATATCTGGGATAACTTGCAATGTGCTGTTCAGAAGAGGTCTCCATCCCCTTGTGCTCTTCTGGATTCATGGACAGCTCTGCATGATTCACGATGTCGGTTCCCACCAGCACTACTTCAGACATTAGTCAAATCCACGCCCCGTTGTGTTGTGGCACTTCTATGCGCTCGCAGGAGCCCTACACGATATTAGGCAGGTGTAATTGTTTCTTTGGATCTTCAGTTCATAAAAGACTACACCAGTAGTCTTCAAAATTTTTTGCTCAAGAACCAATACTGATTTGTGGGCAGCACCTCGTGCCACGTATATACCAATCTTACTATTAATTGTAGCCCACATAAATCATTATATTATGAGCCCTCAACAGAGTAATTATAGAAGGGCGCCATACATTGGCTGTGGTCCTCAAGTACTGAGCGTCAAACGTTGGCACCACTTGTAACACTTCGTGTCAACTGTGCTCTGTTTCAGATTGCTGCCACCCTTGGTGACCCCAAAACTGTGACACTGCGATTGCTTGATGAAGTGTTGTGTTGCCTGTGTGAGCAGATTATTAACTGATTAATAATAGTATTTGTACTTATGTGTAAGTGTATTGTGCAATATTAGGCACGATCAGAAATGTTAACTAAATGTTTCGAATGATATTTTCCTTCCACTCATTTTGTATTACAACAGCCTTAATGTAGGTCATATCCCTTGCTAGAAATAAGTACTGCATTCGAAGGTAACTGTCTCCATAATGCGCAATCACGGTTCCGTGTTATTTACATGTTAAAATTTAAACCACAGAAATTGATCATTATGAGTCGTGCACGCCTGTTAGTCAGTCAGTACTAGAAGACAATGAAACATTTCCCCTCTCACTCCCTCTAATCCTTCAGTGGCCATGCTGTTTACCTCTCTGCCCCTGAGGTGGGCGACCAACTTTAGTCAGCTCACAATCATATTTACCAACATCAATTAAAATTAAGCACATCTTAAGATAATAACATATCTCAAAGTATTTTTGTTTGTTACTGAATGAGAAAACTGCATTCATACAAAACTCTTAGCATTAGTTGACGTATCTGAATTCACCTGTTAGTTGATAGATGCATATTATTATAAAATACGACTTAGAACCATGGGCCGCATTAATAAGTGATATGAGCTGCATGTGGCCCTCGGGCCACAGTTTGACGACCACTGGACTACACAATTTTCAATAACGCTTCCCCCTCCTCTAACAATTTCACATATCAGTGCACAGGGAAAACCTTTTGTAAATACGAGGGCTATCTGCAAAGTACATTACGTTTTGGAATTAAAAATAAATGAAGTATTGGAAATTTTTTTATTATATACAGATGAAAGCCACACTTAAATACTACTTTTCTACATAGTTGCCATTTAAATTAAGGCACTTATCGTAGTGATGGACTAGCTTGGAAATTCCTTCGTCGTAAAATTCAGCCGCCTGCGCCTTCAACCACGTGGTTACCTCTTCTTGAAGCTGTGCGTCGTCATCAAAATGCTGCATAGCCAACCAGTTCTTCATTGCTGGGAATAAGTGGAAGTCGCTCGGTGCCAGGTCGGGACTGTACGGCAGATGAGGAAACGACTCCCACTTAAAAGATTCGAGAACTTCACGAGTGGCATTTTCCGTGTGGGCCCGGGCGTTGTCATGAATCAGCAAGATCTTTGAGCCCAACTTTCCCTGCGCTTGTTTTGTATCGCTCTTCTGAGGTTGTGCAGAGTTTGGCAATACCTTTGAGAGTTTATTGTAGTGCCTCTTTCCAGGAAATCCACAAAAATCACACCTTTTCTGTCCCAAAAGACGGTCGCCATCCCCTTCCTTGCCGACATTGTCTGCATGCATTTCTTGGGTTTTGGGGGGGAATTTGTGTGCCCCCTGCATTTACTGCAATTTTGTCTCGCAGTTCACATGCTTAACCCATGTTTCATCACCAGTAACGATGTGATTGAGTAATGAGTCACCATCTTTCTCGTAAGCGTCCAAAAACGTTAGCGCTGCAGCCATTCACTGATTTTTGTGAATCTCTGTCAAGATTTTTGGTATCCATCTTGCACAAAACTTGTTGTAACCAAGCTTTTCGATAATGATTTCGTGCAACAAACTTCGTGAAATTTGTGGAAAACTCATAGATAGTTCCGTTATTGTGAAATCACGGTTTTCACAGACCGTGGCATTGACTTTTTCGACAAGTTCGGCAGTTACTATGCTGGGTCTTCCACTTCGCTCTTCGTCGTGAACGTTAGTTTGGCCATTTTAAAATTTTATGACCCATTGATGCACTCCACCTTCAGTGATTATGTTGTCCCCGTACACTTCACAAAGCTGCCGATAAATTTCTATCGGTGTACAGTTTTTTGCAGTCAGAAACCTTATTACAGCACGCACTTCACACTTCGCGGCATTTTCAATTGACGCTGACATTTAAAACTGTCACAGTAACTCAACGGAGTACAGCACAAACCTCTCACTAGCACGGCAGGTTGCCGACTGAGCGGCAGAATGCCATGACACCAAGATGGCCACGCTAGCCCCGCCCCTAACGGACACAAACGAAAACGTAATGTACTTTGTGGATAGCCCTCGTATCTTTACAAAATGTCAATAAAATACACATCAAAGAGGTACCACACAACAACCTGAAATTAAAAAGAAACATAGTAAAAGAACCTTATTGCATTTGAGTGGATAGAAGTGCCATTTGGAACACATTGCTTCATCAAAGGATTATAATACACCATCCTTCAAATTTTGTAGCTTTTTTGTACTTTCTTTTATCATATCTATTTTTTCATTAAAATCAGCTATTCCAGACTTGTCATCAAAACATGTTTCTATGCAGCATAACTAATGCAGAAAAATTATTAATAAAACTTCTGCCATAAGAAAAGGGGAGGTAAGAGCACACATTTTCTGAAAATTACCTAAAAGCAATACACAAAATTTCAGTAGATGTTAAATATTCACCGACTGGTGTGGCCGAGCGGTTCTAGGTGCTTCAGTCTGGAACAACGCGACCGCTATGGTCGCATGTTCGAATCCTGCCACGGTCATAGAGGTATGTGATGTCCTTAGGTTTAAGTAGTTCTAAGATCTAGGGGACTGATGACCTCAGATGTTAAGTCCCTTAGTGCTCAGAGCCATTTGTTAAATATTCCTTACTCCATTTCATATTCTTAAAAATTAGTACTGTATGTGCCAAAACATCAACCATTTTTCACTAGAGTGCCCCCAACTTTATATAAATAAACATATTTCTGTTGTGTCACTGACAATATACTTTCCTCAGTTGCATTTTACTACATGTAAACCAATGGAGTACATGCATGCTAAAAAAAATTAACTACAGCAAAAATTGGGTTTCTAACACATGCCTTAACCATAACCTGATATCTTTTCTCGTTATTCATTAATGTCATATTCCTCATGACCAGCAATATAATCGTAGTCACCCTATCATCATATTCCTCATTACCAGCAATATAATCATAGTCACCCTATCATCATATTCATAACATAACTCCATTATCTTCAAAATTATCACAGTTCCTTATAAACCTCAGAATTATCATTAATAATTAACCTCCTTCATTGCCTTCATTAACCATCAAATTACTTTAAAATAATGACACTCCACTGTTAAATTCACAAATGCAATTACCCAATAAACTGAATCGTTTATTTCTGAAACAACACTTATCCACTCAATCACATTACTCAGGAAATGGAAAAAAAATTAGTAAGAAATAATCTAGTTAGGTGACCTATTGATTTTTTGCTTTTGTTTTATCTGCTGCTGATTGAATTCAAATATTTTTATATTTTATTCGATAGTATGAGGCAAATACAAAAGCCTACAGAATTTTTGAAAGTGATGGAGATGTGCAGTTTCTGTAATGAATTTAGAAACTTTATTTCTTGCAACAGAAAAGTTTTAAACAGATTATAGGGCCTGTTTTTTGTATATGTGAGGGGGTTCTTAGTGACAGAAAAAACTGCAATTGTGTCTGACTCAGAAATTTCGACACAGAACATGTTTGAAATAAAAAGAAATACCTTGTGCTATTTCTATTACCATAAAGCTACACTGTCATAAATTCAGTAGAGAATGAGAAAATAAAAAATAACGTAGTTGTGAATGGAACGTTATCAACAGAAATTGTCAGTAGTTGTTGGGGAGAGTGTAGCTAATATTCATTAGAAATGCATGATATTCTGTTGGTATGTATGGCTGCAATTTGTCAGTTTCTTTTCATTTACTTACACATAGATCTGTGGATAATCAGGAACATGTGGCAGCAATGGACAGTTGGTTGTAGAAAGCAACGGTTATAATTATAAGCAACCAGTCCATTAATGAAATTAATTCCTCTGACATGATCCTCTACATATTAAAGCTCGATAAATTCACTTTTTCATCTCTTTTCACTCTTCTTCCCATAGGCTTAATTGAAAGGACTGATTTTTTAAAAGTATTTTAGCCACCAGTTATAAAAATCAAAGTTGTCTGCTGTCTGTACTGTTTTAACAGTAAATTGGTTGTTCTCGTTCAAAGCTATTATTAATTCTGAATACATTGTCGCCGGTGGTGTGCGAATCTTCCTCTTTATAACCCCAAAATCACAATCACATGGCATGAAAGAATGCCCACGTATAGAAAAACAAGGATGTGCGCTTTGTAATTTTCCACTAATAATAAGGGTTTGGAGAAATCTAGCAACAGCATTATTTATTTTCTGATTGGGACATACGTCAGAAAATACATGTAGGTATGTGGCAGAACTTGGGAAGTCACTGTTTATGTCATCTAAAATAAAAGAGCCAACTTGATCCAGTCTTTCCTTAGCCTCCCCCCACATCATCTACATAAAACTTTGCAGTATTGTCCCCGTTGTGAAAATTGACTACAGTAATGGTGAGTCACCAGCATGAAACACTTCCTGTACTGACATCTCATGCACACATGTAGAGCAGAAACAGCACCTCTCCAGGAGAAATATTGTTTCTGCACTAAACTGAAATTTACATTGTGTCTGTAGGCCAGGGATGTATGGTAGACATGTTGATTCTACTACATAAAACTGTAGGTATTGTCTCTAAAGTCATAAAAATATGAATAACTGATTTAGTGTCAAAAAGTAGAAAAGTTATGTTTCTGCAATAAACGATTCAACTCCATTACTGCACAACTGATAATTAATCCACCATTCAGATTATGCTAAACCACACATGTATTTCAACAAATAACTTGTTTCATTTCAAGCAGCTCACTCGTGATTAACAATCTTTCTTCATTCTTAAACTGGCACTAAATTCCTCATATAACTTACAACTCATTACAGTTACTGTTGTTTACAAAGCTGAAGCTCTTCATTACTATTTAAGTAATTGCAACTTCAACTATATTTTTCCTTTTTTAATTTTACCTCCAAAGTTTTATAACAATTATTTGCTGTACTTACAAATGTAGTATCTTTACTAAAAATTACAGTCATTACCATTTTTCAAAAACTGAATAAACTTTTTCCAGAAATGTGCAATGATCCATCCCGTCTTTTCTCCAAATAATACTTGAGGCCCTAAGAGAACACACCCTTTATAAATGCTTATTAACTCAACAAATTAAATTGATCCAATATTTGCATAAGAACAGTAGAAGACAATCGCTTGCATTTACTGATCGACTAGACAGGATAGCAGCAGCAATAGTAGTAGTAGTAGTAGTAGTAGTAGAAGAAGAAGAAGAAGAAGAAGAAGAAGAAGAGTGTACCAGCAAATGAAAAATGGTAGCACCCTGCTGGGGAGGCACTGCCTGACAGTTGGTGTATATCCTTTACAAAAGGAGCCCCCCCCCTTACATTTTCAGAAAGGATTAATACAACTTTGACCACCAGCATATGGAACTCCTTTTGAACTGACCAGCAAACATGAAACATATTTTTAGAAATTTTTGCAGTTTGAGAGCAAGACAACACAAAACTTTGAAAAACTCAACCTGTCCTCAAAAATATACATCAGAATTTTCATAAACACATGCCTCCTTTCAATAACATTTCCACTGCACATATACCACTTTTTGAAAATGTTTCTTTTTATGTTAACGGTAAACTCTACTCCTGTACATGCAAACAATGTACTTACACTTCATACACAAATCAGTTACTGACAATGTTCTTTAGCATGTTAATGTCAAATTCTACCCCGTGTATATGCCAGCTGCATACCTGTTCCCTCAAAGAAGCAATTTTATGGACCATTTCAGATAAGAAACACAGAACTTTAAAAGTCAAACAATGGAAAATCCAGGATGGAATGTAACAATATTATAAGGAAAGTTGCTACTCACCATATAGCCGAGATCCTGAGTCGCAGAAAGGCACAACGAAAAGACTTTCACACTTAAAGCTTTCAGTCAGTGGCCTTCGTCAACAATAGCACACATGTGGCACAGTGCGTATGTATGTATGTATATTGTTGACGAAAGCCATTGGCCCAAAGCTTTAAGTGTGAAAGTCTTTTTGTTGTGCCTACCTGCAACTCAGCATCTCCGCAATATGGTGAGTAGCAACTTTCCTTCTCATAATAATGTTGGAACTTCAAAAGGCAACATAACTACCAGTTTCTTTAGTCTCATTGCAAATACATTTTTCACTCCATGGCTACCAATACAGGTAACTTACATCAAAAAAAGTTTTGCATCACCCCCAGTTCCCAGAATTCCTGAAAATAGACGTTGACTGTGGATATTGTATCACAGACACAGTCCCTTTGACTGTTCAGAGATGTCACTATAGCCACCCAAAGATGTAAACAACCATGCATGAGCAGCATGTATTAAACAGAGGGGGCCTGACAGCCAATCAGTTTCAGTCATTCCACCAGGAAGGAGGTACATGGCTCGTGTTATCTGTAGTTCAACCATGCCTACATGGTCAATACAGTGGTTTGATCATGTCCGCATTGTTACTTTGAGCCAGGAACGGCTCTCAACAAGGGAAGTGTCCAGGCAGCTTGGAGTGGAGCAAAGCGATGTTGTTCAGACATGGAGGAGATACAGAGAGACAGAAACTGTTGATGACATGCCTGGCTCAGGCCACCCAAGGGCTACTACTACAGTGGACAACCACTACCTACAAATTATGGCTCAGAGGAACCCTGACAGCAACGCCACCATGTTGACTAATGTTTTTCGTGCAGCCGCAGGATGTCTTATGACGACTCAAACTGTGCACAGTAGGCCACATGAGGCGCAACTGCACTCCCGACATCCATGGCGAGGTCCATCTTTGCAACCACGACACCATGCTGCACGGTACAGATGGGCCCAACAACTTGCCGAATGGACTGCTCAGGATTGGCATCACGTTCTCTTCGCCGATGAGTGAGTGTCTCAACCAGATAATCGTTGGAGATGTGTTTGGAGGCAAGCCGGTCAGGCTGAATGCATTAGACACACTGTCCAGCAAGTGCAGCAAGGTGGAGGTTTGCTGCTGTTTTGGGGTGGTATTATGTGCGCCGAAGTAGGCCCCTGTTGTTCATGGAAGATGCCGTAACGGCTGTACGATACGTCAATGCCATCCTCCAACCGATAGTGGAACCATGTCGGCAGCATATTGGCGAGGCATTTGTCTTCATGAATGACAATTCGCATCCCCATCGTGCACATCTTGTGAATGACTTCTTTCAGGATAATGACATCGCTTGATTAGAGTTGCCAGCATGTTCTCCAGGCATGAACCCAATCGAACATAGCTGGGATAGATTGAAAAGTGGTTTTTATGGACGACATGACCTACCAACCACTCTGAGGGATCTACACTGAATTGCCGTTTAGGAGCGGGACAGTCTGGACCAACAGTGCCTTGATGAACATATGGATAATATGCCACAACGAATACAGGCATGCGTCAATGCAAGGGGACGTGCTGCTGGGTATTAGACGAACCGGTGTGTACAGCAGTTTGGTCCACCGCCTCTGTAGGTCTCACTTTATGGTGGTACAACATGCTTTGTGTGGTTTTCATGAGCAATAAAAGGGCCAGAAATGATGTTTATGTTGATCTCTGTTCCAATTTTCTGTAAAATTCCTGGAACTCTCGGAACCGAAGTGATGTTATCTGGCATGGTTTCTGTTTCCCATGTACCTGATATTAATGTGTGCAGTTCCTTTATTACAGCCTCTCCACCAGTTTTTATTCATTCAGGAATAATGCTGTCTTCCCCAGGGGCTAAATTGTTTTTCGTCTTGTGCACAGCCTGGGAGACCTCTTACAGGTTTGGTTATCTTGCCTCAATGGCATCATTGTCTACTTCCAGCTTCACTCTTTCCTGCTGTGCAGCTGTCTCCTCATCTTCTAGTCTGGTATTTAGTGTATCTTTGAAATACTCTGCCTATCTTCCCATTATCTGTTTTTCCTCCTTTATCATTTTCCCATCTTTACTGGAGCATGTCATTACTTTTTACTGGAATGTGCTCTTTATTTAGCCTACAGCGTGATAAAACAGTCTTATTTCACTCTGTTACTGTAACTCTTTTGGTTCTTGAAATTTCTTCTTAGTCCACTCTCTTTCACTCTTGCACAGTCTGCAAGCTCATCTCCTTAATTCTCTGTATTGTTCCACTTTTTTTTCTAGTTTCTCTCTGTAGCACTTTTATTCGTGTCCTTTTCTTTTCCTCAATTGCTGATCTGCAATCCTTGTCAAACCATTCCTGGGTCCTTCTGTACCTTCTTATACCTATTATTTCTTGTGCAGTATCCAGTATTCCAGTTCATCTTCTTTTCTGTTCTCTTGCCGTTTGCTAATGAAAGTTTCTGTCTCAAGACTGGTTTTATCACAAAGTGGTGTGTCACTGTTTAATCTCCTGCAGCTCCGCACGTCTATATTTGACGTGGAGTGGCATATTTGACTGACTACTCCATTGATTGCAGACATCCAAGTACCCAGATGTATCCTTTTGTGTGGGAAGAAGGTACTTTTAGTAATCATATTATGCCTTGCTGCGAATTGGCATAGTATGTCTCCATTCTCATTGTTTTCTTCATGTGCAGCCCTTAATTACGCTTCTGTTGAAGACGTAAAAAGTTTTATGCAGAAACAATTAACTTAGGCATCCAAAAATGATTAATATAAAGACTTGGGTGGCAAAATTGAGGCAATGAAAAGTGAACTGATTTATGGCCTAGGACAATTAATAAGTGGAATAAATAAGTCTCTGCCTTCAGCTTCCTCTATTAGCAAATCATTAATGGTTTGATTCTTCTCTAGGTCATAAGAGCGGTGAGATACAGTTTTGATGCGATTATCAAATGCCTCAAAATTTTCTCCATTCTTCTTTTGGGATGTTGATAACCAAAGTAACTGACACTTCATTTGTTGGAGTAGTGCTCTGCTAATCCCTTCACCAGGATATCAAAAGTGACTGCGTCACCCAACACATTGACTGACTTCACATAGGTGCATGCATGCCAGAAAGTTTTAATTTTGTTACATTTAAAAGAAAACTGTTGGGCCAGGAACATGTTTGCCTTACATCAACAACATTTTCTAGCAAATTACAATGAAATGAATACTCTTAGCTGCATACAGGCATTGATATAAAGTTTTGACATTTTCACTTGGTTTTGCAGAAAATAAAAGTACAAAAGTAACTGCAGTGAGCTTACATGATAGGATCCAGTGGAGTGGCTTTGAAAGAGCTTGCAGCAGTCTGTATTGGCAACTGCCAGGTTTCACGGCAGGGATCATATAAAACTTCATCAAGCTGTCTCTGTAACTCTAATTTGCCAGGTGTCATTTGACTAAGTTGCATTCATAAGAGTGCGAAACAATTTACCTCTTTATTTGAAGCAGCAGTGGCTGCAGAAGCTGTTTCTGGCCCCTCTGGCAAAGTGTACAAATGCGTAACAGGCATGGTTACAGTACTAGGGCCAAAATTTTGGCAGACCAATAATGTTACAAGTGAGAGGTGTCAACACTAGTAACCTATTCTAGATTAAGCAGCAACAGATCCTGCGGCGGAAGCTCGAGCGCAGGTAGTGAAGAAAAGTAAGGATGCATTGCAGCAACGCTTAGATTAACATCCCGCATCAGCAGAGACAGTGACAAAGGCACCGGGTGTCGAGATGATGAAGGCAGTGGCGGCAGCATCTGTGTGCGGTGGCAAGGTGGCATGGACCGTTGGCAGCACGACAAGATTACACGGCTACAAAGGTGTGACGTGGTTGGCGGGGTCCGCTGCGACATGAAGCAGCAGCAGCAGCAGCATGGCATGATCCAGAAGACCACACTGACACAGCAGAGAAGCCAAGCCGTCTATGGGCTAATGCGTTGATGGTACACTCTGCATGCACTGGCAAGTGGGGAGTTCACACTGTGAGCTTCCAAGTGCAAAGAGGACATTAACGTTTTCTATAATTGGGCAGGTTACAGGGTAACTACCAGGCTAACAGGCTGTGCCAGTTTGTTTCCATCAAATTAATGTGGCAACAATCCACAAAGAAAACATGTCAGCTAGACGTAAATGAGAGATACAAGGTTCCAACTTTAATAGTGGCAACTATTTATTTACAGCTTGTACAGAATAGATACTTGTTTCAAAGTTTTATTAACCTTCTAAGTAGTCACCAGCATTGTGTATAACCTGTTGCCAGTTGTGTTGGCAGTTCTTGTGGCGCAGTCTATTGGCCAACGAATTTGTAGCAGTTTTGAAGCAAATGCCGAGAAGCGTTCCCTTCAGTTTAGAAATCGAATTGAACTTACGAGGGCCTCCGTCAGGGGAGTGCAGTAGGTGGTATAGCACTTAGGAGCCCCATCAGTCAAACAAATCAGTAACAGCTTGCAGTGTACGTGCTTGAGCATTGTCCTGCAAAATGATGGTCAGGTCCTGCAGAAAATGTCATCACTTCTGTCTCTATGCTGTTCATTTTTGGAACACAACCTACGACCAGTATCTTCTGAAAAAATTACATTTTCCATGGTACAAATGTTTTTAGCTTCATTTATTTGATCTAATTCTACCTTTACACTATTATTTTTTACTTTGCCACCCCATGCATCAGATTGATTGTGCTTTCATTCAACCACAAGTTCTATTTTTAGTTCTGTGACCTGTTTACAGAAGTTTGATTTTTCATTTCTCAGATTTTTTACTTCGTTGTTTATAATAGTAAATTTGATTTAGTCCACTCCGTGACTGTCCTAAACTGTTATTTATTCCACTTATTAACTGTCCTAGGTCATAAATCAGTTCACTTTTCATTGTCTCGATTTTGCCACCCAAGTCTTTATATTAATCATTTTTGGATGCCTAAGTTAATTGTTTCTGCATAAAACTTTTTACGTCTTCAACAGAAGTGTAATTAAGGGCTGCACATTGTTTAGTAGCCTTGTTTTGATTTTCCACATTGAACAGTTTTGCCTTATGGACACACAAAAAAGATCACAGTGCACCCACCCTTATCACTGTTTTTACATCTGGATAGAAAAAAAATGTAATTATTACAGCACTTAACTTTCTTTGTTATTGTCCACAATGACAACGTTGTGAGTAATCAGTTTTCAGTCATTTAGTTCATCACTTTGTTTTGGTGTCTTGTTCATTGCGTTGTAATAAAAAAAAAATACTGAATATTATTAAATATGCATATGAAAACACTTTCAAATTGGTTTAACACAATTATATTATTAGAAATGTTCTGGGCTTATATGAATTTTGGGGCAATCAGACTTAGTTTCTTACTTTTTCAATTGTAGCTGCAGGCAGCGGGCTCCAAGTACACCAGCACTTGTCGTAATTAAGAAAATCCCCCTCACTGGGTTCACTTCACATGAATAAAAAACTACTTGATACTGTTGTTAAATATACTATTATTCATGCACACATATGATACATAAAACTAGTAATATATCATACTTAAAAGCGCACTTCTTCGTCATCCTCCTACATACAAGAGAGTGTGAAACAAAATCATGTAAAATAAAAATTAAAAAAAAGTGTTTTGCATTTGTCTGCGCCCTGCCGCGCATTCATAATTAACATCTTTGCTAATGCTTACGATCGATCGGTGTTTCATTTTCTTTGTTTTTAACAAATGTTAATTTTACTTATCCTGGGGGTCTTTCATCATTTACCTAAAAAGTTGCTCCCACACTGTACATTGACGTGGTATGTAGACATACAGTGGTTTTTCTTTAATATTGCCAATAGGAGTCAGTGCCCTTTATTATTGGCTTCTTTTTTATTTAATGGAATGTATATGTCAGCTTATCCTAAGTATGTTAAATTTCTACAAGAAATATACATAATATGATAGTCCATTACATATTTGAATTTAGGGTGCTAACAATAATGTTCAGTTTGCTTCATCCTCGTTACCGGGTTTCGCGCTGGCACATTGGCCGATTTGGCGGCTATGAGGTAGACAGTAATGGTCAACATGTCAGCTGCTACTATGTCATGTGCGTGCACTCGTTTTCTTAGTGTTGATTTCCCACTGTCACAGTTCCACCTGAGTGTCACATATTGAAGAATTGCCGTGGTGTTTGTCTTCATTCAGAGTGCAGTGGGTGTGTGCTTCTTGTTCAAAATCCGACACTGTGGCAGACAATCTCCATATTTATGGCCCGGGTGTCATTATTACCCGTCGTACTCACATTTTCAGTAGAGAGAACCCTGACCAACAGCATCCGTCGATGAGGTGAGTACTGGCTCGAACAACAATAGTTCACTTATCAATGTATCAAGCATTGTGAGCCATGATACTCAGAAATTATTTTGTTGCACACACATGTTCATGTCACCACACTTGACCATCCACTTGTTGAAAGACACATATAGCCGTCCAAAACATAGTATAAATTGCTTGTCTTTAAGGTTCATTTCTCCATATGGAATTTGTTTTCCAGTGAAAATTGATCCAAGTACTGAGTTACTACAATATTCATAACATGATAGCTTATACCTATAGCTGACAGTTCATCCATCGCTTATGCTATGAACACAGATTTCTTAAGTTTGAAAACGTCATAAAATTTTCATTGACTGGATTCTGTTACTACAGTTTGTTTGTTTGTTTGTTTGTTTCAACTTCTTTTCATTCACATCACATGTACAAATTAATTACATATCACGTTATTATGACACAATACAAGCATATGATACATTTATGCTTCATTTTATTGACAGGCTTTTATCACTTGTGGGAGCTCATTTGTTACTTAGGTAGAGGAGGGAGAGAAACATTGTAAATACTAAAACATTGCACATTGCTGGCCTAACTACGATTGGCGCCGCCTCCTTGTTTGGGAGGGAAGAAAGGAAATACTCATCTACTGGTTCAAGGATTTATGAGGAAATGTTACTCGTACAATGATGGAGTAGTTGCCAAGCAACTTGTGTTTCACTGAAATAATGTGTGCTGACTAATCATTCACATAGTATCATGTTGTTTCTTCATGTGTTAGTGCTGTTTACTTCAATTCGTGTGTAGCGTAGTGTGAAACATGAAGAAGGTTCAACCATCATAGACTTATCTTCCTCGAATACCTGGAAATGTCATTTTTTAAGCTTTCATGTGACACAATAAAAATTAATTGGTTTTTTTAAAATCACACACTTAAATGTTTGTGTGTACTCGGCAGCGAATAGGTACTGATAATTGTCATGGAGATACACTGCAATGATGCATATTTCATTTCTCATTTGCATTATGACCTTTGTATAATTATCCTAATAACTAAATTGTTTACTCAAGGTGTGACCCATTTCTTCATTTGGTGCCTGCTACTCTCAACACAATTCTTTTCTTCTGTGCAATGACGATGTACTGTTCACTGAAAGAAAAAAACTTAAAACTAATTGTGTTTTGTAGCTCGGTGGACACTGATACATTTGGTCTCTGCATATGTCCGCAGATATTTCCATACTTCGTTTAAATTCATAGACATTCATTTATTCTGTTGCCCATTATGATCATTTACTCTGCAAAGAAAATTACTTGACATTTCTCACGGTATTTTGTTGTTAGTGCTTAGCTTACACGCCTCGTACAGTTTTTCAGAACGCTTCCTTTTGCCTGTGGATATGTTGTATATAGCTTAGTGTTTAATTAAATCTCTGTGTAGATGTAATAGTGTAGTATTCCCATTTACTTTGTATTTAAGTTAAGTACTTGTATGTATCGCATTCCTATTTGGTCTGCCTGTTGTGCATGCGCACAGGTCAATACCTGCTCTCCTACTACTGACGTCAGCGCGTATTGTTGGGTGCGGACAGCTGAGCCATACGCTAATTTCTTTTATACTTTTGCTTTGCTTGAAGCTGCTGTCAATTTTATGCCTACATATACAAATCAGAAGAATTACTTATGCCTATATACATTACTTTATCTTAAAATAATCTCCAGAAGAAAAATTAGACTTAGTTATGTACACTATGTACATTTATCTTGTGATGGAAAGAAAAAATGCTACCTAGCTTCATCATTCTATAAAAGCTTTTATGTCTTTGTGGGGGTGGAGACCCTTGTCTCTTCCTGTTTTCTCATAACTAACCTGTACTTCAAAAAATTGTGTAACACGTTTCAGTTTCTTATTATAAATTTTCTTTCTGTACTCTGCCCTGTTTTCTAATGAAACCATGGCTTGTTTGATTTTGTCTTGTAGTGTCATTTCTGTAGTGGGGACCTTTCATATGGGCAACTCCCACTCATTCGTTTGTTTTGTCCGGAACATCAATTCATTAGGTGTGAAACCTGGTGAAGAATGTGGAAGCTTATTAATCACTTGTATGAAGGGAGTCATGTACCCTACCCATCGGGTATGTTTGTGAGGGGTGTATGTCCTAATAAACTGGTTAAATTCTTTAAAGACTCGTTCTCCTGGGCTTGCGTCTGGGTGAAAATGGCTTACTAATATATGCTTTATGCCCTGTGGGATCATAAATTGTTTCCACTTTTGCCCAACAAAATATGAAGCATTATCAGGAAATATACCTTTGGTTTACCTACTCTTCGCAAATAGTCTCCCTCAATTCTGTTTCTCTTATTTGTTGCTGTTGTATTTTTAATTGCATACATTTTGATGTTTCAAGAAAATATCGTATAGTGCTACTGTGTATATTACTCCTCCTTTACTTCTTGGATATGGACCAGCTATGTCCAGGGATACTATATCTAGAGGGTTCCCTGTGAGTATTGGGTGCAGCTCAGTATATTTTGACACATTGGACTGTTCTTACCCTTGACATATTGCACACTTTCTTAATACCTGCAGGACTCGTCTTCTCAAATTTGTAAAATAACAAACTGTTGCAATTTGCCTACTCCATAATGTCCCCATACTTCATGTATGTGTCTTATAAATTTGTCGATATAATCTTCAGGAACACACACACACACACACACACACACACACACACACACACACACACACACACACACCAGTGATCAGATTTTTCATATTTCCTATGAAACAAAACGCCATTGTACTCCTGATACCATTTACTTACCTTTCCACCTTCATCCTGCTTAAGGTTTTGCATGACTTTCCTCCATCTGCAATCTTGCATAATTTTCATTTGCTTACAAAACTTATGGTAATTAGACTGTTGTGTTGTACCTTGCATTAATAACATTTTGATTTCTGCATATTTCTCTGTTAATTCACCAAATTCCTGTGAACCTTGTGGTACTCTAGACAATGCATCTGCAATAAGATTCTGGTTTCCTTTAATATACATGATCTCGAATCTGAATTCTTGTAAATATATACAGTATCTACCTAATCTACAGTGCAATAGTTTACATGTTAAAAGAAATGACAGTGACTGATGGTCACAGTAAATTTTGATATTTTTGACCCACAAAAAATTTTCAAACTTTTTAAATGCCCATATTACTGCTAAACTTACCAATTCTGATGCTTCTGATAACGTGCGACTAGCGAAACTGATGACCTTGGGTACTTCCTTACCTTCTTCCTCTCGCATCTGGAACAAGCATGCCCCCAGCCTTTGAGGTGGGACATCCGTGCATAGACAAAAATCCTTGGACATGTCAGGGTTGCTAAGAATGTTTGCATTGGCTAATGCCTACTAAATGTTATTGAAGACCTCTTGACACTTACCATCACATCACCAAAGCCTATTTTTTCATAACGAGTTGAGCAACGCATCACTGTTCACCAATTGCTGTGGTATGAATTTATGAAAAAAGGATGCGAGTCCTAAAAAAGCTTTTAGTTGGTTTTTATTCCTTGGAGCTGGACAATTGTGTATGGCATCAAGTTTTTTTCAGATCTGGTAATATTCCTTGTTCGGACACAACATGTCCTAAAAATTTGACTTGCTCCTTACGAAAATTATACTTTTTTTTTTTTTAATTGGCTGTTACTTCGTAATTTGCAAATCATTGAAACACCTGTTCAGTGAGCCTGGTATGTTCTAACCAAGTGGATGTGGCTATTAGCATGTCATCTAGATAAACAGAAACGTTGCTAAGCAATTCTGGTCCCAAAACCTTGCCTGATGCAGGTAGAACATGGAATTTGTTGCTTTCGTGGAGCTTTATTTGCCAGTAGGACTCTTGAGGTCGAGTATACTGAAATATTTTCTATCATAAAACTTTAGAAGCTGTTTGTCCAAGTTGTCTGGCCTTATGTGTGCTAGCACTATAATCTTATTAATACCTCCAGCGTAGAGAACTAATCTTAGAGAACCGCCTGCTTTACTTGCTGGTAATATAGGACTACAATAGGGTGAAAATGAAGGTTGTATAATTCCCCATTTAATCATATGATTGATCTCTTCCCTTACTACCTCTCATTTTGCCCATGGAACAGGATATGACATTACACAAAATGTCTCATGTGGATAGACTTCAAATTTATATTCATAATCTTTGATTACTCCTGGCTCCTTACTGAAAACAGTGGCATACTTAAATAACAAATTAGAAAGTTCTTGTCATTCCATATCATTTAGTATCTGTGATTCACTTAGTTTCTGCTCTACCTTTTTGTAACTAACCTCAGTGTTTTCTTCTTGTTCAGTATCAGATTTGTTAGTGAACTATACAGCTGGAAAGGAATATTTTGCTATTACTTTTGACTCAGGTTTGTTTTTGTTTCTTTCATCAGGTCTTTTGACTAAGTCATAAAAGTGGCATTTACCATCACTTATGTCAACCAGTGTTTTGAATGTGTCCATGCCAGTAAGACAATTAACTATAAAGTTGTCAATTATAAGAAAGTTGCACTTCACTGTAAAATGTTCAGTTTGTAATGGAATAAGTGCTTGATGCTTAATGCTTAACCAATTTAATCTTACTGCCTGTAGCAGTTTGCACCTTGCAATTTTGTACAGGAAATGTTGGGAATTTTTCAATTCACAAAAAAAGCATTTGACAAAAAGTTGATAGTTGAACCTGTATCTAAAATTAACTGTGTGTCAATATTAAATATTTTCACCGTAATGATTGCTTGTATTTTTCTTCTTGAACTTTATCTGCTGTATCTAACTCATGGTGATACAAATCATCCTTGATGTCACCTTATTTGTCAAACCTTATGAAACATCTTTGTAGTTTTGCTTTGCCGCCGGCCGATGTGTTCTAGGTGTTCTAGGTGTTCTAGGTGCTTCAGTCTGGAACCGCGCGACCGCTATGGTCACAAGTTCGAATCCTGCCTCGGGTATGGATGTGTGTGATGTCCTTATGTTAGTTAGGTTTAAGTAGTTCTAAGTTCTAGGGGACTGATGACCTCAGATGTTAAGTCCCATAGTGCCAGAGCCATTTGAACTTTTTTTTTTTTCCCCCACTCCCTGAGAAGTGGGGCTTAACTATGACAGGTTGGTGTTTTCCAATGGCGTAGTGTGACTTAACTCATTACTTGGAGTACTTTCAGTTAATTGCGCTGTGTGTGTACTTTGCCAATTTGTGTCGTTAGCTGCTGTGCAGTTATTTTGCTGCCCAAAGGTAGGCTGCAGTACAGCATAAGGCATGGCATTGTTGCCTCACGTCGGCCACTGCTATTCATCGGCCTAGGACCTTGTGATGGTGTTGTAATTCATTCAATTGTAATTCGCTCGTGCATTGAAGTTACCCTGGTTGTTTTGCAAATTTCTTTTAATTTGTTTGTTTTTCAGTTCCCGTTACCTCTGGGTATGTAACTTTGCTGTTGTGTGTACCATCCTTGCTGTGTATTTAGATCACGTTTTACTGACTGATTTACATAACTATGTTGTTTTTGGGCCTGATTTTTTGTTGCTCTATTGGGTACGGGTCTTTCTTCATAGATTAAATCTACAGAATCAAACACTGACAGAAAATACTAATTGTCATGCTCTGGCGTTGTGACTAATTTTTCTCTAATTTACTATGGTAAACGACTTTTCAAAATTTTTAACATGTCTACCTGTGATATTGAGTTTGTCCAGTAGTGTGTCTGGTTCAGTTATTTTTAAAAGTATCCTCGTAGACTACTGTATTTACCATTGAAAGGTGTGGGATTGAAAACCTTGCACCTGAGGCTTTCTTTCACTGCCTCAGACCAGTATTTGTCGAGGAAAGCTCGTTGAAATTGGATATAAATGCTGCCATGTTCTGCCACTTCAGTTGCCAATAAAAGAACATCACCTTGCATATATCCAATGACAAATCTGATTTTCTGTGCTTTCATCCAGTTGTGTGGAAATACATGATGGAAAGCACTGATAAATACTACGGGATTCATTATTTTACCTTCGGTAGTGACTGCAGGAAACTGTTGATGTCTCAGCAAACCTTCATCTGCAAAAATAGTTGACAGACACGTGGCATTTTCAGTCATGTTTATGTGATTATTGTAGTTACCTGTAATTCCGGTTGGTAATTGCTCAGGTATTGGAGTTGTGGGTATGTTTACATTTTGCACTCAACAACTGTCACTGGTACATGTGACTCGTGACAATTTGTGGATAAATACCAATAGGTTGTGGTTTGTTCACTGTAGCCTGTGAATTATTTACAAGCATATTTCAAGATCTGGTAATATTTTCTTCTAGGAGATTGTGGATCCTGTTTTCCGCAGCTTGTAGGTTAATGTTTACTTTGTTCACTATTTCTTTTTCTTTTTTCTGAATAGTCTTTTCTATTTCTTCTGTGTTTAACTTGCAGGTGGTTACTAACTTTTCTGTGCAATGGTATTACCCGTACCTAATGTACCGGCTTCAACTTGACTAATAATATCACTCAGATTTTCATTGATCTTCTCTCTCTCCTTCCTAGCACACGCTGAGTCAACTTCTAATGTTGCTACTCTTAAAGTAAGTTCTTCTACAGGTATAGGTACCGTTTCGTATCTCTATTTAGTTTGTTAATGACAATGGTAACCTTTTATATTGACAAAACTAGCTGGTTTTGTGTGGCTTCAATGTTTGTGTTTGTGTCTGTGATTTTCTTTATCTGTTGCTCTACTCGATGATGATGGTCATTAAAAGAATCTGCCTTCTGTTTTAACTCCGTAATGTTACTGTTAACTTCAGAAGGTACTTCATGCTTTACCTGTTTTTTCATATCATTCAATTATTCGTCGATTTCAGAGCGAAAATTTGTGGCTAAGTCATTGAATTTCTGTGAGACCGTGTCTTGCAAATCCTTGAATACTTGTTTTTATTCTTGCTTCATTGTATTAAGATCTTGTGTAACTGTGTTTTGTTGCTGTTTTATCATGTTCATATCTTGTGTGACGGTGTTCAGATTCTGTGTCAAATTACCAATTCTGGTATTCATATCTTGTTTCAAATCACTGAAATTGGTGTTCATATTGTGTTTCATATCATCAAATTTCGTGTTTATATTATCAAATTTCATGTTTATGTTAAATAATAACTGCCACAGTAGTGCCTCAGTTGTACTACTATAATTCCTTCAGCTGTAGTTTCTCAGTTATTATTTGTGTTGTGGACAAGTGGTGTTTGTAACATGTTGTCAAAATTCATATTGGATCGCTCTCCAATGTTTCATTCATGAGCGGTTTGTCGCTATGGAAGATGTGTGACATTGTCTCGTCAATTGTAAACATTGTGTCATCCACCTGTGATACTCATCTCTGATCTACTTAAACTTTCTGCAGTAGGCATGCATGACGCTTGAACTTCAATTGTTCGATCATGCAATTCTACGCCATCTTGGCTGATTGCGTTTTTGCTATTGCTATCAATAATGGGCATATATTTTTCGGCCATGTTATATGAACATGAAAAAAAAAAAGGAAAGTTTCCACAAAAATGTTAAAATTTCTATACTAAGCCTGTTTTACATCTTTTATAATGTGCAAATTATTGTACTGCAATTCTTTATGTTTTTCTGATAATATGTATCCCACTGAAAAATTCCTGTAAATTTCTCTCAAATAAAATTCAAGAAAGGGAATAATGTAGAAAAGGTTTCTATCTACATCAAAAGAAGTGCTACCAAGCATAACCATGCAAGTAACTTGGTGTAGCCGTCTTACCTTTGCTGTGTCCAGCAAAACCACTTACTATGGAAAATTTTATGTGACCTGGGTCCAGCTCTTATTGCTTTCAAAAAATTTCTCCTCAATTTTGCTTTTTTGCAATACTTACTCCCCGTCATGATTCATGCAAACAGAAAATACAAAATTAGTTATTATGACCAATAACAATGCCATAGAAATTTCTTACTTTAACAATAATTAACAAACCCTACTCAGAACTGGTGCCCTGAAGTCCTGGCACAGTTCGACAATTGTGTTGTAATAAAACAAACAAATAAATGTTACTGAATATTATTAAATATGCATATGAAAACACTTTTTAAATTGATATAACATGATTGCGTTATTAGAAATGTTCTGTGCTTATATGAATTTTTAAGCTATCTGACTTCGTTTCTTACTTCTTCAATTGTAGCTGCAGGCAGTGGACTCCAAATACACCAGCACTTGTCATAGTTAAGAAAATCCTCCTTACTTGGTTCACTTCACTTGAATAAAAAAATAATTGACACTGTTGTTAAATATCCTATTATTCATGCACATACATGATACATAAAACTCATAATACTTCATAATTAAAACCAACCATCTTCATCGTCCTTCTACATAAGAGAGAGTTTTAGACAAAATCATGTAAAAAAAAGATTAAATGTTTTGTTCATCACCTGCGCCCTACCACACGTTCATAATTAATGTCTTTACCAACGCTTATGATCAATCGGTGTTTCATTTTTATTGTTTTTAATAAATCGTAATTTTACAATATACTGAGGGTCTTTTGTCGTGTACCTACACACCATGTGTATATTCACATTATCTGCTAGTAATGCAGATATTGTTGTCCAAATTGTTCCAAAAAATTGGTGTATTCTGATTGTCAAAATATATTTTCTTTCGTCTGATGCAGACCTGAAATGAAGAAAATAATTAGTATACCACTCTTGATGTTTTCAGCATCTCCCAACTCATCTCTACGATGTTATGTCACTACTTAAGGATAAATCTTGATTGTTTAACTTTCATATTTTTTTCTCGTCAAGTGGGTAACTCTCCATTTAATAAACAATTCATTCTTTATGAAGTGTGCTTGATTTCCTAATTCTGCATATCGAGACAGTTTTTTGTGGTACACTAATTATTAAAATGATGTAATCGATATGATGGAGTTACTCTTTCAGCAGTTTATTTCTAAAAAGACATACACCAAAATCTCATACAGGACTAACACAATACAGAATGATTATAATTAAACTTTCAAAGTGCTGTAGAAATAACACCACTGGTCAGAATGATATCACATTACAACAGAATATTATTGGAGAAGCAGGAAAACGTACGGCAGAAGAAAAAAAATAGTGTGAAAATTTATCAATAGTTGGCGCTGTATGTGTCAGAATACATAAATGAAAACACCTGTCATGTGCATGACCCATTCATGTTGATATAAACACACTGGGTACATGGCTTTTCCTCCTTTCGTGTCTGTGACTTCGTTATGACTGTCTCAATGCAGGATTGCACTCTACTTGTAAAGCTGTATTACAAGAATGGTTACTATGCACACGTCGCTTTACAGAATTTCCGGACGCTGAAGGATTTGAAAAAAGGCATTGGGCTGATGACTACTGTGGGCCCGGAGAAAATAATTTGGGAATTCGAAAAGATGGGTTCTTCTGGTGTGCAACCTGGTAGAGGGAGGAAATGAATTGATTCGATGTCAGTGGAAGCAGTGAATGCAAGAGGAGATGAGTGGTAGTGTGCAAACGTGTAGCGCACGGAGAATTGCCCGAACATTGGACATACCCATGAGCACGGTGCATAAAATCCTATTAAACGCCCTTCTTTGCTATCCATTCAAAATTACTCATGTGCATTCGTTACTTCCTGTTGATCTGCCAGCAAGAGAGATCTTTGCTTTAGAATTCCTAGCTCGCATGGAAGTGGACAATGATTGGCCGTGGAAGATTTTGTGGACAGACAAAGGCTACTTCCACCTAACAGGATATGTCAATACACAGAATTGTCAAATATGGGCAATGGAAAATCCACATGCAAATCAACCAGTACCACTTCATCCTGAAAAGATCACTGTGTGGTGCAGGTTGTACGGCATCATTTATTATAGGGCCATATTTTTTCGAAGAGACAGGTGCTTCCAGTCCTGTTACCTGTACCGTCACTAGTAAGTGCTATGACTGTCTTTTGTGCAGCCACATCACTCCAGCTCTCCAACAGCACGGATGTGTAGATGGGATCATTTTTATGCAAGATGGCGAACCTTCGCACATTGCAAATCCAGTTAAGCAGCTGCTGAAGCGCCATTTTGGAAATGTTTGAATTATCAGGCGCCATTTCCCTACAGCCTGGCTGTCCCGATCACCTGATCTTCATCCGTGTGACTTCTGGCTGTTGGGCTATCTGAAAGATGTTGTGTTCAGTGTTCTGATTGCAAACTTAGCTCCATTGAAGGCATGCATTGTGCAACACATTCTGAACGTGACCTCAGAAACACTTTGATCAGTTGTGCAACATGCTGTTTCTCGATTTCAGCTTATTGCCGAAAACGGTGGACAGCATATTGAACATGTTTTATGCCGGTCACATGGAAATTAATAATCCATTTTGATTTTGATTGATGCTTTTTATGCGGTTTTTGGCCTGAAGACAATTAGAGACTGATGTATTTGATGCTTTTTATGCAGTTTTGGCGCCAATACAATTAAAAGCCGATGTGATTGATGCGTTTTATGCAGTTTTTTGCTTCAGGTCAATTAAAAACCTATGGGAATGATGCTTTTTATGCTGTTGTTGCCCTCAGGACAATTAAAAACTGATTTTTCCCTTCAATGTGATATGACCTTGCCATGGTGGATGGGCATGCATAACCAACAGTATCACACCTGTACACCCATGCACACTGAGTAGTAAGGTTTGTTTAATGTCAGACGTACACCTTAGGCATTGTTGTATGATTCATTTGTCTGATTCATTTGTCATTTGTAGTCGACCACTATTAAATTATGATACTTACTGCACCATCTATTCCTACATTTTGTAACTATTTATTTTTCTTCTGCCACATGTTTTCCCCCTTCTCCTATTATAGTCCATTGCAATTTGACATCATTCTGTCCAGTGGTGTTATTCAGAATGAAATCTTCCATAATGAAATTTTCCATTATGAAATTAATCTGCCAGGAAGTTTCAGTGGTGTTATTTCTAGAGCGGTTTGAAAGTTTAACTTAAATTATAATCACCCTGTACTTCAGTAAAACTGAGGCAATACTCTCTGACCTTCATGTCTACCATCATTGGTCCTTGTATAACATGCAAGATCATTTCATGTATTGTTTGAACGGTGCATAATTAAACATACAATTGAAATTTGTTTGCTTTCATAAAACTGTTTTTACAAATTTTAGTATGTGTGTTTACATATGGTTTAACATATTTTGGGTTTGTAGCATAATCCTTCTAGAAATTGATCAGAATTGAATACTGTTGTGTTAACTTCATCATAAGTTAAATAATTTCCATAGATACAGTAAGCAAACAATGATAGAATTGAAACATCTCCATGTATATGTCTTCGTGTAAAGATTGTGTGATAGTATCACAATCTCCAAAATGCATGTTATCATTCTGTGTTTTATACTGTCCCATTCTGCTAAATTAAAATCTATCTACAGCTGCTATAACCTGTTCATGGGAGAGAGGTTCCTTCACTTGTGTGGAATATGTGGACGTGAGATGGTGCCATATTTGGTGAATGTTCCAACAATTCATAGTTCAAATCCCTCTATTTTCTCATTGTCAAAGCAATCAAGAAGTGGTGAGTGATCTGTCTCTGGGATTGGTCACACCAATCATTTGTCTGCCTGTAGTATTTTTTCAGAGCAGTTTAAGATCAAATGACCACATATATGTAGTTATGTGGAAAGCAAACATCAGACTGAGACCGGAAGAATCTTACAGGAAGTGTAATCACCCACAAAGGAGACTGCTTACAGAACTCCCATTCAATGAGTTTTTTTACTATTGTTCATTAGTCTGGAGCCCTTACCAAGTTGGATTAAAAGAAGAAAGAAGAGATATAGACTCTTCAAGGAACTACTACACAATTTGTCATGAGAGTAACTTAGAAATGCTGTAGTCAGCAACTCCACAAGAAGGGCATTTGAGGAGATAATGTCATTTCACTTTGGTGAAACCAAAGTAATGGCTTCACCTTACGTTGACGCTTTTGTTGTCATGTGTAAAATTAATTCTGCAATTTCCATAAATTTGTCAACACAATATCAAAGCATACAGTTGAAATAGAAAAGAACCGTGTGCTCCCATTTCTTAACATGGAAATGTACAAGTCACGAGATGGTACACTTGGACACACAGTATTGTAGTCTTTCAAGAATTTCTGCATAAATTCGTGAAACACTCAGCCCTCTACCATCTTGAACAGACAATATTTTAGAAATGAGTGTGAGAGAGCGGAATCCTACCTATTGCGTGTCACATGTCTGTGTGCAGGTTTAAATTCAGTCGCAGGAAGAATGTAGGTGCAGAGGTCGAACGGCACTAGCAAGTACCTGTTGGGCAGTCCATGGATGTTTAGTGAGTGCATACGAGAGGACCATGGAGTTTTTATGTAACTCTGTGATAACAGTGTCAGTGGCTATTGTTAGTGAAAAGAAAAAGAGCTCTTAATAAACTCGTATTCCAGCCTTGCTAGAGGCAAGACGTATTTCATGAATCCTATGATATATAGCTATGGTTATTAAGCCAACTCTTTTATTGATGTAATTAGGTTTGTTTCTGACATGAGGTGATACGAGTGACTTACAAGAAGTCAGATGTTTATGTGAGAAGGGAGAAGTTTGTTCTATATGAAGTTTTAATATATCACTAGTTGACGAAAATTAGAGGGAGAATTTTAAATATTCCTGTACCTATCATCACTCTTCGGAGAAGAAGTTTAAAGAGATTCCAGCAGCCAGCGAAGAAGATTGGCTGCAGACAACAAATAAGTCATCTTGTAAAAGGAGTGGAAGTTAGCATACATTCTTCAACACTCTAAGTCGTCCAAAGCATTAGAATATACAGTAGGCCTACCTGCACCTATGCATGCTATGTCCCACTACCACTCACAGCAGAACAACTCTGTAATATACACACTGACCAAGAAGATTCACATCTCCTTTGCTGACAACATTAAGTCAAAAGTGCCGAAGTTGCATACCACCTTCAGATCTAACGGATACAGCAAAGAAGTGATCAACAAAATCCTGCCCATACAAAAAAAAGAACAGAGACAAGGTGTTGGATGGAGCATCCACTATTCTTTTACCG
Organism: Schistocerca serialis cubense; assembly: GCF_023864345.2. Lineage (NCBI taxonomy): Eukaryota > Metazoa > Arthropoda > Insecta > Orthoptera > Acrididae > Schistocerca > Schistocerca serialis. The sequence continues at coordinate 433,246,387 of NC_064644.1, read as the reverse complement.
TTCATGCAGTGAGTCGCTAACCTCACTGGGAAATTCTTCACTGAGTCGTCATCAAACTGATCTATTGTAGTAACAGTAAAACTAAATGGCCTGCTAAGGACCATCAAAGTTGTCGTCAATATACTGCATACACGTGATGCAAATAAACATCAGAGAGATGGGAATACATATTAGAACATGTCTAAAATAGCACATTTGGCTCAGACATTATCATAAAACCAGTGGCAGTTCACTAAAATGAATGAGGCAAACACATACAGTTCCCTCTTAAATTACAGACAATGAAGAACATTAGCTCTCTTGTTCTCCACTTCCAACATTCAAGCAAATGATGAATTTTACTTATACTCATTTTAAAGAATTGTTAAGGCTAGAGTAAAAGAAGTATATTATAGTAGTATTACATTCCATTTTGAAGTCACGTGCACTAGTGGTCGAAATGTTGGTACATCACTTAACAACATAATGTGATAATCGCTCCTGTCGCTGATGTCACTGGTGCATGCTTCTGCAGTGGCACTCAACATTGGGGTAAGTCAGTTCAGTGGTGGAAAAAATTTTCTCTGCTAGTATTCATCAAGCAATGGGAGAAGAGGTGGTGGTGTACAGTTCATAATAATCAGACTTTGCACCAATGTCCTGGTTTAAATGCCAACCCTCTCTGCAGTGTCTCATGAAATGAGAGCATGTGACACTGTTGATAGTGATCCATCCATCAGGTGGGGATGTTGAGCTCGGCGACAGCCTTGGTGCTATTTATGAGGAGTAGGCTATGTGCCAACAACAGGTTTCACCCCCTCTCGTCTATCGCCACACACACACACACACACACACACACAATACATGTAGTATTACAAATAATGTAATCGAGCATGTTGCAAAAAAAAAAAAAACAAAACAAAAAAAGAAAGAAAAAATGTGAACTATAGTTAAAATCTTCTGGATTGTTAGGCCATGTCATATTTCCTTCTAAAGGAATTATGATGCTGCCTAAAAACACAGAAGATTTTAACTCTAGTGACAACGACCATGAAAGCCTGCAGACTTATATAACGTGAACTACAATCTGGAAGAACTTTATAGAAACTGACTTCAGCTACAAAAGAGTATGAATGCATTTAAATTTTTATTTTATCGTAACATATTTCACTTTCTCAGAAAAGTTTTTCTTGGTATTGTGAGTCCACAATTTAGAATATATTTACTGATGCTACTGTCACTTATTTTGTTAACCCAACTTTCTCAGCATCACCAAACTTAATTCAGGTACTTTTCATTTCCCATGTTTTACTTTCATTTATGTTCATGTAAAAGGTGTCGCAGTGGATGAAGTGGGCAAGTAGTTCTCTGTTGGAGGTGAGCTGAGATATAGATGATGAAGGTAGCCAGATGTCTTAAAAGTTCTTTATTGTTAACCATTAACAGACATAGTGCAGCAAGCAGGTGATGGGACCCAGACGTACCAGGGTGGTCACATCACTTTGAGCATTTTTCGGAGAAGTGGCAAGAGGCCTTGTCATCAGCGCATTCCTGCATCTGGCTGTTGCTGTGTGAGAATGGCATGACAGTGTCCTGGCTTTGGGTGGCCAGAACAAGGCTGGCTGGTGTCCAGCCTAGTGGGAGATGTCAGTGTTGCCCAGGTTGACGAACCCTGGACTGATCACTATGGTGCTAAATTGAGCAGTGTTGGACACCAGTATCAAGGATCAGTGAAGACCTGAGTTCGTATCTGAGACCATGAGTCAGTGGCAGGATCCTTGGCAGGCGGTATTGAGGAGATGGCAACAAAATAATGATTATTTGATAGCTGGGCTGCCAGACAACAGTTACTGGTTTGCAGACCAGATGCAATGTGGTAGCTGTGGCAGAAGAGCATTGATGACCCTACGGTAGAGATTCACTCACAGCGAATGTTAAAGCATAGCTCAGTCATGCAGGTGACCTGTTTTGTTAGCCCGGGATATGTGTACTGCTCAAGTGGGCTTCCTAATGCAGAAGACAAGCACCGCCACGTGCTCCAGTGCCATTGAAACTTCCTGATGACTGGCGGCAACTGTCTCAGAGAACTGAGTTGCTATTGGGGATGCTGCATGGATGGCAAAATGCTATGTTGGCTGTCTGTGACTCACAACCTGAGTATGGCACTGGGCTCCTGTAATGTGCTGTTAAATTTCCTCTCCCATAGGAGAATTCTGGCCCACTGGATTCCAGTTTGAGAAACTGACTTTAACAGAAGCACTGATATATTTACAATTTTGTACACATTGCATTCTTGTTTTTGAGTCGGAGTTAACACTATTGAATAACCTTCACTTTTGATACCCTTTCTCAATATTTACACTTTATTCACTGGCTCACAGTGACAGCATCTTTATGTCCTGTTTTGCACTACCTTACTTCAACTCTTTCTTTTCAATTTGGGAAGCATGTGTGTCGTTCCACCTTGTGGAATGTGATGTGGGGATCAGGGAGGCATCCTATCACTGTAACCTTACTAACCTTACCTACTTTTTCAGTAACTGCATCGACATCATGCAATCCGAGTAACTAGTTAGAAGACAGAAGTAACATGTACAGCTTGTAGGGCCATCCCCAAATCTATCCTAGGTGAACAATTCTATGTGCTCTTCCAGTGCTCAAGACCAAACCAGGAACTTCTTGAGCTGCTTACCAATATGTGCATTATTTTATTGTCTTATTACTACGTCATAACAAACAAAGATAATAATTAAAAAAAGGAAAGAGTCAGTGGTAGCACTGCTATGATCGCATGCTTGGACTTAATGGCAGAGGAAATATCAGAACTTCATTGTTCTATAGCTTGATGAACAGAATCTACTACATTTTTATGATAGTTAACCCCTAACACTTCATAATTATATCCCTCACAATAGTTCATTATGTATGCTCAATACCTCATAATCTTCCATAGCCCAACATAATCATAACTCTAACAAATCATTCATTATTTATTTATTTCACCCAAAGATCGCCCCATAATGATATAGGAGTTGGCATGGTCATAAAATAAAAAATAATAGCTTAAAATATAGATATCTAAAGAATACTGAAGCCTGCTCCATAAGGACAGAACAGGTGGTCAGCTGTATTCTTGGTGAAGAAACCAACCTGGCATTTGCCTGAAGTGATATAGGAAAATCAAACCAGGCTGGCTGGACAAAGTGAACCTCATCCTCCTGAATATGAGGTCAGAGTCTTAACAGCAGCACCATCTCATTCGGTTGGTCCCTGCTACAAAAGTGTTTTTTGATTTATACACAGATATTTCCTGACAGCTAATAATACAAAAACATAGTTTTGCTCTTCTTCACTGCACACGCGAAAAACACCCCTGATGACTTCTGGGCCACAAAGATGCTGCTATGCCCCTTGTGATAACTTCAGCCTGTTCGGGCCGCCAATTGATGGGCCACCAACATTCAGGTATGCTCCATTTTCAGTTCTGTCCTCCCCTCTGTCCATGTGGTGGAAAAAAAGACATGTACTGTAGGACGTAAATGGAAAAGCAATAAACTGTGTTCATGTATTGAAATGTGACAGGGTGTTTCAGTTAACCCCTTTCATTACGACCACTACTCTTTGAGTTGTTCAAGTAATCTTAAGTTGTGTAGGATGCATTAATAATGAAAAATATTTTAGCTGACTTTTGAAACAGATGTATTTTAGTAATGTCTTTCATTTCCACGGGCAATTTATTATACAATTTCATTTCCTGATAGAAAACATTGCTTTGAGGTTTTTGTTTGTTTTTCCTTCGTGAATGTAAGTCTATACTGGCTCTCATTACGTGATTACTCATATTTAAAGAACTATTAGTAAAATACATGGCAATATTAGCATTAATATGCACCATAGATTGGTAGATGTACTCACTTTGGGCAGTAAGGATGCCCATGTTTTCTAAATAGCTCTTTACAGTGAGACCAGTTACTATGTGTAGTTATTATTCTTGTGGCCCTTTCCTGAAGTTTAAAAACTGTATTCATCTTTTGTGCCTTCGATCCCCAGAAAAGAATCTCATAGCAAAGAAGTGAGTGCATGTAGGAATAGTATGGTACAACAAGAGATTGGCTGTTACAGATTGATGATAGAACCCCAAAGCATGAAATGTTGATGACATTCTTTTTGTCAGTATCCTTGTGTGCTCATTCCATGTTAAGTGCTGATCAATATTCATCCCTAAAAACGTTGCGCTTGCTAAACAATCTATAGATTTATTATCTACGTCTAATGTGATAGAGTTGTTTTCCCTCTTTATGCTGAAGTACGTACCGTTTGCTTTCTTTATATTCAGTGTCAGTTTAGTATGTACTGCCCAGCTGTAAATGTTCTTGAGGGCTTCATTTGCTTTTTCTAATAGGAACTCTGGTGGTTTTTCAGTGACACTGAGATGTGTGAGAAAAGTAATGAGACTGATTTTTTGTATCTAACGAAGCTGGTCTCCCCCCCCCCCCCCCCCCCTCCCAGCTGCCCAGCTGTAAATGTTCTTGAGGGCTTCATTTGCTTTTTCTAATAGGAACTCTGGTGGTTTTTCAGTGACACTGAGATGTGTGAGAAAAGTAATGAGACTGATTTTTTGTATCTAACGAAGCTGGTCTCCCCCCCCCCTCAAAGAACAATATTGTCCCCTTTGAAGTAGTTCCCTTCATTAGCTCATTAGCTATACACTGGCAGAAACGTCATTCCCAGTCTTGGTTGCAACATTGAAAGGCTTCAACTAGTAGTGCCTTTAACATATCTATCACTTTCATTTGAATGTTCTCCAGAGTCCCAAAATGGTATCCTTTTAAGACATTTCTCAGTTTTGGGAATAGAAAAACGTACAAGGATTCAGATCAGGTAAATAGAGGGGCTGCAGAAGAACAGGAATGCCTTTCGAGGTCAAGAATTTTGTGATGGAAGTGACTGTGTGACGTGGGGCAGTGCCATGATGCAGCATCCACTTATCCACGATGTCCGGTCTCACTCAATTCATCAATTTCCTGAGCCTTTCAAGAACATCATTGTAAACCACTTGGTTGACAGTTTTTACTGTTTTGATCTTTGGTTTGCTCATTTCAGCTTTTTTCAGTCAAAGTAGCCACTTAGCTGCTTTGCCTTAGGATAGTACTAAAAAATCCAGAATTCATCACCTGTGATCACTTGACTGAACCATTCGTTGTCATGGGCAGTCATCTCAAGAAAATCAACACACACATTTCTTTGATTGTCCTGTTCAATTGTGACGTTTTTCGGTACCAATTCGGCACAAACCTTTTGCATATGCAAAACTTTGGTCAAAATTTAGTGTACAATGAAAGTGTTTATCACCAATCATCCTTATTGTTCAACGTCTGTCTGATCTCACAAGAGCACGCACATGTTCAACAATTTTGGAAGGTGATTATTAACAGCTGTCAAGTAGCGTATAAAATGCTTTTTATTTAAAACCCAAATATTGACTGGTTTCAGTCATAGACCATCTTCATGTATTAGGGTTAAAACAGTTTAAGCCACATCATCACATTTGTCACTACATAAATATTGGCCAAATCTCATAGGTAGAGCATGCCGTGAATTCCGGTATAACGCACAGGACTTTGGTAGGCAACTGTACTAATGACATGCGTAAACAGAGTTCTGGCTGTGACATGGCCATAATTTATGTAATGACAGATGTGATGTGGCCTAAACTGTTTTAACCGTAATCCATGAAGATGGTCTATGACTGAAACCAGTCAATATTTGGGTTTTAAATAAACAAGCTGCTGATGGTCAAACACGTATTTTATACTTTCTAAATTTTTGTTGGTTTTTTTAATTGAGGGTCCCTGAGCAAGGTTTATCTCCAACGCGTTCTCCGCCTTCCAAAAATTATTTATGTGATTGAACAAAGTGTGCTCTTGACAAGGAATGTTCCCCAAGTACTTGATGGCATAAAGTTGTTTTAAATTCCACTGTTCCATTTTTGTAACACATGACAAAAACACATCTTCACTGATGGTGCTCTCAAACATCACATGATGGCTATACAGGTCCGAAACTTGGACTGAGCATCTCGAAGGGATGGACACACAGGCCTACACAATTAGAACAACACAGTGTTCCCAGATTGCTAACAGTGTCATCAACCTCATTACTTTTCTAACACACCTTGTATGATGTTGTTGTCATCAGTGCAGAGAACTTTTTCTCCATGTCTTATATTATTATACTATCTGGAAAGTCATTGACACCTTTTAATAAACATAACTGGACCCAATACACTACCCTGAGGAACAGGTATGTTTGTTTGTTTCTTGCCTGACAATTGCTTTACTAAAAATGTATCGCCAGTAGATGTGTGGACAATCACGGTTTTTTTTCATCATGTTTTACAGGTGGGGCTGGAACCATTTATTTGTCATTCCCCTTATACCTAATGCATCTAGCTTGTTGCGCAGCATTTTATGGCCAACAGTGTTAAAGGTATTGCACAAGTCTAAGAATATGCCTGAAACGCAGCACATTTGTGTAACGATAATGCTATATGTTGCAATTCATTATCTCTACACCAGTGCTCTGTAATGCATACCGCCACACTGTTTGAACACTGTAATTAAACTTCAAACTGCTGTGATTTATTTTTGGTGAACTGCACAGTTTCATGAACAACTGATAATTCCGAGCAAATTTCTGTGGTGGTTGCATATTTTTGTTCTCCCACTGCTCCATATGATATGTATGTGGAACAGCAGAAGAGATCGAACCATTAATCTCTCTCTCTCTCTCTCTCTCTCTCTCTCTCTCTCTCTCTCTTTCTTTCTCTTTCTTTCTCTCACTCTCACTCTCACTCTCTCTCTTTCTCTCTCTCTCTCACTCCCCCCCCCCCCCCTTTTCTCTCTTTCATTGTGAGGTACTTCCTACCCAAGATCCTTCCCAACCCTCCTAAAGTGGCATTCCAATGGCCACCCAAACTACACATCATCGTAGACCATCCCTATGCCATTCCAATTCCCAACCTGTTGCCAGAGGAGTTACATACCTGAGGAAGACTCACGTCAAAGACCTACCCCTTCCATGCACCCAGCACTTCCTACACCAGTCCTTTTAAAGGCTTACCTACCCCATTAGAGGCAGGGCCACCTGTGAAAGCAGGCATATCATACACCAACCCTGCTGCTACCACTGCATGGCCTTTTATGTCGGTATCCATACCAACCAGCTGTCCATCAGAATGAACAGCTTCTGGCAAACTGTGTCCGAATATGAAATTGACCACCCAGTGGTGCAGAAGGCGTGATTCTGATGGCTGCTTCATATTCCAGACCATCTGGATGTTTCCATGCACCACCAGCATCTGTGAATGACAAAGGTGGGCACTATCCTTGCAACATGACCTTCACTTGCACAACCCTCTTGGTCTCAGTCTATGTTAACCAACTCTTCCTGCACCCCCCCCCCCCCCACCCAACAGTTATCGCTTCCTCTGTCTGATAACGCATTTCATGTCTCTGTGTCACCTTTATTGCAGGCCGCTTACTCACCAGCTCTGATGGCCCATGCATTACGTGTCTAGCCCATGCACCTGCCACTGGTCCCTCATGCATTTGTAGCCAGCAAAGCTGCTGCCTCCCTTGCAGCTGCTATCTTCCCACCTCTAACCCCTCTTCCTGCCTTTCTCTCCCTCTACTCACCCCACCCCACAGAACCTCTACCAGTCCATCTGTCAAACTGCAGTCCTGGAATTGTGTGCCCAGCTGGCACCATATAGGGCCATAGGTGTGTGTGGAGAGGGAGATTTTCCTTTTATAATTAAATCTAAATAGTTCATAGTAAATCCCAATACTTTACATGCATTTTCTTGTCCAGCGTATCAAGCTGCTTGAACTTCTTGATATCACTGATGTCCTTCCTGGGTCACAATCATTTTTCAGCTACTATCTTGCTCCATCAGTATGGTAGTGGTATACGTCATAATATTTTCCTTATACCCAATATATTCTCCAGTAATGTAAAATGTTAAACTTGGACAGATACCTTCGGTAGATTTTCTGTAATCGTGCTCACTTTATCTTGAGGGATCTGTAATCATTTAATCATTTCACACCCAACAATCATCTCGCATCCATGTGGTATCTCAGCACCTTGCTGTTTAGAGTCAGTGTCACATGATGCAAAGATAGAACCCTTAATCATCATCAGGATGACGAAATCCGGCTTCATATCTGTGAAGAGCATCAACCCATGTTTGCGTTTGTCTATTATTTACATTTACCTAAATCTTCTTGGTGCCCGCGGCCTTCCTTTTGTTGGCCACACATTTTTTGTACAGTGTCTGGTGTAATGCCCCTTCTATCAGCATACTGAGCAAACACTATCGTGATTTGGTGCACAAGGCTGCATGCCCAGGTAAAATACATTGGCCGCACACAATAGATATCATTGGTCCATCCTTTCGGGGTACTGTAACTGTGTCTGTCCCTGACATAGTGGAAGCAAGACAGCAGGAAGAGGACAAACCCAAGGCCACAAGGATCCCACAAATGCTGTAAGACCAGCACTTTTTGTTACATTTGCTGCTGTTACACACACAATAATAATAATAATAATAATGATTTTATTGTCTTTAGGCCATTACAGCAATTGACAACGTCAAATGAAGATACAATTTATAATACAGTGTGATAAAGTATTGACTACTGAAATATTTTAGCTTACATTACAATAAATGTACAGTGGGTCATCTGCTGGATTACTGCATTTTACAGTTGAAGAATTCATTGATATCATAGAACGGGTGGGCAATAAACCATTCGTGCTGTCTTTCTTTGAATGTATATTCAGGAAGATCCTGTATATCATGTGGCAGCTCATTAAATAGTTTGTGTCCTGTGACTTCATAGCTATTTATTGATTTTGATAATCTGTGATAAGGCATGTATATGTATTTGATGCTTCTTGTGTTGTAACAATGTACATTTTCCATATGTGTCACATCTTGTAGGTTCTTCTTCGTAAAGATTAAGACATTGTAATCTCCTCTGCAGTTTCCAGCAGTACTCTGTTTCCATTTGCACCACTCCACTGTTGTTGGTGTCAGTTCCATTGCTACCTACCATTGGTCAAACAATTCAATCTCCAATAGGTCCCACCTAACATAAAAAGTGTGATGGCTGGAGTGGATTATGGGTTTTCTGCAGAAGTTGGATGGAGGCACAGATGATGAATGGAGCCAAATGCTGTCAAAGTTTTTTTGATTGTTAACTATAAACAAACATAATGCAGCATGTCTGTAGTATGCAGGCAACGGATGTTATACTGTGGATCACACATGTCAGCGTGTGACAGTTTCCCGTGTGAAGTGGACACAGTGAGGCAGTGCGATTGCAAGACTAGCAGGAGATGATGGTGTTGCCCTGGGTAATGGACCTTGGACATATGGCTGCGGGACCATAGTTGTTTCTCAGTTGATGCCTGCCTTTCATGTCCTTCACTTCTTAAAATTCAGACTGTTGTCTTGTGACAGCCAGAGCGAGAGCACCAGCAGCAGCGAGTACTGTTTGTATAAAGCGTTTATTTTGCATTTTGTATACGACCTTCCACTAAGGAAGGGATTCTATTTGTGTTTATCTGCTCTGCATAGTAACTAACAGTTCTTGATAAAACTTTACGTAGTTTTCGTGTTAGATTTCTTAGTGTTTTCTTGATCGTTTAGAACAGAAAGCGCCCTAAAACCGTCTTTTGTTTGTTTCGCGGCCGTTAGCCACTAGTCACTTGAATCAGCAGTTGTCTTGTGACAGCCAGAGCGAGAGCACCAGCAGCAGCGAGTACTGTTTGTATAAAGCGTTTATTTTGCATTTTGTTTACGACCTTCCACTAAGGAAGGGATTCTATTTGTGTTTATCTGCTCTGCATAGTAACTAACAGTTCTTGATAAAACTTTACGTAGTTTTCGTGTTAGATTTCTTAGTGTTTTCTTGATCGTTTAGAACAGAAAGCGCCCTAAAACCGTCTTTTGTTTGTTTCGCGGCCGTTAGCCACTAGTCACTTGAATCAGCAGTTGTCTTGTGACAGCCAGAGCGAGAGCACCAGCAGCAGCGAGTACTGTTTGTATAAAGCGTTTTTGTACTTATTTGCTGCGCTTAGCTTTTAAATAGTTTTTCTGGGAAAACCTAGCGTAGTTTTCGCGTCTCGTATTTCAGTGAGTGTTTCTTGATTATCAGAGTAGCTCATCAGAAGATTATCTTGGGAATTTGTCACCGTATAGAGTAGGGTAGACATAGTCATGTGTAGGGACTGTGGTTGTTGTGAGCGGACGCAAGGAGAATTGGCCACTCTTCGGGGGCAGGTGGAGGCTTTGTCTGTTAGGCTCATCGAGCTCGAGGCGCAGGCGTCGGCTCGTAGTGGCGTTGGGGCAACTGTGGTGAGACCTATGCCTACTTCGGTGGCCTTGGAATCACATGGAACCCCTGATGTCGCTGCGTCTTCCAGCAGTGAGCATCTTACCGGTCAGCCATCACTCCAGGGTGAATGGCGGACAGTGGTGGGCTCGCGCGTGCCTGGCCGAAAGGCGAAGGTGGGATCTGGCCGCGTGGCAGCTGCCTTACCCCTTTCCAACAGGTATGGGGTGCTTCCTAGTGGTGATGACATCGTTTCCAAGCCACCACAGGATGCCTCGCCTGTTGGGCCAGTGGCCGATTCTCCGGCAAGGTCCCGACAGTCACAGAGGGCGGGCCTATTAGTTATAGGGAGCTCCAACGTTAGGCGGGTTATGGAGCCCCTCAGGAAAATAGCGGGTAGGTCGGGGAAGAATGCCAGTGTGCACTCGGTGTGCTTGCCGGGGGGTCTCGTCCGTAATGTGGAGGAGGCCCTTCCGGCAGCTATTGAACGCACTGGGTGTGACCGGCTGCAGATAGTAGCACATGTCGGAACGAATGACGCCTGCCGCTTGGGTTCTGAGGCCATCCTTGGTTCCTTCCGGCGGCTGGCTGATTTGGTGAAGACAACCAGCATCGCACGCGGAGTGCAAGCTGAGCTTAATATCTGCAGCATAGTGCCCAGAGTCGATTGCGGTCCTCTGGTTTGGAGCCGTGTGGAGGGTCTAAACCAGAGGCTCAGACGACTCTGCGACTATAATGGTTGCAAATTCATCGACCTCCGTTATTGGGTGGAGAACTGTAGGGCCCCCCTAGACAGGTCAGGCGTGCACTACACACCGGAAGCAGCTACTAGGGTAGCAGAGTACGTGTGGCGTGCACACGGGGGTTTTTTAGGTTAGAGGGACCCCCCCTTGGGCGAAACGATAAAATACCTGACGGCTTACCAGAGAGGACATTATCATCGTTGATAAAGAACGTCCGTCCTCAGAGACCAAAAACAGGAAAAGTTAACGTAATATTGGTAAACTGCAGGAGTATCCAGGGCAAGGTTCCTGAATTAGTATCTCTTATTGAAGGAAATAGTGCGCATATAGTATTAGGAACGGAAAGTTGGTTAAAACCGGAAGTGAACAGTAACGAAATCCTAGACACAGAATGGAATATATACCGCAAGGATAGGATAAACGCCAATGGTGGAGGAGTATTTATAGCAGTAAAGAATTCAATAATATCCAGTGAAGTTATTAGCGAATGCGAATGTGAAATAATCTGGGTTAAGTTAAGTATCAAAGGTGGGTCAGATATGATAGTCGGATGCTTCTATAGACCACCTGCATCAGCAACCGTAGTAGTTGAGCGCCTCAGAGAGAACCTGCAGAACGTCGTGAAGAAGTTTCGTGATCATACTATTGTAATAGGGGGAGACTTCAATCTACCAGGTATAGAATGGGATAGTCACACAATCAGAACTGGAGCCAGGGACAGAGACTCTTGTGACATTATCCTGACTGCCTTGTCCGAGAATTACTTCGAGCAGATAGTTAGAGAACCAACTCGTGAAGCTAACGTTTTAGACCTCATTGCAACAAATAGACCGGAACTTTTCGACTCCGTGAATGTAGAAGAGGGTATCAGTGATCATAACTCAGTGGTTGCATCAATGACTACAAGTGTAATAAGAAATGCCAAGAAAGGAAGGAAAATATATTTGCTTAACAAGAGTGATAGGGCACAAATCGCAGAATATCTGAGTGACCACCATCAAACGTTCATTTCTGAGGAAGAGGATGTGGAACAAAAATGGAAAAAATTCAGAAACATCGTCCAGTACGCCTTAGATAAGTTCGTACCGACTAAGGTCCAAAGCGAGGGGAAAGATCCACCGTGGTATAACAATCATGTACGAAAGGTACTACGGAAACAAAGAAAGCTTCATCATAGGTTTAAGAGTAGTCGAATCATAGCTGATAAGGAAAAGCTGAACGAAGCGAAAAAGAGCGTAAAGAGAGCAATGAGAGAAGCATTCAACGAATTCGAACATAAAACATTGGCAAACAATCTAAACAAGAACCCTAAAAAGTTTTGGTCATATGTAAAATCGGTAAGCGGATCTAAATCCCCTATTCAGTCACTCGTTGACCACGATGGCACCGAAACAGAGGACGACCGAAGAAAGGCAGAAATACTGAATTCAGTGTTCCGAAACTGTTTCACTGCGGAAAATCGTAACACGGTCCCTGACTTCAGCCGTCGCACGGACGCCAAAATGGAAAATATTGAAATAAACGATATCGGAATTGAAAAACAACTGCTATCACTTAGTAGCGGAAAAGCATCCGGACCAGACGAGATACCCTTAAGATTCTACAGTGATTATGCTAAAGAACTTGCCCCCTTTCTATCAGCAATTTATCGTAGATCGCTGGAAGAACGTAAAGTACCTAGCGACTGGAAGAAAGCGCAGGTCGTTCCCATTTTCAAGAAGGGTCATAAATCAGATGCGAATAATTATAGGCCTATTTCGCTTACGTCAATCTGTTGTAGAATAATGGAACATGTTTTGTATTCTCGTATTATGACGTTCTTAGATAATACAAATCTCCTTCATCATAACCAACATGGATTCCGCAAACAGAGATCATGTGAAACTCAGCTCGCCCTATTTGCCCAAGAAATTCACAGTGCCGTAGACACTGGCGAGCAGATTGATGCCGTATTCCTGGACTTCAGGAAGGCATTTGATACGGTTCCGCACTTACGTTTAGTGAAAAAAATACGAGCTTACGGAATATCGGACCAGGTTTGTGATTGGATTCAGGATTTCCTAGAAGAAAGAACACAACATGTCATTCTTAACGGTTCAAAATCTGCAGATGTAGAGGTAATTTCGGGAGTACCGCAGGGAAGCGTGATAGGACCTTTATTGTTTACAATATACATAAATGACTTAGTTGACAACATCGGTAGCTCCGTGAGGCTATTTGCAGATGACACGGTTGTCTACAAGAAAGTAGCAACATCAGAAGACTCGTACGTACTCCAGGAGGACCTGCAGAGGATTAATGCATGGTGCGACAGCTGGCAGCTTTCCCTAAACGTAGATAAATGTAATATAATGCGCATACATAGGGGCAGAAATCCATTCCAGTACGATTATGCCATAGGTGGTAAATCATTGGAAGCGGTAACGACCGTAAAATACTTAGGAGTTACTATCCGGAGCGATCTGAAGTGGAATGATCACATAAAACAAATAGTGGGAAAAGCAGGAGCCAGGTTGAGATTCATAGGAAGAATTCTAAGAAAATGTGACTCATCGACAAAAGAAGTAGCTTACAAAACGCTTGTTCGTCCGATTCTTGAGTATTGCTCATCAGTATGGGACCCTTACCAGGTTGGATTAATAGAAGAGATAGACATGATCCAGCGAAAAGCAGCGCGATTCGTCATGGGGACATTTAGTCAGCGCGAGAGCGTTACGGAGATGCTGAACAAGCTCCAGTGGCGGACACTTCAAGAAAGGCGTTACGCAATATGGAGAGGTTTATTATCGAAATTACGAGAGAGCACATTCCGGGAAGAGATGGGCAACATATTACTACCGTCCACATATATCTCGCGTAATGATCACAACGAAAAGATCCGAGAAATTAGAGCAATACGGAGACTTACAAGCAGTCGTTCTTCCCACGCACAATTCGTGAATGGAACAGGGAAGGGGGGATCAGATAGTGGTACAATAAGTACCCTCCGCCACACACCGTAAGGTGGCTCGCGGAGTATAGATGTAGATGTAGACTGATTTCTCCACAATTTGTAGATAATCTTTTGGTCTATGTGTTTTATTCTTGATAACTTAAGAATTCCATGTAGTCAACGCTTCAGCCTATCTTCTGCGATAAGTTGCAGGGTCAATATTGCTACAGTTGTTCCTACATTCTCCAGAATCTGGGCAAACCTTCCCCTAGGATTATTTTCCAGTTATGCAATCCTTCTATAGTCAACTGGTATTAGTATTTTACAACCATAACTAAATTTATGATTCGGTAATACTTTTGTAATTGCCTGCCTTCTTTGATATTGGGACAACTGCATTCTTCCTAAAGTGTGAGGATATTTCACCTGCCTCATATGTCCTAGAAGCCAAGTGGAAGAGTTTTTAATTGGTTTGTCTTAATAATTCTTACAGATGTCTTGTTAGACTTGAGCCTTTCAGTGATTTTACAGATTCTTCTCTCTGTATCAGATTACCCATCTCATCCCCATTAACTTTTCTTCTCTTTCCGTTAATATTGTCATCGAGTTTGTTTCTTTTGTAAAGCACTTCTGTATATTCCTTCAACTTTTTAGATTTCTCTTCTTTGTTTAGTGCTTCCCACTTTTTCCTCTTCATGTCCATAAAGCTAATTTTCTTTTCTCTGAAGGTTTCTGTAAATTGCCTGTAAGTAGTATCTACTGTTCCTGCTTTTCAACTTCACACTTCCTGCAATCTGATTTTTAGCTATACCGGTAAATGTTCCGTTTGGTGTTACATACATTTCCTCTGTTCATCAATCAAATTTAAACTCTCTTTTGTTTCTTGCTAGGCATTTTCGTTTTGCTTAGTTTTTTTCTCTGCTGTCTTCACTTTAACTCTCAAAGCTTCCAATTCATCTTTTACTGTATCCTTTCCCATTTCAGTTTGTCAGTCCGTAATGCCCTCTTTGAAACTCTCTACAAAAACCACTTCTTTTTTTTGCAACTTATCAAAGTCCAATTATTGGATCTACTGTATGTTTGTAATTTCTGGAACTAATTCACATCTGCTGCTGGAAATCTTTTGCAGTAAAAAACACAGTTTATACACCTCTATCTTACCAGTGTGTAATACATCTGTAATGTTCTAGTATCTCCAGGTCTCGTACATGTATACAGCCTTATTTTGTGAATGTTAAACCAAGTGTTTGCAATTGATAGATACTGTGTGCAAAATTATATAAGATAGCTTCCTTTTTAATTCCTTTCCCCAACCCATGTTCTACAATTTTTCCTTCTCTTTCTTTCCCCACTATTGAACTTGCGCATTACTCTTTTCGATTTTGTGTTGTTAATCCTGTACATGCCTGACCAGAGATCCTCCTCCTTCCTGCCACCTGCCACAACACTTCACTGATTCCCACTATGTCTAACTTCAACCTATACACTTCTGTTATAAAGTTCTCTAACCCATCTACACCATTAAGGGATCTAATATTCCACTCTCTCCATTCTCTGACCAAATGGTGGCTTCTTCTTCTTCTTTTTTTTCTCCCCCTCCAGTGTCCCCTGAGCAGTCCCACTTGTAGATCCAACTGAGGGATAATTTTACCTCTGTAATATTTTACTCTGGAGGATGTCATCATAATTGAATGATGCAGTAGAGTTGCATGTCCACAGAAATTATAGTGGCTATAGTTTCACCTTTCTGTCAGCCATACCACAGTATTGGTATAGGAGTGCCATGTTTATTGGAGATGCAAGTTCAGATTATTTCTCCTGAAACTACTGAAAAGGCTGCTGCCTAACTTCAAGAAAACATATGTTGGTGTAGCCTGTCCACAGATACTCTTCCAACATGGTTGGTGCAACTTCCATGATACTAGAGGGAGTTGTATACTATTATAATTGTAGAGGAAGACAGAGATTGGAATACACCCAACAAATAATTGAGGTTGTAGAAGTGTCCCTCAAATAAGAAACTGAAACTGGAACGCTTACCATATCCACCTTGCTGACTTGTGACATTTGACCTCAAAGCACAAAAATTTGTAGCACTCCAAGATAAAATTTTGATGATATTTATCACAATTTTAATGTGCTGATTTGTGGAGTTCTTTCAATATGTCTTTTTTTGCCATTTTGAACATAAATAGGATTTTTTATTCAGTAGACTTGGTACATAGGCCTGAGTTGGAGGAAAACATTTCTAAGAATGTACATTTGGAGCACAGCATTTTATGGTAGTGAATCATGGACTACAAAAATCCAGAAAAGAAGAGAATCAAAGTGTTTGAAATATGGTGCTACTGAAGAATGCTGAAAATTAGATGCATTGATGAGGTAAGGAATGAGGAGGTTCTCTGCAGATTCTGTGAAGAAAGGAACATATGAAAAACAGTGACAAGAAGAAGGTACAGAATGATAAAACATATGTTAAAACATCTGGGAATAACTTCCATGGTACTAGAGGCAGCTGTATACTATTAGAACTGAGAGGAAGACAGATTGGAATACAGCCAACAAATAATTGAGGTTGTAGAAGAACTACTATGAGATGAAGAGGTTGGCACAGGAGAGGAATTCGTGGTAGGTTGCAGCAAGTCAGTCAGAAGACTGATGACTTGAATAAAAGAATGGTATTTTGGTACACTACTTGTCCATTGCTCAGACTGATTTCAAACTTGGAAAGAATTATCTTGAAGACGGAAGTTTTTCCAAGTACCTAGCAACATCCAGTACAGAAGGAAAAAAACTTTCTTATTCAGAAGATGATTGAAGAGGATAACTGGTGCACCATTCAACAAATTAAGTGGACTCTAAATGTTGCATCATCAATTTGCTCTTTGACCTCACAAGAGGACCGTCATATCAGAAAGTCAAAGCCAGGAACAGAGGGCTTAGTGTTTCAACCAGCAGATGTTCGATATATTTAATTCCAGCCAGTATTGATATACAATATGATTATGGACAATGTAGGAAAAGACAGATTGCTATACTGTAAAGAGGACACATTAAGTTGCAGACAGCTGCACTTAAGACACTTACATAAAGCTTTCGGCCACAGCCTTCATCAACATCAGTATATATATATACATATATCTCTGCCTACGTAGATCAACACCTTCAACCCATTACATGCAGTCTCCCATCCTTCATCAAAGACACCAACCACTTTCTCGAACACCTGGAATCCTTACCCAATCTGTTACCCCCAGAAACCATCCTTGTAAACCATTGATGCCACTTCTGTGTACACAAATATCCCGCACGTCCAGGGCCTCGTTGCGATGGAGCACTTCCTTTCACGCCGATCACCTGCCACCCTACCTAAAACCTCTTTCCTCATTACCTTAGCCAGCTTCATGCTGACCCACAACTTCTTCACTTTTGAAGGCCAGACATACGAACAATTAAAGGGAACAGCCATGGGTACCAAGATGGCCCCCTCGTACGCCAATCTATTCATGGGTCGCTTAGAGGAAGCCTTCTTGGTTACCCAGGCCTGCCAACCCAAAGTTTGGTACAGATTTATTGATTGCATCTTCATGATCTGGACTCACAGTGAAGAAGAACTCCAGAATTTCCTCTCCAACCTCAACTCCTTTGGTTCCATCAGATTCACCTGGTCCTACTCCAATTCCCATGCCACTTTCCTCGACATTGACCTCCATCTGTCCAATGGCCAGCTTCACACATCCGTCCACATCAGACTCACCAACAAGCAACAGTACCTCCATTATGACAGCTTCCACCCATTCCATGTCAAACGGTCCCTTCCCTACAGCCTAGGTCTTCGTGGAAACAAATCTGCTCCAGTCCAGAATCCCTGAACCATTACACCAACAACTTGAAAAGAGCTTTCGCATCCCGCAACTACCCTCCCGACCTGGTACAGAAGCAAATAACCAGAGCCACTTCCTCATCCCCTCAAACCCAGAACCTCCTACAGAAGAACCCCAAAAGTGCCCCACTTGTGACAGGATACTTTCCGGGACTGGATCAGACTCTGAATGTGGCTCTCCAGCAGGGATATGACTTCCTCAAATCCTGCCCTGAAATGAGATCCATCCTTCATGAAATCCTCCCCACTCCACCAAGAGTGTCTTTCCGCCGTCCACCTAACCTTCGTAACCTCTTAGTTCATCCCCATGAAATCCCCAAACCACCTTCCCTGCTCTGTGGCTCCTACCCTTGTAACCGCCCCCGGTTTAAAACCTGTCCCATGCACCCTCCCACCACCACCTACTCCAGTCCTGTAAACCCGGAAGGTGTACACGATCAAAGGCAGAGCCACGTGTGAAAGCACCCACGTGATTTACCAACTGACCTGCCTACACTGTGAAGCCTTCTATGTGGGAATGACCAGCAACAAACTTTCCATTCGCATGAACGGACACAGGCAGACAGTGTTTGTTGGTAATGAGGATCATCCTGTGGCTAAACATGCCTTGGTGCACGGCCAGCACATCTTGGCACAGTGCTACACCGTCCGGGTTATCTGGATACTTCCCACTGACACCAACCTATCAGAACTCCGGAGATGGGAACTTGCCCTTCAATATATCATCTCTTCCCGTTACCCACCAGGCCTCAACCTCCGCTAATTTCAAGTTGCCGCCCCTCGTACATCACTTGTCACTCAACAACATCTTTTCCTCTGTACTTCCGCCTCGACTGACATCTCTGCCCAAACTCTTTGCCTTTACATATGTCTGCTTGTGTCTGTATATGTCCATATGGATGTGTGTGTGTGTGTGTGTGTATACCTGTCCCTTTTTCCCCCTAAGGTAAGTCGTCTTTCTGCTCCTGGGATTGGAATGACTCCTTACCCTCTCCCTTAAAACCCACATCCTTTCGTCTATCCCTCTCCTTCCCTCTTTCCTGCTGAAGTAACCGTGGGTTGTGAAAGCTTGAAATTTGTGTGTGTGTTTGTGTGTTTTTTATTGTGTCTATCTACCATCACTTTCTCACTTGGTAAGTCACAGCATTTATACAGATGGGGAGAGAGAGGAATGCTGTCTGATGGGGTGTACAGGGACTAGAATGCCAACAGATGCAGTGTCAGGAGGTTGTGGGACAGAGAGATGGGGGGAAAAGGAGCAAAAACACGAGAGGAGCAGGGAAGATGGGCAGATGGATTGGCAGAGGGCTGCACAGATAAACAGGGTGGGGGATAATAATGGGGAGGAGATGATAGGGCAGGGTGGGTGGAGACTGTTGGGCAGAGGGTGTGGGGACAGTATTTTGCCCTGGCTTCAATCTCATCTCCCACCCTATTTATTTGCAGCCCCCTGCCGACACATCAGCCCATTTTTCCCCGCTCCTCTCCGTTTTTGTTCCTTTTTCCCCACCTTACTGTCCCACAATCTCCTGACAATGCGCATGTTGCCATTCACTCCACCAGAGAGCATTTGTCTCTCTCCCCACCAATACACTACTATCCCTTCCCCTTACCCACCATCTTCAGAGTGCTGCTTGCATCCCACATGATAGTTGCATTCTGGCCCAAGATGCTGGAGTTGGCAGTTGCATGTGCATGAGCTGTGCTTTCCTGCGTGTGTGAATGGCATTTGTGTCTCTTTACTAATGAAGGCTGTGGGCGAAAGATCTATCTAAGTGTCTCTTTAATTGTGCATGTCTGCAACTTAACCTGTCTTCTTTACAGTAAGTAGCAATCTGTCTTTTCCTACATTGTTGATATTCCTACCTGGAGCTTTCAATATGACAATGGGGTAAACTGTTCAGTTATGGTAGGCAAAATTACAGTTGTGCACTTGGTGTTTCTCGATGATGCTCATTAAACAGAAGTGAAGAAAGTCATGGCTGAATCAAATGGAATGGAGTGCAGTTTTTTTGGTGCTTGCAGGAATGTCACCATAATACCCAAAGAAGGAAATAGGTACACTTTCATCGAGCTGGTGTAGTAGTGGTAAATATGCTGTACAGCATTTTCAGTATCCAAATAAATACTTTCCTGAGTTTCATCTGCTCATTTCAGAAACATTCACCGTGTGCTTTTTAAACATTGTTTAGCAATTTTTTTGTGCATATAATTATTTTTTAAACTTAAAAATAACAAATTATTTTTTTCCCATAACATTCCAATAATGATAATTCTAGAATGGCAACCCTGCACCTGAAGTTTATGTGCTGTACATCAAAACACACAACAGACCAGAGACTTTATTAACTTTTGGGCTACCACTGTGTGTTTTAGTTTTAAACACTTACGAACACTGCCCCCTGCCTACAATGACACTCAAAGCATCATTGCAACTGAGTGTCATTCAGACTGTAGACAGGTGTGTATTAAGTGTTTGTGTGTGCTTAAACTAGAAATGGAGTGGTAGCTCAAAAGTCAAGTAAAGCCTCTGCACTGGTCTGTGTTTTTATTTACAGTGAATCAAATACGGGTGTGTGGTTGACTTCCCAGAGCATTCCTCTGGCCTCCTGTCTCCTGTTCTATCAGTGTCTTCTTGTTTTCTACTTTTGACATTTGACATTGTGCGTAGTCCATTCATAATATCTCCGTCATAATAATAGTTCTAATTTTAAATCATTGATTATGAAACTTGAATTATTATTATTATTATCATCATAATCATACTTCGCCTCTCTCTCTCTCTCTCGATCTCCTCATTGCAATTGAATACTCATGTCCTACCTATTGTTGACTGAGTCAGGATGTGCAGTGACAAGATGCTGGACTCATATTCAGGAAAATTGCAGTTGATATCCCTATGCAGCCATCCTGATTTAGTTAGTGGCTCCATCTCTAATTATGCCAATGGGGCAGTGACCCCAAACCTCATTTTATTCATTCCTTTCTCATGATATTTTCACATGCCTATGCCCTATTACATTTACTGTGGTTACTTTTGTACTACCAGCTACATTAGCCAGATTGTGCAGAATACTTGTTATCTTTTGTTTAATAAGTGTGAAGGCTTCACTTTTGGTTATCTTTTGCTCATTGAGAGAGGACACTCAGAGTCATTGACTCTGCTGACTGGACTATGGTGGAAGCTCAATATGTCTTTCCATTTCCCAACTATGAGGAAAAAGAAGTTACAATTCAGAATTCCAAATCGTGTTAGTTATAGCATTATATTATTTATAATTTTTGACTTTGTTCAATGCGATGTATGTTTTCTAAATTAAAAAGACTTTTTTAATTCTGTAAGTTTTGGTCTTACATTTTTGTATAAATCTCTGTGCTTATTGTTTTGAATGTGTGGTTAGGATAGATATCATTTGTTTATAGAAGACTATAATAGTAGCAAATTATGTTATTTTGAAAAGATGTAGAATATAACGTTTCATGTTGAAATTGTAGTGCATTTATCACTTCTTGAGCCCCCTGTAACTAGCATATTCAGGTATAGGACTTTAAATATGTTTACCATGAGTAGTTAAGCTGATTTTGTAAGTGAAATCACTCTAATAATTAGTGAGAGAAAAATAGTAGTAGTAATACACACTATTTAATTATTTATGTTTCTAGGAACTGGTAGCACCAAAGACGGAAGAACCTGAGAGCGGTTTCATTGTACCAAATGTAACACTCCCACCTCTGTGCTCCCCAAAATTTCGCCCAGGACCACCAAGTGCACTTGCACAGACTCTGACACACCTTGTTGCAAGTATTGTGATGAACTCACAGTGTCTCAAGCTACAGGATCTCTGCATTGCTCCAGAACATCTAGTCTGGGTATTACATTGTGATATGGTATGTCTTGATCATGATGGAGCGTTACTGGACGCTTGTCTTACAGCACTACTTGCTGCCCTAAAAACAAGTGAGTACACATGTAACTAGGGTAGTTAGATAGATGTTTTACTTAATTGGTTTTGTTGCCAATGAATGATAGCTTTGTTGGTCACACAGTTTGCTTCAAATATACTCAAGCATGCTTCACATAATAGTCTTTTGTTTCCTTGACCTTACTGCTTCACAAATGACGATATAAATGTGATACTGAAAAAAAATGACACCTAACACTAACAGAGACACACAACTACCAGAACAATTTAATGATGAATCTTGTATTAGAAGCTTTGGGTGGTTTGGAGAATGGCAGACTGAACACATACATTGAGGCAAAATATCAGTTTGGATGTGTTTACAACAAAATATTGTTTGAAGTCTAATTTTATGCACCCTATTAGTCTGGTGTAATATTTAGTTAATATGTTTATAGAAGAATGGTCTGTATTTGCAGTAGCAATTGTGTATAGGTGCTGTGCTGTACAGTACAGTAATGTCTCCACAGTTTTGTCACACAGCAGCCATGTTTATAATCCATGATGAAAACTGTTTCCCTCTTTTTTAAGATATTTTTAGTGCAATAAATATAGGCTGGAAATTAGCATTACATGCTGGAAACATTTTGTTTATGAAACCAGTCTATGAATTATTGCTTGAGTGGTAATTATTGTTCCTGTTGAAAAATTTCTTGCATGGGGTTACCAGATTGATTGCATGGATCTTAATCAGTTAAATCTAGCAAGGTAGCACAGTAATTAAGATACTGGTATTGTATTATTTGGAAGGGCAGCATTTGAATGACCCATCCAACAGTCCAGACTTATGTTTTGATTATTTCCCTAAACCACTTAAGCCAAATGCCACAAAAATTTCTTTGAATGGGCATGGCCAGTTTCTGTGTTCAGTCTGAGCCTGTGCCCAGCACTAGTGATGTTTTGTTGACGTGATACTAAACCCAAATCTTCCTGCCTTCCTTTGTCAGATAAGGTCAGTAGAATGTAAAACTAATTGAAAAAGTAGCAATAACTAACCTGTACAACTGTGAATTTCCATAGCCATTTAAAAATGATGTCTTTGTTCCGATATGTACCAGTAGACAGTGTTGGAAATGTGAAGATTTGTCAATACTGTCATTTGCTGCTGTGTAAAACACACAGATCATTAATTTCATCACCTCTGGCTATCATAGTTTTCTTATATTCATGATTTCTTTTTCCATGTTCTAGTGCGACTCAAGCCCCTGAGAAAACAAATCATCCTGGATTTAAATAATTTATGTGTAAATCACCACTCAGTAACTCATAATCCACTTGTTCTTTGGGGAAAGTGCCTTCAATTTTATTATGAGCCATTTGCTTGGTCAAGACCAAACGGAGCAATCACATATTGCATGTTGTGGAAAAATTTGTTTGCTGGGAAAATTGCCCCATCAACAAACATCATGAAATTGTGGGGATTCAGTGGAATGATAAGATGCGTTAATTGTATAGGGAGTGTTCTGTTTAGGTGTTGAGTGGTTGTAGTAGCAAGCTACTGCATTTCACCACAATACAAGGGTAAGGTCAGGTGTACTTTTGTGGGTCAACAGAGAAACATGTTTCTTTATTTTATCTTTGCAATTGTTTATGACAATGTCCATTACAAGACAAAGAAATTAATCCTGACTTCATAAGCCTGCTTCAGTATAAGTTCCACAAGTCTCAGGCTTTTCCTATGTATTCTTTTCAACATAATTTATTTTTGGCTCACTGCATTATTTCACATCACCATTGAGCATTTCAAAGTGATTTCAGATTATGAACTCTGCATTTTTGGGAGACACTGTTTTGAAATGCCTATTAGGCTGATTTTTGTTGGTACATAAGGGGCCTTGGTGGAAGTCTGATTTTCCTTGAATTTTCTGGATATACAATCATCAGTCATCTTTTAAAGACTAAGTCTTCTGCTGGATGCTGTAATTCAGCATACAATTTGAATCACAAAATCCAGGTGATTCTTCTGTGGTCTTCCTCTCCGTTTCTTCCCTAAAACCTTCTCCAGTGTGGTGGCCAAGAATTCATTGCAAAGTATTGTGTGCCCAATGAATTTTGTTTTCCTCTTTTTTTAAACAAAATCAAAATAAAAAAGTAGAAGGCATTTTGAATACCATGTATCCCACGGCCTTTGTATTCTGAAGTGTACAAGAGAAATGAAGTCTCTGCAGCCCATAAGTAAGAAGAGAAAAGGCACCATTCATCAAAATTGATTAGCAGGAGAGAGAAATATGACATATTAGCAGAGCAGGGTCAAAATTGTTCAGGAAACACTGTATCTGTCAATGAAGACTTCGGAGATAAATGTGAATCCATAAATAAAGATCAGTTAATAATGAAATTCCAATTGATGTTTTCC
The DNA here is from genome assembly GCF_023864345.2 of Schistocerca serialis cubense. NCBI lineage: Eukaryota > Metazoa > Arthropoda > Insecta > Orthoptera > Acrididae > Schistocerca > Schistocerca serialis. Next base: position 433,222,129 of record NC_064644.1, on the reverse strand, counting down.
TCTGGCATATATCACAATGTAATAAGGAAATTTTGGACAGACTGTAAATAATTTAGGAGTAAAGGAGGCCACACACTGAATAGCAGATGGGTTGAGTCATCGACACAGGTACACACAAAAGAGGATGAAAACTCTGCCAGCTTTCGGAAGAAATCTTTGACAAGTACACAAAAGTTAGGAAGTTTCCATTCTCTTTTATGTATGCCTGTTGACGACTCAACCTTCTGCTATTCATTGAGTGTTGACTTTTACACACAAATTATGTACAACCAGGAGGATTTCTTTTGTCAGGGTTTTGAGCTACACTACAACACGGAAAAAATCATGAATATAAGAAAACTATTCTAGCCATAGATGATGAAATTAATGATTTGTTTGTTTTAAATAGCAGCAAATAACAGTACTGAAAAACCTTCACATTTCCAAGACAGTCTGCCAGTACATTTGGGAACAAGGACCTTGTTTTGAGTGTGAGCATGAAGGTGCAAATGCTTTCCATGCAGTCTTTAATAGTGGCATCCATCAGCTGCCTCTGGAAAGAATGCCAGAAGACCAATTCCATGCCATGAAACAATTTCTTATTCATGTGTGAATCCATGATTACCCACTGTCAAGCTATTTTCATTATGAATATTCTCATTATGAATATAACATCAGCTAACATGGCCTTGCTGTGATGGTACTGCGAACAGCCAAAAGCAAGGGGCAAGAGAAGCATTTCTGAAGGAAATAAATTTGTTAACACTGAATATGAATTTAAGCATTAACAGGGTGGATATACCTCGAGTCAACCGGGAAAAATGTGGGAATTTTTTCATCTGAAAGAAAAAAAAAAAACCACAGGAATTTTTCATTGTTTTAGTTTGCAGTTAAATTTTTGTAATTATGACTGGTGAGAAATGAAGATCTAACAAAGAATTTTACTTTGGCATCACTAATGCAGAATAATACTGTAGCAATAAAACAGAAATGAGAAACTAATATGAAAATAAAACTTTAATTGCAAATAAAATGTGCTATTTACAACAACAAAACACAATGCATACACAAGAATTTTCTGACAGCAAAATGGTTGTAGGACAAAGACTATTCAATACACTATGTGATCAGAAGTATCCGGACACCTGGCTGAAAATGGCTTAAAAGTTCGTGGCACCCTTCATTGGTAATGCTGGAATTCAATATGGTGTTGACCCACCCTTAGCCTTGATCACAGCTTCCAGTCTCACAGGCATATGTTCAATCAGGTGCTGTAAGGTTTCTTGGGGAATGGCACCCCATTCTTCAAAGAGTACTACACTGAGGAGAGATATAGATGTCGCCAGTGAGGCCTGGCACTAAGTCGGTGTTCCAAAACATCCCAGATGTGCTCTATAGGATTGAGGTCAGGACTCTGTGCAGGCCAGTCAATTACAGGCATGTTATTGTCATGTAACCACTCCACCACAGGCCATGCATTATGAACAGGTACTCGATCGTGTTGAAAGATGCAATCGCCATCCCCAAATTGCTCTCCAACAGTGGGAAGCAAGAAAGTGCTTAAAACGTCAGTGTAGCCCTGTGCTATGATAGTGCCACACAAAGCAACAAGGGGTCCAAGCCCCCTCCATAATAAAGTCGACAACACTATAACACCACCGCCTCCGAATTTTACTGTTGTCACTACACGCGCTGGCAGATGACGTTCACCAGGCATTCGCCGTACCCACACCCTGCCTTCGCATCGCCACATTGTGTACCATGATTCGTCACTCCACACAACGTTTTTCCACTATTCAATCGTCCAATGTTTATGCTCCTTGCACCAAGCGAGGCTGCATTTGGCATTTACCATCGTGATGTGTGGCTTATGAGCAGCCGCTCGACCACGAAATCTGAGTTTTCTCACCTCCTGCCCAACTGTCATAGTACCTGGAGTGGATCCTGATGCAGTTTGGAATTCTTGTGTGGTGGTCTGGATAGATGTCTGCCTATCACACATTGTGACCCGCTTCAACTGTATGCGGTCTTTGTCCGTCAACAGACGAGGTTGGCCTGTACGCTTTTGTGCCGTCGGCCTGTACGCTTTTGTGCTGTGTGCCCCTTCACATTTCCATTTCACTGTCACAGCAGAACCAGTGGACCAAGGAACGTTTGGGAGTGTGGAAATCTTGCGTACAGACATATGACACAAGTGACACCCAATCACCTGACCACGTTCGAAGTCTGTGAGTTCCGCGGAAGCACCCCATTCTGCCCTCTCACAATGTCTAATGACTACTGAGGTCGCTGATGTTGAGTACCTGGGAGTGGGTGGCAGCACATTGCACCTAATATGAAAAACGTATGCCACCACAAAACCACTCCTTTTAATACATTTACACGCAGTTTTTTCGAAATTTTCCCGAATTTCTCCACCCTTTAACGTGTTTTGGCGGCAACACAACCACCTAACCTTTGTTTACATTGTTGTCTACCAACCCAAGTTCACCACAGGATCAACATAGTCCAGCTTTAACCAACACTTTTCGTCTTTTTTCACACCAGATCTCCAGTTGTTTTCTAGTTCACCTTTATCTCTCCCCATATATTTTTATTTTCATTTTCATTTCAGCCTCATGTTACACTTTCCACCTTCTAATACCATGTCACCCTCACAACACCCCCACAACGACCCCATTAAGTTTTATTTACATTCCCTCCGCAAACATGCCTTCACCCTAGCCACATTACACTCCCATATTTTATTTTCTCAAGCTTGTCTGACATTTGGCATTACCCCCAAAGGCCTCACACTTTAAGTTCCCATCTCTGGCTGTAACCCATCTTTCAATCAGTCCCTATACCAGTTCCAAACTGAACAATCCATTGCCCTCACCCACCTAATCCTTCACCTACACATCAACTCCTATCCTTAATAAAAGTCCTCAATCTTTCCTCTCCCACATCCACACCAGCTGTTCAGAGCATCCTCCTACAAGCCAACCGCAAATTAGAACAGCATGCCACCCTCCACCTCAAAAAACTATCCAATCTCCTGGTTTCCCACCTCTGGAAAGGCAACTCACTCGCCCTTCACAACCTTTCCAGCAAACCTCAACCTCCTCTCATTGCACACAGACCCAGTCTCTCCCATATACTCAATCTCCCACTTCCAGCTCCACTCCCCCCAAAACCTCAAAATTCCAATCAACACAATCTGGAACCACAACACCCTAATTCAGTAGTTAACCTTTCCTCCAAACCTCTCTCCCAATCCGAAACCTCTGACCTATCCAAAGGCCTCACCTTCAGCCCCACTCCGAGATTCAACCAAACAGCCCTCGTCAAAGATGTACTGTCCTATACTCGTACTCTCTGCTGGAAATATCACTTTGCCACGAAGAAAAATGATCCTAATCCTACTCCTAATGATCCAACTCCCCAAGACACTATCCAAATTAAACCCTGCCTGGAACAGTTCCGTCCTCCGTCACAGTGGGACCCACCTTCTCTTCCTCAAAATCACCCTCTCCAAACCTTCCAGGAATTTCTGACTTCCAGCCTTGCCTCTCAATCCTTCTTAAAAAACCTTAATCCTACTCCCAACATCACCACTGCTGAAGCCCAGGCTATCCGTGATCTGAAGGCTGACCGATCCATCGTCATTCTTCCGGCGGACAAGGGTTCCACGACCGTAATACTTGATCGTCGGGAGTATGTGGCTGAGGGACTGCGTCAGCTTTCAGACAACACTACATACAAAGTTTGCCAAGGTAATCCCATTCCTGATGTCCAGGTGGAGCTTCAAGGAATCCTCAGAACCTTAGGCCCCCTACAAAACCTTTCACCTGACTCCATCAACCTCCTGACCCCACCGACACCCCGCACCCCTACCTTCTACCTTCTTCCTTCTTCCTAAAATTCACAAACCCAATCATCCCGGCCGCCCCATTGTAGCTGGTTGCCAAACCCCCACAGAACATATCTCTGCCTACGTAGATCAACACCTTCAACCCATTACATGCAGTCTCCCATCCTTCATCAAAGACACCAACCACTTTCTCGAACGCCTGGAATCCTTACCCAATCAGTTACCCCCGTAAACCATCCTTGTAACCATTGATGCCACTTCCTTATACACAAATATTCCGCACGTCCAGGGCCTCGCTGCGATGGAGCACTTCATTTCACGCCGATCGCTTGCCACCCTACCTAAAACCTCTTTCCTCATTACCTTAGCCAGCTTCATGCTGACCCACAACTTCTTCACTTTTGAAGGCCAGACATACGAACAATTAAAGGGAACAGCCATGGGTACCATGATGGCCCCCTCGTACGCCAACCTATTCATGGGTCCCTTAGAGGAAGCCTTCTTGGTTACCCAGCCCTGCCAACCCAAAGTTTGGTACAGATTTATCGATTACATCTTCATGATCTGGACTCACAGTGAAGAAGAACTCCAGAATTTCCTCTCCAACCTCAACTCCTTTGGTTCCATCAGATTCACCTGGTCCTACTCCAAATCCCATGCCACTTTCCTTGACGTTGACCTCCATCTGTCCAACGGCCAGCTTCAGACGTCCGTCCACATCAAACCCACCAACAAGCAACAGTACCTCCATTATGACAGCTGCCACCCATTCTACATCAAACGGTCTCTTCCCTACAGCGTAGGTCTTCGTGGCAAACGAATCTGCTCCAGTCCGGAATCCCTGAACCATTACATCAGCAACCTGAAAAGAGCTTTTGCATCCCGCAACTACCCTCCCGACCTGGTACAGAAGCAAATAACCAGAGCCACTTCCTCATCCCCTCAAACCCAGAACCTCCCACAGAAGAACCCCAAAAGTGCCCCACTTGTGACAGGATTCTTTCCGGGACTGAATCAGACTCTGATTGTGGCTTTCCAGCAGGGATACAACTTCCTCAAATCCTGCCCTGAAATGAGATCCATCCTTCATGAAATCCTCCCCACTCCACCAAGAATGTCTTTCCGCCGTCCACCTAACCTTCGTAACCTCTTAGTTCATCCCTATGAAATCCCCAAACCACCTTCCCTACCCTCTGGCTGCTACCCTTGTAACCGCCCACGGCGTAAAACCTGTCCCATGCACCCTCCCACCACCACCTACTCCAGTCCTGTAACCCGGAAGGTGTACACGATCAAAGGCAGAGCCACGTGTGAAAGCACCCACGTGATTTACCAACTGACCTGCCTACACTGTGAAGCTTTCTATGTGGGAATGATCAGCAACAAACTGTCCATTCGCATGAATGGACACAGTGTGGGACGGCTGGTGTAATTTAATTGTTAATAATATTTGGTTTGTAATGTAGAAAAGATGCATTTCCCGGCCGGTTAACCGTATGTGGGGCGGCGGGTGGAATTAATTGTTATATAAATGTTCCTATTATTTATGCTGTCTTTTGCCGTTCTCAACACTGGCTCTCTAACTACAATATTGGCAACCAGAAAGTGATTAGCAAAATGTGAAGCCTGTAATTAGAATTCCTAATGCCCACTTCACCTGAGAAATACACTTATAGCTACAGCTTATAGCTCTGAGGAATTAGGAGATTGTCTGGGAATCATAATCAAAAATGATCCTGTAAAAACGTTCGCTATGTTCTGAAAGTCACAGATAAAAAAAAAAAAAAAAAAAAAAAAAAAAAAAAAAAAAAAAAAAAAAAAAAAAAAAAAAAAAAAAAATCCACACAATCCAACTACCAGAGCAGTTCAGAGTCTAATGCACTGATGCAACTATAACTGTCCAAATTGAATGTTTAAGTGAATGCTCGCCATAATTTGATGATAATGTTCATCCAACGCCATGCTAAATAATGGTAGAATGTTTGTCCGGCGGTGGCACGTGAAAATACGACATATGCAAACTGAAGATAGGTAATTAAAGTCATCCCAGAATTAACACTTCACTCGAAAATGATTTCATGGTTACGCGTATCCCGAGTAACTTAATACGGCATCCGAGGCTGTTTATAGCAATGATACCGACGCGACGCGACTCCCGACACAGATGGTGTGCTATTCAGCGTCTGGAGAGAACTGGGGCCTTCTTCTCTCGCGCAGCGTTCTTATATATAAAGCCGCGGTGCGGCCGGCTAAGGGAACGCCTGATCAAAATTGCTCTCCCGACTAGCTGCTGGGCTAGTAATGCACCACTTCAAGTTATTGAATAAATCATCGCTTCCTTTGCTGATGGCCGATGAAGCTCTCAATTTAAATGTGCAATCAGCATACAGGTAAGTAATCATAATAAAAAAAATCTGACGTGGCTAAGTCAATTATTTTGGGCGAGAGTATTAATTTAATTACACTACACACAGTAGACGAGCTCTGAACTTGCTCTTTGGAGATATGCTATCGCTATAGTTTTATAGTTATTCAATTGAAACTTCTCACATCTTTATGACTATAGCAGATCTCCCTTCTACTTAAATTTAAACATCCTAGCCTTATTTATTCGCCTACTTAATCTATCTTGCTTCCTTAATTTTTAAGACAAAAACCAGAAAATCATGAATTTCAACTAAAATCTTAATTTGTGAGATGCAGAAGACTGTTTCTACTAAATTATTATGAAAAAGGAATCTAAATATAAATTTTTAAGCCTCTAGCTCTTTTCTGTTGCACCAATGATTTTTACAGAAAAACGTCCCAATTTCGAAAATGGTTAAAGTTATTGAACTGATATTCAACACATATTGATTTAGTATTACTCCTGACATGCTAGAAACGTTTCAGGTTATTTACTTGATTTTTAAAGTATTGCGCAACATTTATGATGTCAGAACTAGGCTGGCACACAGTGGAAAGACTGATGTGAATTTTATACAGCGTGAGTAGGCTGCTTCCCTACATCACCCTCTACTTAAATTATTATTTTATTTTATTTTTTATTAATGTTAATGAACGAGAAAAAAAATTAATTACAAAAAGGGAAGCAAGAGTATAGCTTAACTCCCTATGAAAATTAAAATTTAAATGTAAACATATAGAAATACTAAAAGAAAACTGGTTACCTACTTCAATTATTTAAATTGCTGGCTTGTTCACTGTCTCTTAAGCAATATTATCCCTCAAATTTTTAAGCAAAATCAATGAAACACTTTGCATACGTATTGCCTTAGACAAACAAACACATAAAAATATGTAAAATTATGAAAATCTTAAATCCATTAAATACATTTTTACATACACAAATTCAAAGAAAATAACACAGTTATTCATGATACATAAATAGATAATTATATCTTAGCAGTCTTTTCTAAACCTGAAAGAAAATTTCACAAATCATAACAATTTCATTTTTACACACGTGGTGGTTGCTGCTTTGGCTGGCGTTCTACACTTCCATTCACAAGGGTAGAGGAGGGGAAGTTGCTATGGTGTGCGTGCTTCACGTTCACTCTAAAGTACATGGGGAAAGGGGAGGGGTCACTGTGAGTTGTGTGCAAGTCACTCCACGCAGCTACCAGGCTGCCATTATCTGGTTTGTCCTGTGGAACAAACAAAAAGAGTGCCTCAGACTCTGTTCACTTAATATCTAACGGTGGGTCACAATGAAATGGGGATATATACATTTTATCTTTCAATATGTTACTGGAACAAAGTTAACAGAACTTTTTGAATTTTACTCTCGCGGTTACTTAACTGTCATAAAATCAGTAAACAAATGGCTCAAAACGCCGTTAGTCACGTACTAGAGAAAATTTATGCTCACGGCATACAATCATAAATCCTATTTAATTTCAATGTATTATTTCTGGGCCGGAACACTGAACCAATGCTCGGTACATTCCTGACAAATCTGTATTTTATTTACTTAACTGACTCATCTTCGATTACCTTATTCTTAGAGACAGTATGAATATTTTTGATTAGTAGTTGTCTTCTCAGCTTCTTTGTACATGTGAGTAACTTGTAATAGTACAGTTCTGAGTGTTCAAAACACACTAAATCCATTTATTGGTCCTCTGCTGCTGTGTCAGTTCCACATCTGCAATTATGTACTTACTTCATCGAAGTGTATTTATGCTGAGCTATAAATAATGTTTCACGTCTGCCATTATGTTACTCAAATATGTTGCTAGTGTATGTACTTATTTAACACTCACTCTATTAACATTTAAAGCGTAGGATAGCACTTTATTTCATATCTATAGTGTATTGCAGCTGATCAGTTTGCTCACGTGGCAATCCATTTCCACTCGATCGGACGCTGAAACCACAGGTAGTCTCTCTCGACCTACCACTAAAGTGCATTAAGTAATTATGGACGAGCGTAACGCTAAATTCCTTAAACCTATAGAACACCATGAGCTGCTCTGTCTCATCCAACATAAGGGTACCTATGGTCGCATTCACGCCTCCAACTCATAACCTCAATACGTGTAGGTGTGTCCTGTCACACACTACACCAAAATAGTGGCCAGCTCCAACCTTATAAATACTTCAGGGACGTGTCCTTCACGTCTCAACCACAAACACTGTTCAATTATATTACACAGCCATTCCTTGCTACACAAGGTGAGTTTATTCTTACAACTTATCTGCATATTTTTCATAACACTAAGCAATCTCTTTTACTATTAATTGGTTAGCTCTACAGCATACAATAGGTTTCACTGCCACTTCAGATCCTGCTTGTACACAAATTTGTACATCTTTTTAAAATATTATTGTGGGACCATTTCCAATAAAACAACACTTTGTACTTACAATATTACCAGGGTTCTATACATACTTGTTACTCAAATACCTTTGTATCTTAATTACATCATACTTCTCTGTTGTTTATGTCACTGTTAGGTTTGTAACATTAGGTTGTTTTTTTTTTTCTCTAATCGGTGGATAGAATGGTTACAGAACTCATGGCTTGATAGCCATGACGGAAAATTTAATGTGTTGGAAAGAAGAGGTCGAAATTTTAGGTGGATAGAAAAGATGAAGAATGAGTGAGACCTGAAAAGGAAAGAACAACTCACACAGCTGGGACTGCACAGCTGCCACACTGTGTAGAGGTTACAGAACAACCTCCTCCCTATAGAATTCATTGGTTTCAGAAAATTTTCGTGTTGGAAAGAAGGGGTCGAAATTTTTGTAGATAGGAAAGATGAAGAATGAGTGAGACCTGAAATGGAAAGAAGATCTCACACAGCTGGGACTGCACAGCTGCCACACTGTGTAGAGGTTACAGAACAACCTCCTCCCTACAGAATTCATTCACTACCTATGAACTTCTTTAGGTCGATCACGTTCCTGAGACCTAATATCTTTTTACTCTTAGGGTACTCTAGCCTATATGCATTGGCATGTGGTTTTCCTATGATCCTAAAAGGTCCTTGGTATACAAACATTAATTTCTCTGTTTCTGCATTTATTTTCTTTGATTTTTCCTTGGTTTTGACAAGGACTAACTGACCTATTTCAAAACTGGTGGGTACAGATTTTGCGTCATGACGCTTCTTCCTTTCCAATGCTCTTTTTCTTATATTTGCCCTAGCCTTTAACTTCTTCTCGTCTGTGGTTATTTGCGTTAGAATAGGGAATTCTACCATATCTGCAATCACATTGTGCGGTTCTTGGCCAAACATCAATTCACAAGGTGCAAAACCAGTTGCATCATGCCTTAAGTTGTTAATTACATTCTCAAAATACTTCATGTGCTCTGCCCAACTTGAGTGTTTCCGAGCACAATAAGACCTGCAAAGCCTATTCAATTCTCTCATAATACGTTCACTCATATTTCCTTGGGGAAAATACGCAGATATTTTCAGATGTTTCACTCCGGCATTATCCAGACATTCTTTAAATCTATTAGAAGTAAATTGAGGCCCATTGTCTGACAGCAAATTCTTCGGAACGCCAACGTTCACGAAGAAATCTTTTTCCAACTTTTCTACCAACGTTTTTGCATTTGCTCTTTTAATTGGGTATAGCTTAACATATTTACTAAATCCATCCACAACAACAAAAACATGGGTGCACCCACCTCTCGAAGCAGGAAGAGGACCAAACAAATCACAAGCCAGTAATTCTAGGGTTTCAGTTGGCTCTACTGAATGCATATCCCCTTGTATTCCGGTGTTAGCAGCACGGACTTTCTGGCACACTACACAAGATGCTAGACGCTTGGCAACACGGCAGTACATGTTGTCAACCACAACCTTCTCTTTTAATTTTGCAATGCACTTCTTTGCACCGTAGTGCCCATACCTCAGGTGTACATAGTCGATTAGTAAGTCTACATGTTGTGAGGGAAAGCACAGCTTCCACTCAGAAACACCTACCTTTTTCCTCCTAAACAGAATACCTTTATGCAGACAGTAGTATTGCGAAACATTATGATAGTTCGCATCTCCCAAATAGCTCTTTACTAATTTCAGCTGGTCATCTGCATTCTGCTCACGTCTCAAGTTCTTAATCACCCTCTTTAATGCACTTTCTTCCTTTACTTCGTGCAACGCAAACATTCGTACTTCACTTAGGTCTGTTGCTGTAATTCCCGCGTCGTCACAGAGCTCCGCACTTCTAGATAACCCATCAGCTATCAGATTGTCTTTCCCTTGAATATATCTAACCTCAAGGTCAAACTGCTGGAGATACAATGACCATCTTACCAAACGAGCATTCCTCAACTTACAGGTCTTTAAAAAGGTCAACGCCTTATGGTCACTGTAAACAATTATTTTGTGACCTAATAGATACTGCTCAAACTTCTGTACCCCAAATACAATTGCCAATGCTTCCAGTTCTGAGATGCCATAATTTCTCTCTGCTGCCTGTAAAGATCGACTTGCGAAAGCTATAATCTTGTGCACTTCTTGTTCGTTCTCTATTTCTACTCGGAATATCTACACAGCTATACCATAGCCACTAGCATCAACAGACATACAGAATGGTTTTTCAAAAACAGGATGATGTCAAATAGGACTATTAATTAAAGACTGTTTAAGCACTTTGAACGCCTGTTGACATTCTGCTGTCCAAACCCAAGGGGTATTCTTTTTCAGCAGGAGGTGAAGACACGGCACATTAAAAGCCTGATCACTAACAAAACGCCTATAGAAGCCAAAAAGACCGAACATCAATCTCAACTGCTTCTTGTTTCTGGGAGCCTCAAATTTTTCAATGACTGCTAGCTTGCCTGGGTCAGGCAGAATACCTTTTCCACTTATCATATATCCCAAGAAACCCATTTCCTCCGTAGCGCACTCTGTCTTTTCAATCTTTAGTTCCATGCCACCTCTCTCAATAGCCTCTAACACTTCCTTTAATAAAACTATGTGTTCTTCCCCGTTTAGGAGTTGCTTTTAACAGATCATCTACGTAAACTGTTATTTTATTACTTAAGGCTGGTCCTAAAACCTGGCACATCATGTGTACGAAGGCACAAACAGAGATATTAAGTCCGAAAGGTACCACACGGTATTGGTAACAAACTCCTTCGTACAAGAAAGCTGTGTACTTCCTTGAACTTTCCGCCAGTGGCAAATTCCAATATCCACACATGATGTCCATAGAAGTCAAGAATTTTACTCCCCGGAACTTTTGCAATAACTCGTCCATGTTCTGCGGTCTATCACTTTCCCTAACCACTATTTCATTCAACCAACGAGCGTCCAAGACCAATCTGACACTCCCGTCTCTTTTTGGTACAACAACAAGAGGATTATTGTACTCACTGACCACTTTTTCAATCACACCCCACTCTAGCATTCTCTGTATCTCCTTTTGAACTGCCTCCTTCCTAGCTACATGTATTTGGTATGGCTTCCTGAAAAACACTTGGCCAGGTTTCACCTTTAATTGACATTCATAACCTTTGACCACACCAGGTCTATTTGAAAATACCTTATGATGCCTTTTTAAAACCTGTCTCAGTTCTTCCTTCTGATTAGCTGAAATTTTATCGATTTCCTGCAATTTAGCTTCTATTTTGTCCAAAATAATTGCTTCTTCTTCTTCTTCTTCTTCTTCTTCTTCTTCTGTGTTTAGCTTACTTTTGCTAAAATTAACACCTTCGTCCCAGTATCTCCTATTTTTCAGAACTCGTATAGGCAGCTCCCAAGTTTCATCATTAGTTACTACATGTTTATCAATAAAAGGTACCGTAATTACTCCGGTTATCGGCAAGACCATTTTTAACTGGCTTCTTTCAAAGTCAACAACACTCTGATATTTCGACAAGAAATCTATGCCAATTAAAACTTCAATACTGAGATTATTTACAATTAAGCATGGATGATCAATTAAATTACCATTAATGTCAAAGGACAGCAAAGCTTCTTGTTTTATCGTTTTTGACACCTTGCCAGTAGCACCAATTATTCTAAGTCTTGATACCCTCATTACTGTAAGCTTGTCTTTACCAGGTAATGAATCAAAGAAGGACTGAGATATCACACTCACCTCACTTCCACTGTCTGAGAGACAACGTACATTGATACCCAACATATTCACTATTATTATAGGGTGGCTTATTCTAGGTTGTACAGGTGGTTCCTCAAACTCATCCAATAGTTCCTTTTGTATTTGTCTCCAACTAAAGTGATCGACATCTGTCTTCATTACATTTAGGTCAAAATGTGTAGGGGTTTCCTGAATTACATTTTCAGCTGCCTTTTCCAGTCGGTCTATTAATTTCAAATCGAAACACCGCACGACTTCATTACATTTAGTTTGCTGAACATGACCCAAATTACTGTAGTCTGAGTGATTCTGCGCCTCCAGACCGGGCATAACACTAGTTACAGCTAAACCACTTTCACTATTATTGTCGGGTTCCTTCTCAAGTGACAACTGGTCACAGCTACTGGGTTCATCGACTCCCAACAGGCTGTCCTCTACATTCTCACTTACCTCCTTTCCTAAATCTATTAGTACAGTATCAACATCCTGCACAGGCACTTTAGATAAGAGCACATCATCCTCATCGTAAATATAAGCATGAATTTCTTCTGCTTTTTCACCTGACAATTCAGTATTTTGTAGCTCTTCCCTACTGTTACACTGCTGCACTTTCTCTTCCTCTTCCCACTTAGAAAGCGTCTCCAACACGGTATCTATCAAATACTGTGAGTGATCTAATATTTATGCTGTATCCTTAGATGCTACCGATCCTTCATCCACATGTTCAGTTTGAGTATTCCGATCTGTCTTACCAATTACTGTAATTACTGACTTAGGAAAAGTAACCGTCTGGTGAGCGCCAGTGTCCTCATAGACAGGAACTAGTTTTCCTGCCTCGGCCTACTACTGTTTCCTTTATTTCCGTTATAGTTAACTGGCACAGCATTGCTTTCCGCACTGTTGTTTACCTGCATAATTTTGTTTGGAACAAAATTACTATCATTTGGATGCCTTTGTTGGTTCTGATAATTATTTCTCCAATTCCTACCTCTCTTAGGATGGCAAACATCTGCTGTTCTGATGTTTACATTGCCATTCTGTTCGTTCTTAAAATTACTACTAATGTTATTACCATTTCTGTTATTACGTGCTTGTTCCTCATTGGCAGCAACACGCTCTACACGTTCCAAATATTCAGTGAAACGATCCAGATTGTCTCTAGGGGCAGATATAATTCTATTTTGCCAATACCATGGCAGTTTGGCTTCAAGACCTAGTACTATCATTTCAGGTTTTAGCTTTTCGGCCAAATGTGACAAACGTGAGATCCATGACCTAGCAAACTCTTTAATAGATTCCTTGCCTACATTGAAGCGTTTTCCACTCTAAAATTCTCTCAACACTTCATTTTGCTTATTACTAGACCAATATTCATTAATGAAAGCTATTTTAAATTCCACTAATGTTTTACACTTCAACATAACATCAGCTGACCAACGCATGGCGTCACCTGCTAAATGGCTTCTAATAAATGAGATTTTCTCTCATTCAGACCAAGTTGGTGGAATCACATCTTCAAAATCGTTCCAGAAATCTAGCGGGTGGATATTTTTATCTGGATCGAACCGCAAGAACTGCCGACACCCGATAAAAGCGGCGTTTGCAGCTACAACTTGTTGCGTACTACCATTACCAGAAGTTACTGTAGCTACTTTACTCTCAAGGTTAGCAATGTTAGTACTAATATTTTCTACTCTCATTTCAACATTATCTACTCTTTGCACAATATGAGTAGTATCAGTTTTGATTGCATCTACTTCTGCTTGACATATGTTTACTTTTATATTAACATCTTTAAACCTATCTGAGCACAGTTCAGATTCCGCCTCGATCTTTTCTGTTAACTTATGCTCCAGCTTCGCATCTTCCATTTGGAAGTCTCTGCGAACCTCAGCAACAACTTCGGATTTTACTGTTTTATACATTTCAGTAAATTGTTGAGCAACCTTTTTCTTAATATCCTCGTGGTTGTAATCAATTTTATAATTTAAACTGTCCAGATCCTCTTTCAACTTATTGCAGCCAGTCTTGAAGGACGTTTCGAATTCAGCTTTATTGGATTCTAATTTATTGTCCATTGCCTCAAATCGTTTATTAAAATTAGTTTGGCTGGCCACAATCTCATATTTTAACTCAGCATTACTGGCTGACAATTTTGCATTACTGGCAGCTATTGCTTGTAATATAACATTTAAATCAATAGCCCCAGTATCTTTGGGTCGCTCACTATCTAGCTTTTTATCACACTCAGATGACGAAAAATTAGCTGCAACACCAGAATCATCAAAACTAAATGAAACTTCTGATTGATCAGTCATATTAAACTTATCCTTTTTAAACTCTACCACCTCTGATGACTGTTTCGTTTTTAACTCATCAGATAAACTATCATCCAATAAATTAACAATTTCTAATTTCTGCTTTACTACAGGGGTCTCTATCATTGCCCCTTTTCACACTACTGTCAGGAGACAATACTTCATATTTCACTTTAATATTGCTATTTTCATGCATATTTACACTTGAACCGTTGTCTGGATTTACAGTTCCCTCAACAGACATAGGTTCTGATTTAAGTTTAACCTCAGTTTCTTCTGGCAGTTCCATCTCCGACAGTCTTTTAGTGCAGGTTAGTAAAATTTTTAACAGCTTTTCACTTAACTTAGTTCCTTCTGCACGACATATGGCGTTGCCGGTGCGGCGTACCAGGATTACTGATGCGACGCGGCGCGTTGAATTGCAGATGGCACTCAGACGGCTGCTGTGTGTTTGCGTGGCCCGCAACTGCAGGCGCGGCACTGGTTGCTCTGGCGGACGACTGCGGTGAGGCGAAACTGGCTTCTCGTGATGCCGGCAGCGCCGCTAGACTCAGTGCCAGCTCCGTCAATCCAGATGCATTGTTAATCCAATTGCGTCGTCCACATGCATACGTAACACTATCACAGTTCTATTATTCAATTGCGTGTCGCATTTCACTCCCGAATCCGAATATTTAAAAATCACTTTCACTTTTACTCAGTTTCTTTCCCGGCCAATGCACCAATTGTGGGGCGGCTGGTGTAATTTAATTGTTAATAATATTTGGTTTGTAATGTAGAAAAGATGCATTTCCCAGCCGATTAACCATATGTGGGGCGGCGGGTGGAATTAATTGTGATATAAATGTTCCTATTATTTATGCTGTCTTTTGTCGTTCTCAACACTGGGTCTCTAACTACAATATTGGCAACCAGAATGTGATTAGCAAAACGTGAAGCCTGTAATTAGAATTCCTAGTGCCCACTTCATCTGAGAAATACACTTATAGCTACAGCTTATAGCTCTGAGGAATTAGGAGATTGTCTGGGATTCATAATCAAAAACGATCCTGTAAAAACGTTCGCTATATTCTGAAAGTCACAGATAAAAAAATCCACACAATCCAACTACCAGAGCAGTTCAGAGTCTAATGCGCTGATGCAACTATAACTGTCCAAATTAAATGTTTAAGTGAATGCTCGCGATAATTTGATGATAATGTTCATCAAACGCCACGTTAAATAATCGTAGAATGTTTGCCCCGCGGCGGCACGTGAAAATACAACATACGCAAACTGAAGATAGATAATTAAAGTCATCCCAGAATTAACACTTCACTCGAAAATGATTTCATGGTTACGCGTATCCCGAGTAATTTAATACGGCATCCAAGGCTGTTTATAGCAATGATACCGACACGACGCAACTCCCGAAACAGATGGTGTGCTATTCAGCGTGTGGAGAGAACTGAGGCCTTCTTCTCTCGCGCAGCGTTCTTATATATAAAGCCGCGGTGCGGACGGCTAAGGGAGCGCCTGATCAAAATTGCTCTCCCGACTAGCTGCTGGGCTAGTAATGCACCACTTCAAGTTACTGAATAAATCATCGCTTCCTTTGCTGATGGCCGATGAAGCACTCAATTTAAATGTGCAATCAGCACACAGGTAAGTAATCATAGTAAAAAATCTGACGTGGCTAAGTCAATTATTTTGGGCGAGAGAATTAATTTAATTACACTACACGCAGTAGACGAGCTCTGAACTTGCCCTTTGGAGATATGCTATCACTGTAGTTTTATAGTTATTCAATTGAAACTGCTCACATCTTTATGACTATAGCGGATCTCCCTTCTACTTAAATTTAAACATCCTAGCCTTATTTATTCGCCTACTTAATCTATCTTGCTTCCTTAATTTTTAAGACAAAAACCAGAAAATCATGAATTTCAACTAAAATCTTAATTTGTGAGATGCAGAAGACTGTTTCTACTAAATTATTATGAAAAAGGAATCTAAATATAAATTTTTAAGTCTCTAGCTCTTTTCTGTTGCGCCAATGATTTTTACAGAAACACGTCCCAATTTCGAAAATGGTTAAAGTTATTGAACTGATATTCAACACATATTGATTTAGTATTACTCCTGACATGCTAGAAACGTTTCAGGTTATTTACTTGATTTTTAATGTATTGTGCAACATTTATGACGTCAGAACTAGGCTGGCACACACTGGAAAGACTGATGTGAATTTTATACAGCGTGAGTAGGCTGCTTCCCTACAACAGGCAGACAGTGTTTGTTGGTAATGATGATCACCCTGTGGCTAAACATGCCTTGGTGCACGGCCAGCACATCTTGGCACAGTGTTACACCGTCCGGGTTATCTAGATACTTCCCACTAACACCAACCTGTCAGAACTCCGGAGATGGGAACTTGCCCTTCAGTATATCCTCTCTTCTCGTTATCCGCCAGGCCTCAACCTCTGCTAATTTCAAGTTGCCGCCGCTCATACCTCACCTGTCTTTTTCAACAACATCTTTGCCTCTGTACTTTCGCCTCGACTGACATCTCTGCCCAAACTCTTTGCCTTTAAAAATGTCTGCTTGTGTCTGTGTATGTGCGGATGGATGTGTGTGTGTGTGTGTGTGTGTGTGTGTGTGTGTGTGTGTGTGTGCGCGAGTGTATACCTGTCCTTTTTTCCTCCTAAGGTAAGTCTTTCTGCTCCTGGGATTGGAATGACTCCTTACCCTCTCCCTTAAAACCCACATCCTTTCGTCTTTCCCTCTCCTTCCCTCTTTCCTGATGAAGCAACCGTTGGTTGCGAAAGCTTGAATTTTGTGTGTATGTTTGTATTTGTTTGTGTGTCTATCGACTTGCCAGCGTTTTCGCTTGGTAAGTCACATCATCTTTGTTTTTAGATATATTTTTCCCACGTGGAATGTTTCCCTCTATTATATATTCGCTGACTACGTCACATGTCCTATGCTCTAAATATCTGCTGTCATTGGCTGGTGAGATCATGTGAAGTGAGCTATGATCGGTTGACAAAAGCTAATTGGCAGCACAATCTCGATTTCGGTGTCTTGGGAGCTACTGTGCTGTATGTGGTGGAATTCGTATTTATACTTCTGTAATACAAAACTATGCAGTGTACATGTTGCCGCACATCAAAGATATTTCCTAAACACATTGCTTTTTTGCTATGTTTTGTTTCCTAAAGTGCCAAGAAGTTCTACACTAGTGTGTAAAACCTTTACCATTCAAATGATTGAAAAGTCTTACATCGCTGAGAGAAAGTATACTGTCACATAACATGGGAAAATGTACTTTCACCCATAGTATAGTGTATTTTAACTTGGGAAAAAAGTGTATTTTAATTTGGGAAAAAGTGTAGCCTACTACGGAAGTAAAACGTGGACAATAAGCAGTTCAGACAAGAAGAGAATAGAAGCTTTTGAAATGTGGTACTACAAAAGAATGCTGTAGGTTAGATAGTTAGATAGTGTAACCAATTCGGGGGGTTGCTGAATAGAATTGGGGATAATAGAATTTTGCGGCATAACTTGAGTAAAAGAAAATATTGGTTGATAGGTCACATTCTGAGACATCAAGTAATAGTTAATTTAGTATTGGAGGGAAGTATGGGTGGTAAAAATTGCAGATGGAGATCAAGGGAAGAGTACAGTAAGTAGCTGCAATTGGATGTGGGTTGTAGTAGTTATTCAGAGATGAAGATACTTGCACAGGATAAAGTAGTGTGAAGAGCTGCATCAAACCAGTATTCGGATTGAATACCACAACAGCAGCATTGTCATGTCATGTCTACCACATGTTAGCCATGTTCACAAATTAATGTACAATACAAATATGACACTACATGTCCCACATTATTAAAATTTATCATGTGAAATGATTAACTTTCCAACCTCAGGTTTAATCACAGAGTGATTCACCTGAGCAAACCACAGATTCTCGTCTGATGTGATCAATCATCCACAATGAATCATTGTTTGTGTTTTAGCTGTAAAATCAATCTCTCTCTCTCTCTCTCTCTCTCTCTCTCTCTCTCTCTCTCTCTCTCTCTGTGTGTGTGTGTGTGTGTGTGTGTGTGTGTGTGTGTGTGTGTGCGTGTGCGTGTGCGTGTGTGTGTTTTAAGGAATATTTTATTTCATAACGACAGAAACAGACAGTTTTGAAACTGTTTGTATGAAAACTTTTTCCCCCAGGATATCCTGTTTTTATTATTTTTTACTTTTTTTCAGTTTCTCTGCCTACTGTTGAATATAACGCGGATGAGGATAAAAAGACAGTTAATTTGAGAAAAAGGACTCCACTCATCATTGATAACATTCCAGTTGCAACAACATTTGCCATAATTGATAAGTAAGTAATGAGTTTAGAATTGTCACTTAAGTTCCACTTATTATTTGTTTTTGTAAGTAAAATACACACAGAAAAAAATTGCACCTCTGAAGCAACAAAGGCAGACACCCAAAAAATGTTCATATGCCCATGCCTCTGATTTATTTAGTTATCATCCCTCAAATGTTTTCAGTATTTTATGAGCCACTTAGAGAGGACTTTCTGGATCGTTAGGCTCTTGTCTGCTCAATTGTGCCAATTACTTTTTCATTGTTTGGACTGACAGTGATGTTGATCTCTGAAAACAGCCAAAAGTTCTCAGTTCATTCTGATAGATAAAGTTTTGTAGTGCGTATTTTTTATGGTGACCTCAATCCCATTGATGGCCAGCTTCATGTTTCAGGATAAATTAATTTCATTCCAAATGAACAGCACCAACCTTCCGTCTTTAAACACTCTTTTCACTGACTTCACAATTTCCTTAAAGAGTCATGGCTTCATATTGGGAGATAAGTTAGTTTAACATCCTCTCATCCCACAGAACATTGGAGACAAAACACAAGCTCACACTGAAGAAAACCCCCCATGGGGCTCACGGTCCTTTCATGAGTACGTGCGTGGCAAGCACGGGGCCCTGAGCTGTTGCAGCCTTCCTTCTCTTCCTGGCTACATTTCCTTTCCCTTCCCCTCCTTTCCTGTCGTTGCTCCTTCCCCTCCACTCTCTCCTCTCCCTCTCTTGATGTCCTTGTTTATTTTGGGCCCACTATCCGGGCTTTGCGATTACCTCATCCTTTTGGCATTCTCTGGTCCCTCTCTGGGGTTTGACCTCCATTACTAAATTTCTATTCCGTAGTGTGAGCCATATGGGAAAGAGCACCTTACCTAGTATCTCCAGCGTGTGCCCTCCTAGGTCTTTCCACTTTTTCCTTCATGCCGTTGTCTGATGCTCGGGTACATAACCAGCAGGGTCGCTATGTACCCTTTTGGTTGAGCCCCCTGAAAACATGGGGCTCACACTTCTGATACCTGAGCTGTGACCACCTCATGTAAGCCTACGAGTGGTTGCTTGTCATCTTGGAGCACCTGAACTCCCAGCAATGGCCACCGTGCCAGATGGCCCTTGCTGTGCCTGGGTGGTGCCTGTGGGGAGAGCCCCTGATCAGAGTTGGTGATATCAGGGTAGATGCTATGCAAATGAAACGCATACAGGTCCAGAACTCTGGCTGTTCTTCTATGGCTATCTCTTTGAATGGAAATGATTTGGCAAAGTGGACACTCTGAGCAAGATGCGATCGGGTTCATTGTTGATCGAAACTGCTTCAGCTGCCCAGTCTGCTGCCCTTACTGCCTGTGATCATCTTGGCACAATTCCTGTGTCCATTACCCCCCATCAGTCTTTGAATATGGTTCAAGGTGTAATTTTTCACAAGGACCTCATCCTTCAAACTGATGAGGAACTTAGATACAATCTAGAATGGTGGGTTGTTCACTTTGTTCGGTTTGTTCAGAAGGGCCCAAATGACAATCACATTTATACTGGTGCCCTTATCCTTGCCTTTGAAGGGGATACCCTCCCTGAGGAGGTCAATATTATGGTTTATCGATGTGACGTGAAGCTGTACGTCCCACCACCTATGAGATATTTTATGTGCTTGTGTTTTGGACACGAGTATTCCCACTGTTTGCACACTCACCTCTGTGGTGACTGTGGTCGTCCACTCCATGGCGGGAGTTCCTATGTTCCCCCTCCTGTGTGTGTTAATTGGTATGGCAATCATTCTCCATGTTCACTTGATTGCCAGGTTTATAAGAAGGGAAAGAAGATACAGGAGTATAAGTTCCTTGATTGTCTAACCTACACTGAGGCTCGTACGAAGTATGCGCATCTTCATCCTGTGTCAGTGACGTCAAGCTCTGCTTTAGTTACATTTTCACCCCTTCCTCCACCTTCTTTACCCCAGTCTCACACTCCTCCCCTCCCCCCTCCCCTGCAGTTCCCACACCCGCCCCTCCGGGTGCTGCTTCTCCTCCCAGCCGGAGAAGTGTCCCACTTATTTGGCGTCTGCTAGTCAAGGGCACCCCTCCCGGGACCCCCCTTCCTGGCACCTTCCAGGCCAAAGGTCTGCTGCCACACGGTGACCACGAAAACCTCTGTCTGCGGGACCCCAGGTCGCCCGCTCTCTTTCTGTTCCAGATCTTGCTACAGCTGCCTCCTGTTTGCAGCACAGCCCTCCTCGATCTCAAACAGAAAAGAAGAAGAAACATAATTCCCGGGACAAGGAGCTTCTGGTGTTGCCAAAGGTCCCATCCCAACCTTCACAACCTGCCTCTGACCTGCTGTTCATGGATGTCGGCCCCTCCAGACAGATGGCAGCATGACTGGCTTTAGCCTGTTCACCCCCCATTTGAATCATCATTCTGTTGTTATCCAATGGAATTGTGATGGATACTACCGTCACCTCCCTGAGTTGACATCCCTTATTTCGTTCTACTCTGCAGCTTGTGTGGTTCTACAGAAATCTCATTTTACTGATGATCACTCACTGACCCTCAGTGGGTTCCCTGCTCTCTGTCAAAATCGGGTTGGCCCCCTGCGGGCCTCTGGTGGCATTTGCTCGTTGGTCCATACAGACATTGCTAGCACGTGGATTTCTCTTCAAACTACATTGGAAGTGGTTCCTGTTAGGGTCCATCTGGACTCTGGGATCACAGTTTGCAATCTTTCATCTCCTTCCTGACAGGACTCTTACACCTGTTACCTTAACTGCCCTTCTTCAGCAACTTCCTCCTCCCTTCCTCCTTCATGGGGATTTTAATGTTCATCATCATCATCATCATCATCATCATCATCCCTTGTGGGGCAGTGCCTTTCCATGTAGTCAGGGTCTTCTCATAGACCAGTTTCTTGCAGATCACGACTTGTGCCTTCTTAATGATGGCTCCCTTACCCATTTCAGTGCCGGTCATGGTACCTTTTCTGCCATTGATCTTTCTCTTTCTTCTCGCTCCCTCTTCCCTTCATTATACTGGTCGCCACAAGATGACCTTTGTGATAGTGACCACTTCCTGTTGATTCTCTTGCTCCCTTCCCACTTCCCCAGTGGACAGATTACCTTGTTGGTCTTTCCAACGCCCTGATTGGCCTCTATATACTGCACAGGTCGTTTTTTGTCCCTTTTTGTCGGGTTGTATTGATGACATCCTACACAGTGTGTCTGATGTGATTGTTCGCACTGCTAGCCTTGGTATCCCACGCTCATCTGGACATTTCGCAGCTGGCAAGTCCCATGGTGGAGTAAGGCCATTGCCATTGCCATCGCCATCCATGATCACCATCGAGCTTTGCAACACCTTTCTCATGGAGCATCTTGTGACCCATTTTCCAACAGCATCAGCATCAACTTCCTACCCGGCCGCTTTCCTTCACCAGAAACATCAGGCCGAAGCTTCCGCCTTATGTTTTACCCCTTGTGAGTAAGAATCTTACAACGAACTTTTTACTGAATGGGAACTTCTTTCCACACTTTCTTCTTCTCATGATACGGCCCCTCACCCAGACTCCACTCACAAGCAATTGCTTCAACATCTCAGTGCACCACGTCAACATCTTCTCCAGGTGCTTAACCGTATTTGGCTCCAGGGTCGCCTGCCTTCTCAATGGAGGGATAGCATCGTGGTTCCCAACCTTAAGCATGGTAAAAACCCCCTGTTTGTCAAGAGCTATTGGCCAATTAGTCTGACAAACGTTGTTTGCAAGTTACTTGAACGGATGGTAGCCCGTCAGCTCAGTTGGGTCATCGAATCTCGGGATCTACTGTCTCCTTACCAGTGTGGTTTCCGAGAGGCGCAGTCTCTGATCGATCATTTACTTCTCTTGGAACCCGCAGTTCGGCAGGCTTTTTCCCAGTGCCGCCATTTGGTTGCAGTATTTTTCGATCTTCGCAAGGCTACAACACGGCTTTACGCCATCATATCTTACTTACACTTCATGAGTGGCGTCTTTGGGGCCCACTCCCAATTTTTATTGCCATTTCTTGTTTCATCGGTCGTTCAGGGTTCAGGTTGTACTGTCTTTAGTTCTCCACAGACCCAGGAGAATGGCATACCACAGGGCTCCGTATTGAGTGTACTTCTTTTCCTCATTACTATAGATGGACTTGTGGCCTCCATCAGTCCTTTGGTCACCCCTGCTCTGTATGTGGATGATTTCTGCATTTGGGTTAGTTCCTCTTCGATGGCTTCTGCAGAGCGGCAGCTCCAGGTTGCTATATGGCGTGCCTCTGCATGGACCCTCTCACATGTGTTTCAGTTCTCTCCTTTAAAATCGCAGGTGGTCCACTTCTGTCGCCGTACTACTGTCCATCCCGATCCAGAGCTCTATCTTGATGCACAATGATTACCTGTGGTCCCACAGTTTCATTTCCTGGGTCTTCATCAACAAGGTCACTTGGGTGCCTCATATCAGACTTCTGATGACAGGATGTTTCCGTAAACTCAATGTCCTTCGCATCCTTGCCCACACCTTTTGGGGTGTGGATCGTTCCACTCTTCTCCACCTTTATCGGACTTTAGTGCTGTCTCTCTTGGACTATGGTTGTCAAGTTTATGGTTCCACTGCTCCTTCCACACTGGGCCTCCTGGATCTGGTCCACCAGCGTGGCATCCGTTTGGCCACAGTTGCCTTGTCTACTAGCCCTGTTGATAGTCTCCTGGTTGAAGCTGGGATCCCCCCCCCCCTTTCTGTTCGGCAGTCCCAGTTTCTGGTTTCTTATGCAATTGCTGTTCGTTCCTCTCCCACTCATCCTTCCTATTTTATCGTGTTCCCAGACCAAGGACATCACCCACCTGATTCCCACCCTTGGGTGGGTTTACCAGTTGGACTCCGCCTCGCGTCTCTTTGCTGTGATTTTCAACTTCCTTCTTTGTCCTATCTTCTACATTCCCTTCCCAACACCCTCCCCTTGGTTAGTTCCTCGGCCCTGGATTCAGATGGATCTCTACTGAGGTCCGAAAGATTCTTTTCCCCCAATGGTTTTCCATTGTTTTTTCCATCAAATTTTATGGGAGTTTCAGGATGCTGTTGTTTTTTACATTGATGGCTCTAAATCTGCTGGTCGTGTGGGATATGCCTTCACATCCTCTGTTGGCATGGAAAATCATCTCCTGCCAACTGCATGTGGGGTGTTTACTGCAGAATTGATGGTAATTTCCCAGGCCTTTACCTTTATTAAACAGTCCCAACTTAATTGCGTTTTGTTATGTACGGACCCAATTAGTGGCCTTCAGGCTGTTGACCAGTGTTTTTTTTCCCACCATCCCTTGGTCTCAGCCATCCATGACTATCTTGCTGATCTTCATCATGCTGCTTCTTCTGTTGACTTCCTTTGGGTCCCTGGCCATGTGTGTATCTCAGGTAATGAGCTTGCTGATCATTTGGCTGGGGGAGCAGTCACTTACCCCGTCCCTTTCTGTAAGCCCTCCTGGGGTGGATTTACGGCTTCATATCAAATCCCACTTCGCACAATCATGGACCAATTCTTGGGAGGCTACCTCCCTGCCTAATAATCTCTGTGCATTTAAGGTGACACCTGTTCCGTGGCGTTCTTCCTTGCACCTCTCCTGAAAGGACTCGACCACCCTGTGTTGTCTCCGCATCGGCCATACCAGGCTGACCCATGGTTTTCTTTTGCGTAATAAGCCACCCCCACTTTGCGGTTGTGGAGCCTTCCAGTCAGAAGTCCACATTTTGGTGGAATGCCTCCTTCTTTTGGCTCTGCATACTAAGTACAGACTTCCCCGCACTTTACGCTTAATATTGGCAGACAATTCCCAGGTGGTTGAACTGGTTCAGTTTCCTCCTTGAAAGTTGTTTTTATTTTCAGTCGTAAAGTTTTTAATCTCCCTTTGGAGTGGGGGCAGGGCGGTGAGGGTTGGGGTGTTTCCCACTGTTAGCTGTGTTTGGAGATTCCTGACTCTTCTTCCTGTCCAGAGCCTCTTTTCTCTCCCTCTTACTATGTTTTTATTGCTTTTAAGATTTGGTTAGT
This sequence comes from Schistocerca serialis cubense, assembly GCF_023864345.2. Classification (NCBI taxonomy): domain Eukaryota; kingdom Metazoa; phylum Arthropoda; class Insecta; order Orthoptera; family Acrididae; genus Schistocerca; species Schistocerca serialis. Next base: position 433,197,031 of record NC_064644.1, on the reverse strand, counting down.
CTCTTTTTACAATATGCACTTGTACATTCTAGCAGTTGAATGATTTTGGATAGCAGGTGGTCTTTCCTGTACTGGATCAGAGATGGGATATTTCCTGCCTCTAGCATAACCCGTGGTCTAGGGGTAGCGTCTTTGATTCATAATCAAAATGTCTTCGGTCCCGGGTTCGATCCCCGCCACTGCCTAAATTTTGATAAATAATCAGCATTGGCTGCCGAAGACTTCCGGCATAAGAAGTCAGCCTCATTCTGCCAACGGCCTTGTCAAAGAGGGCGAAGGAGCGGATAGAGGTTCAGGGCACTCTCTTGTCCTAGGGGTGGGAAATTGCCCCTAAAGGCGGAAGAATCAGCAATGATCAATGACATGAGGATGCAGAAGGCAATGGAAACCACTGCATTAAAGGCACGTAACGTGTATCCACAGGACATGTGGCCTGTATTTGAAGAAGTGTCATGATGATCTCTCCATTGGCAAAAGATTCCGGAATAGTCCCCCATTCGGATCTCCGGGAGGGGACTGCCAAGGGGGAGGTTACCATGAGAAAAAGATTGAATAATCAACGAAAGGATAACGTTCTACGAGTCGGGGCGTGGAATGTCAGAAGCTTAAACGTGGTGGGGAAACTAGAAAATCTAAAAAGGGAAATGCAAAGGCTCAATCTAGATATAGTAGGGGTCAGTGAAGTGAAGTGGAAGGAAGACAAGGATTTCTGGTCAGATGAGTATCGGGTAATATCAACAGCAGCAGAAAATGGTATAACAGGTGTAGGATTCGTTGTGAATAGGAAGGTAGGGCAGAGGGTGTGTTACTGTGAACAGTTCAGTGACCGGGTTGTTCTAATCAGAATCGACAGCAGACCAACACCGACAACGATAGTTCAGGTATACATGCCGACGTCGCAAGCTGAAGGTGAACAGATAGAGAATGTGTATGAGGATATTGAAAGGGTAATGCAGACTGTAAAGGGGGACGAAAATCTAATAGTCATGGGCGACTGGAATGCAGTTGTAGGGGAAGGAGTAGAAGAAAAAGTTACAGGAGAATATGGGCTTGGGACAAGGAATGAAAGAGGAGAAAGACTAATTGAGTTCTGTAACAAGTTTCAGCTACTAATAGCGAATACCCTGTTCAAGAATCACAAGAGGAGGAGGTATACTTGGAAAAGGCCGGGAGATGCGGGAAGATTTCAATTAGATTACATCATGGTCAGACAGAGATTCCGAAATCAGATACTGGATTGTAAGGCGTACCCAGGAGCAGATATAGACGCAGATCACAATATATTAGTGATGAAGAGTAGGCTGAAGTCCAAGACATTAGTCAGGAAGAATCAATACGCAAAGAAGTGGGATACGGAAGAACTAAGGAATGACGAGATACGTTTGAAGTTCTCTAACGCTATAGATACAGCAATAAGGAATAGCGCAGTAGGCAGTACAGTTGAAGACAAATGGACATCTCTAAAAAGGGCCATCACAGAAGTTGGGAAGGAAAACATAGGTACAAAGAAGGTAGCTGCGAAGAAACCATGAGTAACAGAAGAAATACTTCAGTTGGTTGATGAAAGGAGGAAGTACAAACATGTTCCGGGAAAATCAGGAATACAGAAATACAAGTCGCTGAGGAATGAAATAAATAGGAAGTGCAGGGAAGCTAAGACGAAATGGCTGCAGGAAAAATGTGAAGACATCGAAAAAGATATGATTGTCGGAAGGACAGACTCAACATACAGGAAAGTCAAAACAACCTTTGGTGACATTAAAAGCAACGGTGGTGACATTAAGATTGCAACGGGAATTCCACTGTTAAATGCAGAGGAGAGAGCAGATAGGTGGAAAGAATACATTGAAAGCCTCTATGAGGGTGAAGATTTGTCTGATGTGATAGAAAAAGAAACAGGAGTCGATTTAGAAGAGATAGGGGATCCAGTATTAGAATCGGAATTTAAAAGAGCTTTGGAAGACTTACGGTCAAATAAGGCAGAAGGGATAGATAACATTCCATCAGAATTTCTAAAATCATTGGGGGAAGTGGCAACAAAACGACTATTCACGTTGGTGTGTCGAATATATGAGTCTGGCGATACACCATCTGACTTTCGGAAAAGCATCATCCACACAATTCCGAAGACTGCAAGAGCTGACAAGTGCTAGAATTATTGCACAATCAGCTTAACAGCTCATGCATCGAAGCTGCTTACAAGAATAATATACAGAAGAATGGAAAAGAAAATTGAAAATGCACTAGGTGACGATGAGTTTGGCTTTAGGAAAAGTAAAGGGACGAGAGAGGCAATTCTGACGTTACGGCTAATAATGGAAGCAAGGCTAAAGAAAAATCAGGACACTTTCATAGGATTTGTCGACTTGGAAAAAGCGTTCGACAATATAAAATGGTGCAAGCTGTTCGAGATTCTGAAAAAAGTTGGGGTAAGCTATAGGGAGAGACGGGTCATACACAATATGTACAACAACCAAGAGGGAATAATAAGTGTGGACGATCAAGAACGAAGTGCTCGTATTAAGAAGGGTGTAAGACAAGGCTGTAGCCTTTCGCCCCTACTCTTCAATCTGTACATCGAGGAAGCAATGATGGAAATAAAAGAAAGGTTCAGGAGTGGAATTAAAATACAAGGTGAAAGGATATCAATGATACGATTCGCTGATGACATTGCTATCCTGAGTGAAATTGAAGAAGAATTAAATGATCTGCTGAACGGAATGAACAGTCTAATGAGTACACAGTATGGTTTGAGAGTATATCGGAGAAAGACGAAGGTAATGAGAAGTAGTAGAAACGAGAACAGCGAGAAACTTAACATCAGGATTGATGGTCACGAAG